>NC_064426.1:38382500-38722083 GCF_023375975.1 Astyanax mexicanus
CAACTAAATCATTTAAACCCTTTTAACTAACTTTATACACTTTTCTCTTTTTGTATTTTTTTTATTCTACCTGGCATCATCCCAGAAATAAGGATGATCTATGGCCTCTCCAATCGTCAGTCTCTTCTTTGGATCTTTATGAATCATCTCTTCAATCAGATCCTTCGCTTCCACATCCTGTAGAATAATCTGATGCAGCTCGGCCTTCCCGTCAATAATATTTTGCTCTATACGGCGACCTTTGCCAAAGGGATGATGCCCTTCTGAAAGGATGTAGTGCACCAACATTCCAGCCACCTGAAATCACAAACACACATTTTCACTCAATAACTGCTGCATCTCCCATTACACACCACTCAGACATCAGGGTGTAAAAAAAACTTTTAACTTTTAAACTTTAAGCACTGCAACATGAAAAAACAGACCCACAGTAAAAGGGTTTATTATGAAATGATTGAAGCACAGTTTAAATGAGGGTTGTAGGAGTCTAATGCTTTGATGGTTTTAATATTTGTTCTCTTCTATTAGTCACTGTCCTTCAAATCAAACCTGCATAAAGGAACCCAGATAGCAGGCGACTCCGATCCGGATCCGTATTTCCCCAGCTAGATCCGCATAACAGTCACATCCGTTTAGTAGATGTGGCCCGGCTACAGGCCGGATCCGGTTTGTGATAATAATTTCAATAATTTATCTATAATGATTTATTTATTAATATTAATCATTTTAGGAAATGCGGATCCAGGCCAGTGGGAATATGGATGCAGGCCGGAGGAGATACAGATCTGGGCCAGAGTTGTTCGCCTCCGGTCCGGAACTGATCCAGATGTGAAATGAGGCTCCGGACGTGGGCCGGATTTGGGCCATATGAGCAAAGAAATCGCTGAGATTTGGCCCATGTCAGCGAACCAAATCTGTACCGGTATTGGCCCACCGTGCAAAAGGACACTGGGCCAGAACATCTGGAGGGTTTGCACCGGATCCGGGCCAGATCATTTTTGCTATCTGGGAATATACATATACTAACCTGCATATCGCTGCTCTTTTTATATTCAACATTTCCTTCATTCTCGTTTTCATCATCCAGTATCTCTGCTGCCTCCCAGCCTTGGGTTCCAGCTCGTCCAGTGATTCTGGTGCTTGCACTGTTTAGTCTGCGGCTAAAACCAAAGTCAGCCAGTCGTGTGTTTTCTTTCACATCTGTCAAAAGAATCACAGTAATTAGACTGCGTGTACGCTTGAAAGTAATTGAATCTCACTAAATTGAAAGATAAAATTAATACCGATCAGAACATTTTGGGGTTTTATATCTCGGTGGAGCACGCCATTATCATGGAGGACCTTTAATCCGAGAAGAACCTCCTTTGCCACTTTCCTTAAAGCCTTCCATTTGTCCTCTTCTTCTTTCTGCTGAATATGTTCCATATATTCTTCCAAAGTATATTCACAAAGTTGGAGAGCAAGGTAATAAAAGGCTTCGTCTTCAACAAAATCTACATATTTGACTATGTAGCAGCTCTCAAGCTCTGGGGCTCGTAAAAGCGACATCTCATTTTGTAATTCTTTATTGCAAGACTTGACCATTCGTTTAATGGCTACTTCAGTACCATCTGCTTTCATTCCAATGTACACTGTGGTTCCATTACATCCAGCTCCAATTTCATAATTGGCCTCTGTGCACAGGAAAAGCTTCCTGTTCCCCACGCTCTGCAAATTTTGTTCTTTAAGGAGGTCCTGTAATTTTGCCTGCCATCTTTGGCTTATTTTATGCCATCGTTCTTCAAGAGCAATCTCAACCTTCTCGCTGTCTTCTTCTCCATGCCTAGCTCCAGAGGAAGATTCCTGAGTTCCATGTGATGCTTCTGTGGGTCCTGCAGGAGATTCAAAAGAGGAAAAATTAGGAACTAGGTCACACATTAAAACTGTAAAATAGAAAAATATGCTTTTATTGTATCAGAGAATGCAATTAATTATAACAGACTTTTTGTTTTTTTTTGGTGCAAGCATACAATTCAATATCAGTATAACAGCATAACATGTTTGGACTGCTTTTATGTTCTACGTAGAAAATAGAATATATGGAATCTCCAGAGTCAGTATAGTAAAAGAAAACCTACTAAGGAACCTGTGTTTGACAAGTTTTTATTTAACTTAAACCTGAAACATACTACAGTTGCAAATAAATCTTAAACTTTGCTTGTTTATAAAAAGTTATTTGTGGCCACGTTGTTGTACCTAACAAAAATAGTTTGATTTCAGTATTTTGCATTTATGATAATGCAGAACACTCAGTGCCTGACCAATTGATGACAATCTATTAATAAATTCCATGTATTATCACCTAAAATGATAATAGGATAAAAGGGTCTAGTTCTAAAAATGATAATAGGATTTTAAAGCCATAATAAATCACTGTACTTTTTATTTCGATAGAACATTTAAAGGCAATAATTCTGTACCTTTACTAATGTGGAAGTCTAATATTTGAGAACATCTTTCTGATCATGTCCTAATTTAAGCTCTTCACCCACTGTAGTTAAAAATAGTTTCATCCCATCATACTTACTTACTTTGATCCCGATATTTAAAGGTTTTTAGACTGGAAAGCTCATCCAGTTGAAGTAATATTAAGTGATACTAAATTAATTCTGCATCTTTGGTAATAAAAAAATGTATTTAGTTAGTTTGTGCTCCTCTCTCCTCTAGGCTGTATTTTGATCGCTTAATTTTTTTACACCTTACCTTCAGGTCTGGGTCCGTGCTCCAGCTCTTCAACAAGAAACGGCTCATTTTTTTTCAGTGCATGGAAAAATGCAACTTTTTGATTTCTGCTCTTCAAAAACCTGAAGAGTGCTCTCATTTTGGCCTGAGAGGTCCTTTCTGCTTGAATTTCTGAATATGGCTCATTTTTTAACATCCCCCGTGACATCAGCACATCAGCCAGCGGCATTACTGAAGAAACACGCTGCACAAGCTCTGCTCTATTTCTGTCCACAAAGGATTCATCTGGGGATTGATCACAAATATCAGAAGCAGATTATAGAACAACAAGACAATTTGCCAATAATTTTATGGGCAATATACAGTCATATGAAAACGTTTGGGCACCCCTATTAATCTTAATCATTTTTAGTTGTAAATATTTGGGTGTTTGCAACAGCCATTTCAGTCAATCTAATAACTGATGAACACAGTAATATTTCAGGATTGAAATGAGGTTTATTGTACTAACAGAAAATGTGCAATATGCATTAAACCAAAATTTGACCGGTGCAAAAGTATGGGCACCCTTATCATTTTATTGATTTGAATACTCCTAACTACTTTTTACTGACTTGCTGAAGCACAACATTGGTTTGTTAACCTCATTGAGCTTTGAACTTCATAGCCAGGTGTATCCAATCATGAGAAAAGGTATATAAGGTGGCCAATTGCAAGTTGTTCTCCTATTTGAATCTCCTCTGAAGAGTGGCATCATGGGCTCATCAGAACAACTCTCAAATGATCTAAAAACAAAGATTGTTCAACATAGTTGTTCAGGGGAAGGATACAAAAAGTCATCTCAGAGATTTAACCTGTCAGTTTCCACTGTGAGGAACATAGTAAGGAAATGGAAGACCACAGGGACAGTTCTTGTTAAGCCCAGAAGTGGCAGGCCAAGAAAAATATCAGAAAGGCAGAGAAGAAGAATGGTGAGAACAGTCAAGGACAATCCACAGACCACCTCCAAAGAGCTGCAGCATCATCTTGCTGCAGATGGTGTCACTGTGCATCACTGTGCACAATAAACCTCATTTCAATCCTGAAATATTACTGTGTTCATCAGTTATTAGATATATCAAACTGAAATGGCTGTTGCAAACTCCCACATATTTAGAACTAAAAATGATTAAGATTAATAGGGGTGCCCAAACTTTTTCATATGACTGTATATAGACAGTATATACAAACAGTGATACATTACTAAATTATTACATAAAATAAGTAAAAAAATCTAACTGTTAAAAGTAAATGTAATCTAGCATTTTATACATTTTATAGTTGGGTCATTGTAACAGTTTAACCACTAATTATCAGTGGTGGGTTAATAAATAACATTATGTGAGAGTGAGGTAAAACTATATGCCCTTTTGATATATAAAGAGCATACTTACAATCATTGGCCATCTTTTCTGTTCAGCTTCTGCAAAAAAGAAATACATAGAATAAATGGTCTAAATGATAAATGTTCTTTCTATACAATGTTAGCTCGTTTGATACAGCATATAGCACTTCATTTAACACTTTTAACACACTATTAACGCCCTATTTTAATGATCTACAGGCAAGATGTCAGTTGCTCAACACACAGCTGGATTTAGGGTGTCGGTGTGTCTTCGGCAGAGCTGGGCGATTATGGCCTTAAAAAAGATTCTTCGATTTTTTTCACAAAGGTTTTGTAAAAAAAAAAACAGATAATCCAAGTTACAATGTCCCAGAAGATATAAAGAATAATCTGGACGACCAAAACAAAACAACAGTTAAATATTCCCTTTCAATTTTACTAATTAATTTACTTACTAATTTTACAATTAACTAATTGATTTATTTAAGGTTCCATTTAGTTTAGGAGGTAAACGTATCTAAAAGGTAAATCTTCTAATAAACTTTCAAATAAAACCTTAAAGTGCTTTTCTTTCAAAGTGTATTTCTTTCAGAAGAAATAAATGTTCTCTTATATCAACGTTCAGTTTCACTCAATTATTAAATATCCATGAGTGAGTGGAAATTCCTTAAAACAAATAAATCAATCCAAAAGGGAAGAGGTATACTCAAGGGTTTTTGCTAATTTTATCCCATCAGTCTGACATGGTCAACCACAACATATCCACACTATTACGTGAAATATGAGAAAATGCAGTAAGATATAAACATTTCAAAATAGTCATATTAAAAAGCATAAAATACTTTGTCTAATTTCACTAATTTGCTAGCCTGGTTTTGCTCACACACTGGATAATGGCTAACTTTATGTCAGAATGTCCACCCTGTTATGGTCCACCCTGTTACCACCAACGACAAAACAGGGTGGACATCATAATGCATCTATGAAGTGCAGGTGTTATTATGTTTAGTATAAATAATCTTATTAAATCCAGAATATGTTATTTGTATTTTTTTGCCTAAAAAGGGGCCAAAGCATGCAACCTTAAAAATAATCAAAATACTTATAGAATTCCTTTTATTTAAACATAGAAAAGTGAAATCATGTACGGGTGAGAATTCAGACACACGATTTACAAAATATCTGTATTTAAAAAAGAACAAATAAATGAAAAAAATATTTCTAAGCTAAAAGGGAACATTTTGGCTCCTAGATAATTAATTTTTTGTACATCATTTTAAATCATAAGTTTTTCAAACAGTTATGTCCGTATGCATATGTCTGTAACAGGGTGGATATCCTAGGTCAGAGACTTCATAAAATAAAATAAAAATAAAAATTGAACATATCCCTTTCATAATAAAACATGAAAAATATATAATAACAATATGTAATTTTCTAAATGTTTTGAGGTCCAAATGGCACCCAACCCCAGAAATGACCCATATATATACACAGTAGAATTGGCACTGTATTGTAAAAATACAGTGTGTGTGTGTTTGCTGGCACCTAGCTGTGTCATACACAGTTGCTGAAATGCTATTGAATTTGTGAATATATAAACTAGAATATATAACTTACTAGAATTATACACATTTTGCGTAATATTAATGGGTGTTCAATTTTCCCCATGACTCAAAGTAAACATCCCCGTTATTTTTATGTGTATAACTCCTAACGATATGGAGCTATTGGTGTTTTTTTATTGTTGTTTTTTTCCCTAAAACCATCTATTCTTATTTGCGAACATTAATAAGCATTTTTAATGCACTGCAGTGATTTCGTAGTAAATAAATAAGTGTGTACAGATGTATAGGTGGTCTAGAAGTGCATGAATTTTATTCTGACTGGAAAAGTGCTCTCAGGTTTTTGCTATTAACATTAAAAAAACGTTGCTTAAATTTCACTCAAACAGTAAAATGAAGGTTGTGCGTCTCTCTCTGTGGTCATACTGTTCTGAGGATGTAAGTATCTGCTGGATATCATCCTCCGTTTAAAAGATATTCGCACTGAAAAGTCAAATATCAAAAATGAAACTAACTTTACAGTGGTATGAATTTGATGTTTGAAAATAGTTCATCTGAAGGAAAAATAATTTAAAGCTAAAGTGATCTAAACACATATATAACTATACACTGATTAAAACAACAGTATTCATACTTTTACCTGAAAATGAAGATGCTCTGAAAAGACGGTCTTTGTGCAGTAGGAAGCGCGCGGAGAAATGGGTGAAATGCAGCATTCAAAAAAACAGGAAATGTAATTTAATTTCCTCCTCTTTTGCTCCACCTCTTTTCCTTCTCCCCCTTTTATTACAGGATCCTGGTTACACTACTTATAATGATCACATTTGAATTATACTGTGACACTTACGAGTGGTGGCTTCTATTAGTTAGCCATTTTCACCCATGCACTTATATACTGACTACGCCACTCCCGTTAAAAGGTGGGAGAAACTCAAAAGGAATGTGAAGCCTTTCCCCTTCACAGATCCCGACTGTACTAAAACAGTCTATAGAGGCAGAGTTTGATATCAAAAATACTTTTATTCACAATCATCAAAACACAAACACACACACACACATATATATATATATATATATATATATATATATATATATATATATATATATATATATATATATAAACAATGAATCTCCATTGAATTGGTCTTGGGCTTTAGCACATGAACAGCAGTTTTGGATGGAATAAAGCAAACCAAAAATAAAGGATCCACAAACCCCACAGCTTAACACCACTTCACTGCACACCACACAAACCGGGGAGGACTAGCTTGGATTCTTCCTTTGGTAACTTCAAAAATAATGTTCAACAAAACACACTAGGTGAAAAGAAACTCACAAGTGTGGCAGAGCATTAATTGGGGGGAAAACAAAAAACAAAAACAAACAAAAAAAAACCCCACAAAGTTACTGAAACCAATGAAAAAAAAAGCTAATAAACTAATTAAATATAACCCAAAAAAACCTAAGAATTACAAAATTAAACAAAACTTAACTACTACAATAAATTATGCAGATAATCATAGCTAAAAAACAATGAAAAAAATAAAGTACAAAAAAAACCTAACAAAACAAAAAAAAACTGCAGAAAACTAAAGCAATCAGTAAAGAAATTATAAAGAAAGCAATACAGAAACTATCCAAAAAAACAATAAACGGACCATCAAAAACAGTAGAGAACCATTAACAAAACAGTAGAGAGCCGTCAAGAAAACAGTGAATATCCTCAACTTTCAGCCATGCACACGTCCCTTGCAGTCTTGAGATATCCTCTAAGCAGCTAAATCATAAAAAAACAATACATAAATATAATATTATATCAATAATTAAACCTCAAATCAGCAATCCAATTAATTATATTTCCCCCAGTTTGTGTAGCGTTGTTAAATACAGGTGTCTTTGGGAAAAGTAGTCATGCTTACTTGGTTCTATATTTTATATATTTAAGTAGAATATATATATATATATATATATATATATATATATATATATATATATTACAATGGCCTGTTGCTCATGTATAATGTGATGTAGTTTTACAGTACATTGCTAAACCTGAGTAAGTATATAATAATGTCTTTAGAAATTGTACAGACTCTAAGGAATAAAAAATGAACTTGTTGGAGGTTGCTTCCCTGATGGAAATTTACTGACCTCTGCTGATTATTTTACGCATACATGAAATTAAATTGTGCTCTTTAACCCTTTCAGACCCTGCTTCCATTACAGTGGACATCATGTATTTTCTATTTTAATTTTGTTTTGTTGCACATAACACTAATTGAGACCTGTTATCCATTAGAATAGACCATGAACCAACCAATAAACAAATTTACATTTAGTGAAACAGTAGCTTAGCCCTGCCCACTACACTGGAAGAAAACAACAACTCAGACATAAGGGTGTGGCAGCAATAGAGCCACCGAGGCAAAGTAAGAAGAGCAGAGCAGAGCGGAGAAGTCAGGTCGGACCAGGCCCCCAGTTTTTTCCTCCCAAAAAATAAATGTGTTCTGGCTCTATTTATTTATTCACTCTTTCATTCATTCATTTATGGCTAGCATTATTAATTGACACTTAGATGTCAATGTTATCTCTGATGGTGTAATAAAATGTGAAGTAGTTTACAGACTTGGTATATGTAAAAAAAAAAAAAAAACTAAAAACACCACAGGCACATTTTAACATATTATTTTGTTTGATTTTCGAATTATAATTAGTTTAAACTCCTATCATTCTATCTAGAATTCAGAAAACGGAAGTTAAGCTTGATCAGCGATCTCACAGCGCCGAAAACTGTTTACAGCCGTGGCTACCCGATCTGTGCCCCAGCACAGTTTGCAGTGCGCATGCGCGGCAAAAATAGGGGAGGGGTACAGATGGGCCTGAGTCAAGTACTGTACCGAACCAGGCCGCGATCGGACTGCGCAGCGTCGGGTTAAGTCGAACACGCCCATAGTCGAGACAGCGTTGCCTGCTTAGAATAAATAAATAAAGTAAAATAAATAGTGGGCGGGAATGGACGGGAGAGGACGTCGACGGGCAGTGATTGGCTTAGGTGGCTGTCAATAAAGAATTCTCGCACTCTGATTGGTCAGACAGCGTTGCCTGTTTACAAAAAAAAGTAAAATAATCTCACAGTATTCTTATGATTCTCACAGTCGAACTCAGGCTTCGTTTATTATTAATGTTTCTCAGCTAAATTAAAATAAAAAGTGGTCGGGAATGGCCGGTAGTGGACGTAGACGCGTACTGATTGGCTAATACGGCTGTCTGTCTGAAATAAAGAATCCTTGTTCTGTGATTGGTCAGACAGCGTTGCCAGCTCACAAAAATAAAAGGTAAAATGAAAATGAAAAAGTAATAAAATATCAATGGATGAAGCTGGGAAAATATGATTTCTACAGGAATTTAACATTTCCATCTGTACTAGAGAAAAACTAAAAAAACACATTATTACTAAAGTTCTTAAAACAAACATATTTAACGAAAATGAAAAGTGTATTGTTGTATTGTGTCTGACTCTCTAAACAGCGCTTAATATCACACAATCTGCTTCAAAAGCCAAATGTCCTCATACTTCTCACAATTGAACTCAGGCTACGTTTATTTTTAAATTAAATTAAAAATTAATTTAAATAAACTATGTGCGGAAATGGGCGGGAGTGGACATCGACGCGCAGTGATTGGCTAATGCGGCTGTCAATAAAGAATCCTCGCTCTGTGATTGGTCAGACAGCGTTGCCTGCTTACAAAAATAAAAAGTAAAATAAAAATGATACAATATTAATACAATATAAACGGATTAGGCTGGGAAAATATGATTTCTACAGGAATTTAACATTTCCACCTGTACAAGAAAAACGTTTTAAAAAACATTATAACTAAAATTCTTAAAAACAAACCTATTTAACGAAAATGAAAAAAGTGTTTTGTTGTATTGTGTCTGACTCTCTAAACAGCGCTTAATATCACAAAATCTGCTTCAAAAGCCAAATGTCCTCACAATCTTCGCGTTTCCTGCTTACAATATTAAAGAGTAAAAAATAAAGAATAAATATAAATGTATTAAGCTAGGAAAATGTAATTTATACCGGAACTTGACATTTCCATCTGTACTAGAAAAAACTTAAAAGAAAAAACATTATTACCCAAATTCTTAAAAAAAAAAAAACATATTTAACGAAAACTAAAGTGTATTAGTGTATTGTTTTGACTCTCTAAATATTGCTAAATATTGCTAAATATCACAATATATGTTTTAAAAACCCAAATATTCTCATATTCGTTATACTTGTCTTCAGGCTACGTTTATTATTAATGTTTTCCAGCTGTTCTAGGGAGTGGAATGGATAGAGTGGAATAAGACGCGCGGTGATTGGCTAAGGCGGCTGTCAATAAAGAATCCTCGCGCTGTGATTGGTCAGACAGGGTTGCCTGCTTACAAAAATGTTGGAGTAGCGTTCACTGGTGTATGTGAATTATAGCTTCAGGACAGTACAGTGTAGAACAGTGCAGTGGGCGGCTTACAGGGCTGGGTCCCCCCTTTTTAAAGTAATTTCACAAACCCACAGCTCACACGGATTTGCACATTTACTGGATCCGGTTTTTAGAGCCTGATTTCAAATGAATATCGAGGACGAGGGGCCGAAATATGGTGAGTTAGGCTGTTTACTAAAGCTAATGCTGTGTGTTTTAGTGGTGAACGAGCCTTTCGCAGCCTTTTCTCCACTAACCTTTATTAGTTCATGTAGTTTCCGTTAGTCTGAGCTGATATAACCTACTAATGCTAAGCTTAAAGATCTAGGCTTTATGTTATTTTAGTGTATTCAGCTGTTTTAGCTAATGTTCATCCTACATTTCTACGCAAGAAGATTTTTTCCTGCCTTTCTTTAAGATTTAGAGACGTTTCAGGAGCTTGAGTTGGAGTTGAAAATATGTAAATAATACATTCAGTTCTCCCCCCACACCCAAACAGCAACAAGGCCACGACCCTTTAAATCTAACTTTACTAATAATCATGGAATAATTTAAGTCTAATCAGGATTTAAGTCTAATAAGGTTTTACACTGTGGATTAAAAAATCTATATGAATTAACTAGATATAGGTAATCTTTATTAGTGCTGCTGTGCCATTGCTTAATCAATAAGCTAGCTAAATTAAGGAGCTTAATGGAAGGAGCAATAAATATAGTAGTGCATCTCAAAAAGTTAAAAAAATACTTTATTTCATGAAAATGTGAAAATCATGTATTTTAAATATGTTTTGCACACAAAGTAGTCTATTTCAAGTGTTTATTTATTTAATTGTTGATTATTATGGCTTTCAGCCAAAAATCGAGAGGCAGTAAGAGCAAAAACTGTCCCTGTCCTGTTGCTGCTGTCTCGCGACACCCACCTACTGTCCCGTGACACTCACGTACTGTCTCGCGACACCCACCTACTGTCCCGCGACACTCAGGTACTGTCTCGCGACACTCACGTACTGTCTCGCGACACTCACGTGCTGTCTCGCGACACTCACGTACTGTCCCGCGACACTCGCCTGCTGTCCTGCGGAGCTCTTTAACTGGCCTGAGAAGCTCAACGACTGTCCTGCGAAGCCTTTTAACTGTACCGTGGAGCTTTTTAACTGTCCTGCGAAGCCCTTTAACTGTCCTGTGGAGCTTTTTAACTGTCCTGTGGAGCTTTTAACTGTCCTGTGGAGCTTTTTAACTGTCCTGTGGAACTTTTTAAGTGTACCGTGGAGTTTTTTAACTGTCCTGTGGAACTTTTAAACTGTCCTGCAGTTTTTTTGTAGACCTAATAAAGCAGATTAAATCAAATTATACAATGCAGACGTGGCAAGCAGTTATCCAACACTTATTAAACAAAGTTAAGTTATTACAATATTGTTGTAGATGTATCATGTCATTTTGCTTGACGTTTACTTTAGGAGTTCAGGGGAACATGTTTACCTCGGTGGATGAAATGCAGAGATGAGTGCAGGTGTTGCTGTGAATTCAGAGGATTTAAAATACAGTAATCATGCTGATAAACTGTGTGTCTATTACTATTTCACCCAGTAACATTTGATCTCTCGCTATACCTCTTTAATTCTGAGAACACAGCGGGAAAAGTTTTAACCAGAACCTAAGAAAAGTGGTTTCCCCACTGTTTATTACAGCAGGAGAGGATTAAAAGCACAGTAGTTGCTCAGGTGACCAGCCAACGCCGCTATAGCCAAAAAAAGTTTGATCAATAAAATACTAAAAATATTTAAAATGAATAAAAAAATAATTAATATAAAATTTAAAACACAATCAAAGGCTATCTAATAGTACGCAGAATGATATCTGTTTCAGTTTCAAATAATTGAAACAGCTCACCAAAACCTCAACCTATCCTTTATATTTGATTCAATTTATAGGTCCTCACTCATCTTAATTTATTTAACTAAACTGAGTTTTTATTTTTAGCCTCGCTCTGAATTCAGCTCCGCGCTGAGAGAGAGAGAGAGAGAGAGAGAGAGAGAGAGAGAGAGAGAGGCACGGCGCAGCGCATTTTGCCTGATATCTCTTGATTAAATATCAATAAATATGTGAATTATTTTTGTAATAATAATAGAAATCTAGCAGGCGTATTATATTTGTGTGAATAACATGAAATGTTTAAAATGAATACAGACATGTAGAAAAAAAACGAAGACAAGCTGTAACCTAGATATAAATAATTATATCTTAATAATAATATAATAATAATATAATAATAATAAATAATATGATATTGTCCATCGGCACAACCCTAATTGTAACTAATACAAGTACACAGTGATGGGATTTTGATGGAATAGGCCAGTGTTTCTCAACCCTGGCCAAGGAGGCCCACTGTCCTGCAGTTTTTGGAGTTGTCCCTGCTTCCAATACACCAGACAATCAGCTGTCAATTATTGTGTTAATGTGGGGCTGTCAAAGTATGACAATTAATAAAATGTGCAGGGCAGTGGCCCTTAAAGACCAGGATTGAAAAACAGTGTAATAAGCAATAGAATAGGCTCTATCAAAAGACCACAAATTAAACGGTGTCACTGAAATCGTTTCATACCTACACTGCAAAAATCTAAATATCAGCAATTGAAATGATATTTTACATTATTTAAGTAATTCAGAGCCCAAAACAAGCACATACGTTTTTTTTCATGATGGTGATTTATGATGACTGATTTATGAATTTAAGTGTAACGCAAACACCTAGATTTTATTGATTATTTTTAAAGAAAATTTACCAAGAAAAAAATAAGCAAAATGCTGTGCAAATGCTTTAACTAAAATTTAGACTTTTAGACTTAATTTAGACTAATTTAGACTTTAATAGAATGTAGATAAACAATAATAAACGAGAATATAGCAAAAAAAAAATAATTTATTAATTAGACTGTTCCAGGAACTTATATACAGACACACATAAGTACACACACATCAGAAAAAAATGAATAATAAAAAATATAATTATACCAGAATGTGATATAGAATATAAAAGAGATATATGAGTGTGATAACTGTGAGATTAGGCTAAATACACATGTAATGTGTGTGCAGACATGAACAAGGTCGTTACCTGTGTCCATATTAGTTATTAATTTAAAGTCATACTATTTTTGATATTTGATATTTTGTATTATGACACTGGAAATATTATATAATAGATTTGATGGTCAAATCTAGGGGAATTATCTCATAAGTCTTAAGTCGTCTCATAAGACACAATGTATCACATTGGCACAGTTAAAAGCTCCACAGGACAGTTAAAAAGCTCTGCAGGACAGTTAAAACAGTTAAAAACCTCCGCGGTACAGTTAAAAAAAACTCCGCGGTACAGTTAAAAACCTCCGCGGTACAGTTAAAACCCTCCACGGTACAGTTAAAAACCTCCGCGGTACAGTTAAAAACCTCCGCGGTACAGTTAAAAACCTCCACGGTACAGTTAAAAACCTCACGGTACAGTTAAAAACCTCCGCGGTACAGTTAAAAACCTCCGCGGTACAGTTAAAGAGCTCTGCAGGACAGTAGGAGAGTGTCGCAAGACAGTAGGAGAGTGTCTCGGGACAGTAGGTGAGTGTCGCGAGACAGTAGGAGAGTGTCGCGGGACAGTAGGAGAGTGTCGCGGGACAGTAGGTGAGTGTCGCGGGACAGTAGGTGAGTGTCGCGGGACAGTAGGAGAGTGTCGCGGGACAGTAGGAGAGTGTCGCGGGACAGTAGCAACAGGACAGGGACAGTTTTTGCTCTTACTGCTGCTGCAAAAATCCGTATCCGTATCATTTATATATATATCGGCTTTCATTATATATATATCAGCTTTTATCATATATTTCCTGTTTGGCTTTCCATAACATACATACATACATATATATATATATATATATATATATATATATATATATATATATATATATATATATATATATATATATATATATATATATATATATATAAAATAAACTCTGATATATATATATATAATAAACTCTGATATATATATATATATATATATATATATATATATATATATATATATATATATATATATATATATATATATATATATAATGAAAGTGATATAATGAAAGCGATATATATATAATGAAAGCTGATATACGAGATGGGTTCCTTCATAGTCAATCACTTCAGTATTGATTTACAGTATAGGAAAAAATAAAAACAGTAAATGAGAAGGTGTGAGCAAACATTTGACCGGCCCTGTGTGTGTGTAATTTAGCTATTTTGCTTTCCCAGAGTCATGTTTTTTCATTTGGTATTATCGCTCTCATGCTCTCTCATACTGGCCACTGAAAGTTTAACATGGCATCTCATGGCAAAGAACTCTGTTAGGGTCTGTAAGGTTTTTTTTTTTTTTTTTTAGCAAAACTTGACATAAAATGAAAACCTGGTTGATCTACTATTTTTCTAAGTTTGATTTTCAAGATATATTTTAATTTCCTTACAATTATTTTAATTACTGGTAGTGATTGTATATATAGCTACATACTACATTCAGACACAATATGGAAAATATTAAGTGCAATTCCAAGATGACAGGGAATTCTTGGACAAGTTTAAGTTGCTTGATTATCAGACTACAGAAGGGCACTTTTCTTATTTTGGTTTCTTTAGTTTCTTGTTCGTTCTGATGATGCTCTGCTAAAGTTTACCACCCAGACCATTAACTACATGACTCACATACTCTTTTAAAGCCTCCATTGTTGCACAATTTGAGAAGTGTGTAAAATAGGTTTGTGTGCTAGGAGATTAAATACTTTAAGTACTTTTAGAAGCCAGAGATGTTCAAGTCGCAGCATGTGAGTGTGAGTTGAGTCTTGGTCTCTAATGTAAAGTCCTTGTTCTAATCATGTCGGAAGAATCTGTGTTTTGTCTTGTTGTTCGCTGCATAAAAAGTGTTGCACAAAATTTCCTCATCTTGTACTGAAAGCCTGTCCGGTTTGCCCAATGACTGTAATACAGATTGAAAGGCGTGGTTTTTCATTTCCTTATATTCAATAGAAATGTAGCCAAAAATGTTTCAACAGGAAACTGGAGCCTTTTCTACTCTGTTTACGGCTGAGACAAACCAAAGCTACTGCGATGGTCCAGTTTAACCCCTAAGCTGCTGAATAAAAGATTAATTTGGCAATCTAAAAAAAAAAAAAAAACTGTCACCCCTAACTATATCAGTTAGGGGTGGGCAATATGGGCAATATAACGATACTCCTGGCGATATGACGAAACACTGAGTGAAAAAATAAAATAAAATAAAATAAAATATTTCAAGAATACACTACTGAAATAAAATAAAAATTTAATTGTATTAATGCATATGCTATGATATTGCACACCCCTAACTGGTATTATTTAACTGAGAATTTTATCAAATATGTAACAGAATCAGTGATCCAGATCCGTTAATGTACTAATAATGCACTCCAAATATATCCCCATATATCCAGAACTATAGTAACATAAATGATACTGGACAGATATAATCTGTCTCTAGTAGATATATAATGGGAAATGAGAACGGTGTGTTCCAGCCAAGGCTGTCGATCATTTTATTCCGAATTTAAATGTACTATTTTATTTTTACCATATACTGGATTATGTATTTAGGTTTTCATTAGGGATAGGCTTGTCACGATAATTACATTATTGATTTATCGTTCAATAAATGGACATGACCTCAATCATTTTAATAATCATAATATTTTACATTAAGTTTTAAGTTTGCACCTACAAAATGCCCATATATATATTTTACAGACGCCCAGAGAGGCACAGAAACCGGGAGTAAATTAACTCCAAATGTACCTTTTATTAGAAAAATAAAATGAAAAAATCAACACCCAAAACAAACTTAAAGAAACATAGGCCTAGTCACTTAACTTTAGTGTCTCTTAGGTTCGTGTTGCGTCAGCCTTTCTCTGACCATCAGCGTATCTCTCGAGTGAAGGCTAAGGCAAAGTCTTTATGCTGGTCCAATGGGGGCCAGCTGGGACAGACTGGGGCTGGGGCTGCATGATATGGTGTGGGGCAGACCCACGGTTCCCCTGCCTCCGCATTTTGCAAAGTAGGTTATTATTTATATGTATAAATATATTTTAAAAATATATATTGTGACGAGCCTAATTAGGGAAAATAAAATCATGGCAATAATAGCAGAATGAAAGCTTAACTATCTGTTGGAATGGTTGGGACCCTCGAGATTGAGATGTGTGCATTAAAACATATAGTGATGGGTGGAGCTACTCATCATTCTGCATTTAGAAATGAAGTGTTAAAAGCATAAAAAGAGTTTATCCTGTTCTTGTTGGGCTAGAACTGTCTCGTTTGTCCAGAGAAGCTGTTCTACTAGATTTTACAGCCCAGTGATCAGTTAATGTTTGTTGGTCGTCATGAACCTTTAATCTTTAATACAGTGTACAGGGAAACTGCTAATTTTGTTTAAAGGGTAACTAAATCCCATGATTTTTGCCAACCTTCCTCAGCTCAAATTTGAAAAATGCAAAAAAAAAAAAAAGAAAAAAAAAAAAGTGAAAAGTAGTTTGGGAGGGGCACTGGGTGATGTATGGGTTTAGAGGTGGGGCAGATGGGAGAGCTGATTGGCCTCAGTGTGCCTGTGATAGCAGTGAGATGCAGATGGTTGGACCTCAGCAGGGGAGTTGTATTATTGATTGATTGATTTGCATATTACACGGACACATCATCCTCACCTATAGCACAGTTTAACCTGAGAGGGTGCTGTAGAGGTGGAAATGACCGAAAAAAAACAGGTTAAGAAAGTTTTTAAAAAGTTTATAAACAATTTAAGCAGGACTGGTTGGTTTCATTACTTCATAGGAACACATTTCAGATATGGAACGAATATATTTCAGGGTTTAGTAGTTCTTTAAAAAGTCCAATAAAACTCTGCTGTATTTCACCAATATCACTCTCCTCTGGATGTGGAAGGGGATGATGTCAGCAGATCCCTGTCCGTCCGTCCATCCGTCCGTCCGTCCATCCATCCATCCATCCCTCCATCCATCCATCGCTGTCAGTTATGCATGATACTCACAATATTATAACCACTGTGATTTTTGAGGAGTGCTGCTTTTTATTTTCTACTTAAACTGTGCTGAACGCCTCACATAACACCTTAATTTAGTATTATACAAAAAGCCAAAATATAAAAATGTGTTTCCAGTGACTCTAAAGTGTTTAAAAGTTGTTTAAATCATAAAGCAAGATGTTATTTTCAGTTCTTTCAGTTTACTGGCATGTGGAACTTTGGTTTGGTTTGCTGGACCACAAAACAGCTGAGCTAAGGGGTTTATGGTAAAATTGGTTTCCTCAGACAGTTTCGTTCTGATTTTTTTTTCTTTTTTGAGCTGAGTGTTGTTTTCACTATAGGACAGAAACCTTGCATCTCCAAAGTGGTGATGTTGTAGAAGAAAAGGTAGAAACAAAAAGTTGATTCCAAGTCATTTTGGAACCTTTCATGTGTGTTCACAGTGTAAACAGCTTTAAGATTTTGTATTTCCTGGTGGAATAACTTCACATTTGGATGCAGCCAGGAAAAAAATGTCATGTTGTGGAAACAAGTACAAAAGTTTTCAGTTCTCTGTTCTCTGGTAGCCGACCACAGTTTTCTTTCTGTATTTAGTATTCAGTTTTTCTACTGTTCGCTTACTCATACTAGCATGGCAGTGGGAATGCCCAGCGTATACATATATACAGCTCTGGAAAAAAATACAACTTGATGTAATGATTTTTTCTTTGATTTTATTACATTAAAATGTTAGGAATATAATCAAGAGGAAGATGGATGATCACAAGCCATCAAACCAAACTGAACTGCTTGAATTTTTGCACCAGGAGTGTAAAGCATAAAGTTATCCAAAAGCAGTGTGTAAGACTGGTGGAGGAGAACATGATGCTAAGATGCATGAAAACTGTGATTTAAAAACAGGGTTATTCCACTTGTTTTCTTTGCATTATTTGAGGTCTAAAAGCCCTGCATCTTTTGTTATTTCAGCCATTTCTCATTTTATGCAATTAATTGTAGTAGTTTATAAAATAAAACCGCAATGTTAATTTTACTCAAATATAAACCTATAAATAGCGAAATCAGAGAAACTGATTCAGAAACTGAAGTGGTCTCAATTTTTTCATCACAGGGGTGCTGTGATGTGCTGTGTGTGTAATTAAACGGTTGAATAGACCAGTAGACCAGACTTTTAGAAATTAGAATTTTTTTTATTCCACTTTCCAGAATCGTAGTTCTGTTCTATTTTCTGCCAGTGAGTGTTCGTGCAGCTGTTTGGCAGCCTTTTTCCTGTCTTTATTATAAGTTTGGATCTAAAACAACTTTAGAGTACAGCATTAGGCAACTTTTTCTTTATTATGGTATAGTATGAGGCCTGTGATCAGTTTATTTATTTATTTATTTTCCCAAAGCTGTATTTAATAGGGTTATAGGAAAAAAATCTATTTAATGAAGTGTCATGATATTTCTTTGTTTATAAATATTCTATCGATGCTGAAACACTGTATTATAAAGCAGTAAAAGTAAAGATTGGTGACACAGGGCTTCAGTTTTTGTTGTGTTTAATCCCCGCCCCTGCTAGATAGCAGCTTTTACTCTGTTGTTAGAACCATTTAACATAAATGTTAGAAACATTCAGCACAGTCTGTATTTCCAATTCTAGCAATGGTTCTGCAGAATATATATGAAACCAAAATAAACCAAAAAGCATCCAAAAAAATAACATGTAACCCACAGGGTTGTGAGTATCCAGGCCACACATCACGCTCACAGTGAAAACAAAGTTTTCTTTAGTGCACACTGCAAAGTCTTTCAAAGCTTTCAGTTTCCTGTGTTTAGGTAATACAGGAAACGGCTGATTGCTGGGTAAAAGTATGAGGGTTTCACTAGATGGCAGCAAATGGACAAAATAAGCAAAGCTGTCCAATCAACAAAGCTGTCCAATCAATGTCTAAGGTTTTAATGGCACTAGGGTTGCAGCGGTAACCGGTTTCACGGTATACCGTGGTATTAAAATGCATGGTTATCATACCGTGTGTGTTTGCTTATTACCGGTAAAACTCAAGCCAGCGGAGAAAGTCACCCGCGCATGCGCAACTCTGCTCCGCTTCAGCTGCTCAGCACACAGCGGTGAGAACAGCAGAAAGTGCATCAGACTAGAGCTTAGATTCTCTGCCCGAACCAGACCTGACCCGAGGACCGACCCGAAATCGGGTCCGTTCGGGCCGAGATTTCCCACCACATTCCTCGGGCCGGGTCGGGTTGGGCTCTAGAAAATAGTCTGAGATGTAGGCGTCTGTTTTTTAATTATATATTTTATTTTTAAATAAAGCTCTGGTGTGATAATCACAATGTTAATGCTAAGTAACCAATTATTATTGTTAATGAAAACGAACCAAATAACGAAAACTGAAACTTAACTAACTTAATTATAAGCGCTGTTTTCACTCCCGCAGTTCTACAGCGGGAGGTGTTGTGCCGATTCTGTCCGCGAAGCGGGAGTCGGATTGAGCAGGGAGTCGGATTCGGCATAACAGCGGCAGCGCGGCTGCACCTCGCGGTCCGCGGTGTTAGTTGTAAGCGCTCGCGCTAACCGCAAAATACGACAGAAAACACTGAGAAACTGCAGAATTATGAATTGGACTAAAATGAGCACGAGGAGATAAAAGAGAACCTTTACCTGTGCGTAGCTCACATCAGAACACGCAAATCTCTCTCTCTCTCTGTGTCTCTCTCTCTCGCACGTGAACTTCTCCGCACTGTGTTTAGCTGTTCTTAAAAATCATTTTTATTAAATAATAGTTCTATGCTTCTATGTTAGTGTTAATTTACATAATTCTGATCATATTTCGCTCATTCAAACAGCCTGAAAACAGACTTGTAATCTTGTAATCAACAAGCTTGTAATCAATGTGGCCGTAAAGTCACAGCTAAAGGAGGAAATACATCAAACCTGTTCTCCCATCTCCGAAAACACAACCCCGCTGTGCAGCGCAAAGTATGTGTTCAGTTTATAATTTTACCTAAATAACCTAAATAAAACTTCTTTGTAGTCGTGCACAACCCATGCGGTAAGCGCCCGCAAAAGCGCTGAGTTATCCGAAATTTGGGCGCGCAGGTACAGGCGTGAAGTGCGTGCTACGATGGATTCACGTGTCCGTGTAAAGGTCCTGGCCGGACTGGATGTGAAAGACGCCATTCATTTACATGCGTTCATTTTCAAATTCTGACGTGCCTGTTTTTCATATGTTAAAACCAGACTCGGTGTGAAAGCCTTAAAATAGAAATCTCTATTGTGAGGATCATGTCAGAAATAAATCCCCTCTTTCTGCAGTATCTGGTTATATACCAACTTTTTTTTATATATACACTCTTAATGCCCTTAAGAGTAGTGGAAAACATGGTTTCCTTCACCTGATGGTGTAGTTTCTACAATAAATAGTTAATTGAACAAAAAAACTTTGTTGTAATTTCTTTAAGGGTCAGTTTAATAATATATGTAACAAACTGTGATACCGTGATAACCGTGATACCGCGGTATTTTCCGAGACGGTTATCATACCGTGAAAATCTCATACCGTTGCAACCCTAGTCCCTATCCAGTGTAATAATCGATTGCTTGATTTAATATTCAGTATTGCAAACCCAGTTTTTACATAAATAATAAACAGAATAAAGAATAAAATAACTTAAAGTGCAACCAGAAGCAAGCAAAAAAAAAAAACTATTGTAAACAGTGAGAACATCTAGTAACTTTTAGAAAGCTTTCTCCAAAATAGTTTAGGTACTGACACAATGCACCCTCAAACTTTAAAAATAAATAAATAAATACACTCTTATAAACAAATAGAAAGAAATAAAATGGTGACTTTTTGGTAAAACTTACAAAATAGAAAACAAGTACAATTTAATATGCTATTAAGCAAAGACTTTTCCCCATTGGGCTTGAATTGCAAAACAAAGCTTTTAAATAAGAGCCAGTGTTCTATAAAATGAGATGATCTTTTCTCATGAATATTTTCTTTTCCCACTCCGCTGCATGCTTCTGTTTAAGGTGTAGAGATAAATTTGTTGTGCTGCTTCATTTAGAAGCAATAGGTTTAAACACACCTTAGAGCGAGGACCTGTTTGGTCCATGTCCGGCGCTGCAATACCGAACCAACTCTGGGCACAAGCTCTGCCGTCATGTGTTGTGTTGTGTTGTGTTGTGTATGGTGGTGGTATGATGTGTCTAACACACTGCTGGATTTACGTAATGATTGAGTTTATGGTCCACATGGGGCTAAAGGATTTTAACAGGTAAACTCAGTAAAGGACTGTTTATTAGCTGATCAGTTGGCTCCGGTGAAAAACGCACAATTTGGAGGCAGTGAGCAGAGTTCAGAAACTACTTTAAACTACCAACATAAAGTACTGTACTAAATTTTGGCTATCCACAACATCCAGCTTCTAGCAAACTAGATAGCTAATTAATTTTCATCCTACTATAGTTTTTCTTTTCAGACCGTGACTACCTATCTAATTCCAAAGTTATGCTAACTGACTAATCACAAGCTGCATTTTATTAAGCACACAATGGGTTTGATCTGTCTGTTTTGATTGGGAGACGGGTGTTTTTAACCTGCAGAAACAGTGTAATCACACTTGTTTTGAGTACATTACGAGTGGTAGTGTGGAGTAGTGTTGGAGGAGTAGTTTTGAAGGACTGATGTAGGTGTGGGAGGAGTATGGTTGGAGGAGTAATGTGGGAGGAGTAGTGTGGAGTAGGGTTGGAGAAGCAGTGTTGAAGGACTGATGTAGGTGTGGGAGGAGTATGGTTGGAGGAGTAATGTGGGAGGAGTAGTGTGGAGTAGGGTTGGAGAAGCAGTGTTGAAGGACTGATGTAGGTGTGGGAGGAGTATGGTTGGAGGAGTAGTGTGGAGTAGGGTTGGAGAAGCAGTGTTGAAGGACTGATGTAGGTGTGGGAGGAGTATGGTTGGAGGAGTAATGTGGGAGGAGTAGTGTGGAGTAGGGTTGGAGAAGCAGTGTTGAAGGACTGATGTAGGTGTGGGAGGAGTATGGTTGGAGGAGTAATGTGGGAGGAGTAGTGTGGAGTAGGGTTGGAGAAGCAGTGTTGAAGGACTGATGTAGGTGTGGGAGGAGTATGGTTGGAGGAGTAATGTGGGAGGAGTAGTGTGGAGTAGGGTTGGAGAAGCAGTGTTGAAGGACTGATGTAGGTGTGGGAGGAGTATGGTTGGAGGAGTAGTGTGGAGTAGGGTTGGAGAAGCAGTGTTGAAGGACTGATGTAGGTGTGGGAGGAGTATGGTTGGAGGAGTAATGTGGGAGGAGTAGTGTGGAGTAGGGTTGGAGAAGCAGTGTTGAAGGACTGATGTAGGTGTGGGAGGAGTATGGTTGGAGGAGTAATGTGGGAGGAGTAGTGTGGAGTAGGGTTGGAGAAGCAGTGTTGAAGGACTGATGTAGGTGTGGGAGGAGTATGGTTGGAGGAGTAATGTGAGAGGAGTGTTGGAGGAGTAGTGTTGAAGGACTGATGTAGGTGTGGGAGGAGTAGTGTGGAGTATGGTTGGAGGAGTAATGTGAGAGGAGTGTTGGAGGAGTAGTGTTGAAGGACTGATGTAGGTGTGGGAGGAGTAGTGTGGAGTATGGTTGGAGGAGTAATGTGGGAGGAGTAGTGTGAAGTAGTGTTGGAGGAGTAGTTTTGAAGGAGTGATTGATGTAGGTGGTGTGGTGTTTGAGGAGGAATTTGGAAGGAGTAGTGTGGAATTTCCACACCTCCTACTCTACTCCTCCCACACTACTCCACACCACGCCTCCTACACTACTTCTGGTGTTGTAAGAGTGGTGTGGGAGGAGTACAGTACTGTGGGAGGGGGGGTGTTGGGACTTGTTTGAGCAGAAGGCGGAAGGAAGCTGATCGGTGGAGATAGGGTGGAGGGTGGAGGCTCGGTCTTGCGGTGGAAGCGCTTTATTCCGGGTTAAACATGGCAGAGGAGGACGATCATTACGGGAAACACGGTAACGATACTTTACTACTGTTTCTCCTCCTGTTTCTGAGGAGCTTCTGCGTCTTTAAAGCTTAGAAAAAGAGAGAAAAACAAGAACCCCGAGTCTGAAACGAAACCGAAACTTTGAGCAGAACATCCGTTGTTCTCCTCAGACTTTGATTACTGAAGTCCCGCGCTGTAAAACACGATTTAATCGCTTTTAAATTCCTTTTTTACTGCTGTATCGTATCCCAGCGCTGCGTTACGGTTGTCCGCGTGCGTTAACGCTAACGCTACTGTTTCAGAAGCGCGTTTACAGTGTTTCTGGGCCTGTTTTACACACACCTTATTATATAATATACAGTACCAGTCAGAAAAATTTGGACACAGCCCTTCTTATTCTGTGTTTTTGTCTTTATTTTATTTATTTTCTGCATTGTAGATTAATATTAAACACATACACACTTAGGAGACATATGGATTTCTGTAGGAAACAGTAAACAAATAGTGTTTGTCCTCCACATTAATCCCCTGATATAAACCTGATGAACTTAGATGGGGATTTGAGGTGATTTAATTGGGATGAGCTGGAGCAACTATTGTTCAGCACCTCCAGGAACTCCTTCCTTCAAGACGCTGAGAAAACTATTCCAGGTGACTCTCCCTCATGAAGACACTGAGATTAAAATCTGTTCTCAAATTTCTAAAGTATAAAACACACGTTTTTTTTTTTATAATTTTTGTTTACTTAATAATTGTACACGTGGTCCTGTATAGCTTTTAATATAGACCTTAATATTAAATTTAAGATGTAAAAAAATCATAAAAAGAAAGAAAATACATGGAAAAGGTATGTCCAAACTTTTGACTGGTACTGTATCTGCTGGTACCAATACCCACATTTTTAACACACAGAGGGAAACTAGACACCGATGCATTCATTTAGAAACACAACATTTATGCATTTTGGCTTTTAACCAACTTTATTCAAACAGTCAAATTAATTGGTTTTCACATATTTTTGTTTCTTGTAGCTAATTGGTCATTGCATAGAATGCTCACAGCTTTAAACCATATTTTTAAATTAACAGGTTAAATAAAAAAATAAATATATGGAAATTGATAAAAAAAAATAATTAAAAACTACAAAAGGAAAGTTCATGACCGAACTTTAAAATGGTTTGAAAAAAGGGCACTAATAAAATTTTTGCTAAGCTGTTTCTGTCTGAAGAGTGTGAAGTGTGGTTGATATTAGGGGTGGGCGATATGGCTCTAAAATAATATCACAATATTTCAGGGTATTTTTGTGATAACGATATACTGGGCGATATAGGAAAACTAAAATAATTAATTAATTTCAGGAATATAGTATAATAGTATAACAATAATCATACTGTGGGAAAATAAATAATATATCATAAAATAATATAATGCAGCAAATAATATTGCAGAATATTTAGTGCATGCATATAAACTTCAAACTAAAACAATTATACATTAAATACACTTTCACAGTAAATAATAGACTTCTTTTAAGACAGAACAGCCCTATTATCACAATATGGATTTTTAATATCATGGTATTTCTGTGTCACGATATATTGTATACGATATAATATTGCCCACCCCTAGTTGATATGCTGTTGCTTTACAAAGTGGTTGTTAAGGCCTTAATCTGTTGCTATGGTATTCCCGGTGCTTGCTAAAGATCTATTGCTAGGTGGTTATCATATCTGCGGTTGTTGCTAGCGTATTCTACGTTGTTGCTATTATATCTGAGCTTATTGCTAAGGTCTTGAAAGGCAGTTGCTTAATTCCAAATATTCCAAGTGGTTGATAATGTGTTGTTAATTGGTTGCTAGTCATTTGCTATCATTTCTGAGGTGGTGCCTAAGGTGTTGCCAAAATTAAAACAAATTGATTTTAAAGTAGCATGGCCAGTGTTCTCCTATTGTAGTAGTGCCAGTGTTGCATGGTATATAAGAAATACATCAGCAAATATCTGTTTGAAATATTTGCCATATTAGACAATGAAAATGAAAAAAATAAAAAAGAGGCAATTATTGGCCAATACTGATATAATTTTGATACTATTCTGCGTCCCTAGTATTTTAGAAAGTGTCCTATTTACTTAGAAAACATGCTATGTGCGTGTTGTGAAGCGTCAAGAAGGAAAAAAATCCAGCTCCTAACTGGTTTTAGCTGGTAACCAGTTTCAGATGGTTTCAAACCACTTTAAAGCTGGTGTTTTAGTGGTTAAGGTGGTAAAAAAAATCTGAGCATCTACCAATGTGAAGATATACCCTTCCTTGCTGAGAAAACAAACATCACTGATCAAACTGGTCAGACTGATGGTTTAGTTGGCCTATAAAAATAATCAACGTGACCAAGCTAGTTTACCAATGTTGCCAAGCTTGACCATGGTGGCTGATCAGCCTGACCACAGTAATCAGTACATTTTAACTGGCTAGACTAAGTTGATCAACCAACATTATAACCAGCATGACTACGCTAATTGACTAGCATGGTGGTTTGCACATTAGTTATGGCTGTGTGTTGTGTTATTTTGAGGGCACAGTAAATGTACACTGTTATACAAGCTGAACACTGACTACTCTACATTTGTATAAAAATGTCATAACTATTTACAAAATGTGACGGGTGGAAAAAAAAAACTTTTGTGAGATACTGAACTGCTTGATTGTTTGCATCAGGAGTGATTAGCATAAAGTTATCTAAAAGCAGTGTGTAAGACTGGTGGAGGAGAACATGATGCCAAGATGCATGAAAACTGTGATTAAAAACCAGGGTTATTCCACCAAATATTGATTTCTGAACTCTTAAAACTTTATGAATATAAACTTGTTTTATTTGAGGTCTGAAAGCTCTGCATCTTTGTTATTTCAGCCATTTCTCATTTCCTGCAAATAATGTATTTTATTTGGAATTTGGGAGAAATGTTGTCTGTAGTTTATAGAATAAAACAACAATGTTTATTTTACTCAAACATAAATCTATAAATAACAAAATCAGAGAAACTGATTCAGAAGCTGAAGTGGTCTCTTATTTTTTTTCCAGAGCTGTATATATTATCAAAATTATAATTTTTATCTAATTAAAATAATATATTTCTATTTCTTAAGTTTTCTGTTTTCAAATAAGAAGCTGATAACCACCAAACACTTAAACTTTACCAGGATTGTCAGTAATTGCAAAGAACTTTTGTTATTGCTAGTTGCGTTTGTTTTCTAATAGGCTAGCATGCATTATTGATTGCACATTGCATGTTGCTGAGTATTGCACGTCTCTGTGAACTCTTACGGATAGAAAAATCCCAGTTATTTGACATGTAGTGCCCTGCATAGATTATAAAATCCATTAGCTGTTAGTGTGTTGTGTTGGAAGAGGAGAGTCTGTTTATATTTTAGACAGTTTTGTGGACAAAAATGTTGAGAAAAAGCAAGTTGCAAATAAATGCTAAATATATTTTTATTTTGAATTTGGTAGAAATGTTGTCTGTAGTTTATAGAATAAAACAACAATGTTCATTTTACTCAAACATAAACCTATAAATAGCCAAATCAGAGAAACTGATTCAGAAACTGAAGTGGTCTCTTAAGTTTTTCTATAAAGCTATACCAGTTCAGATTCTGTGTTTTCACCCTGCTCTGCTGTGTTTTATCAGTAAATAGTAGGGGTGGGCAATATGGCTCTAAAATAATATCACGATATTTCAGGGTATTTTTGTGATAACGATATACTTGGCGATATAGGAAAACTAAAATAATTAATTCATTTCAGGAATATAGTATAATAGTATAACAGAATAATCATAATGTGGCAAAATAAATAATAGAGCATAAAATAATATAATGCAGCAAATAGTATTGCAGAATATTTAGTGCATGCATATAAACTGCAAACTAAAACAATTATACAATAAATACACCTAAAGCTTCACAGTAAATAATACAGTAAATTACTTTTAAGACAGAACAGCACTGTTATCACAATATGGATTTTTAATATCATGATATTTCTGTTTCACGATATATTGTATACGATATAATATTGCCCACCCCTAGTAAATAGGCATTTTCACCCAATGCTGCAGTCAGACATGAACATATAAACATGTGAGCTAATGCAAAATAGATGCAAAATGTTCATCTATTTTTAGCAGTTTGATGCCACAGCACCAGAGCGCTGTGGAACGACACACTCACTTTCATTTCTTAATTACGAATGAAAAAAACACAAAAAAAAAAAAAACAATATTTTACCCTGATATGCCACAGTTCATAGGACAGGAGCAAGTTCTTCTGCCTGAGTTGCCCGTATGTATGTTTGCATGGACAATTCTAGCCGGATGATGCCGGTCACGATCATTACCACCCCACCAACCACTGCACTGTCCACTATGGGTGGTAATATTAGCCTTCTATAATGTATTTCTGATGCACATAAGACACTAAGGATCGAGGAATGGAATGGATGCCCAGACAGTATCAGAAATGTAATGACCATTTCTTCTTCACCCACTAAACTGAACTGAACTGTGACAGTATGTGTCCACTGGCACTTTTCTTCTACGCATTCTGCCATGCTGGATCTCTCGGCAGGCAGTTAGGGCTGCAGCTGTCAATTATTTTAGTAATCAAGTACTCTACAGAAAAATCGATTAATCAAGTAATCGGATAAAACATATTTACTTGTCTAAAATGCAATTAAAAATACACAAGAGAAAACAAGAAATTTCACTTAATAATGAATGACCAATTGGTTTAATTTTTTAATTCCCAACATACATTTCCACACTGCAAACACAAAATAGAAATAAATAAAACACAAAATAGACATAAATACCACAAGTAATAATTTAATAATTAATAATTTAATAAATTAAGTTATAGAGCATCAATTAATAATAAAGGCATAAACGTTGACTTTATGTTGTGTATTTAGCTATTCAACAGCAGAAATCTCAATAGTTCAGCCAGTAATAGATGGGGGATGTTTTCTTAAATATATCAGGACATGTGGAATAATTGTGACAACAAAATAATTTATAATATATACAACAGAGACAAGTTCTAGACCTAATACTAGCTTTATGTAATCAGTGATTACATAAAGCCAGTATTAATAATAATCAGCACTCCACAGCACTGTCGTTCTGTTAGTAAGGTATATTAATGTTAATCTCATTGATTTTGTTAAGTTAAATTTACCTGCTCTCCGCTTCCAAAAACCTCTGCCTCCTCCTTTTCCTGCTTCCTGTTTATTAAAAGTCCTAGCTAAATTCAGTGCTCTGTGTTTTGAAATTTATTAAACGATTCCTCAAGGCACAAAAAATTAATCGATCAATTTTTTTTTTAATCGAGTAACTCTAATTACTCGAGTAATCGTTTCACCCCTACAGGCAATCATAATTTTATAATTTTATTATTTTTAATTTTTAATCAACCTTATTGTAATCTATAATTTTATAAATCTATATTCCACCATTTTCAGCTTCTCTTTTGTTGATTTAAAAGGCGCCAGTTCTTTGTGTGTGTGTGTGTGAGGCTTGTATGTGTGTGACGTAGCAGCCTAGTGTTTCCCGATTGGCCGGATTCATTTGTATAAAGTTGAGCTCTGCTGAACTTTTTTCGCCAGGGGGCGAGGCTATGTTCAACATGGCATGCAGCAGCTCTCTTCATTGAAAAGAATAGGATGTTTTAAGGCTTAAGTGCCTAGTGGACACTTTTTATCAATAACACACAAAGACTGATGCTTACCTATCCAGCTTTGTAGCAGGTGCAGGGGGGGTTCAGATGATCTAAAAGAAAGTACAATATATTAATATTTCTATGTCTTTTGTGATTATATACATACCTGTTTTGTCCTAGGATTGTAATTTCTGATTAAGTGGTTGTATATTGTTGTATATTGTTCTGGTTGAATTTACTCAGGGGTATATTTCTTTAGTTTAGACTGTGGAGGCTAAAGGGGTATATAAGGAGGGTAAATGGGACATTTGGAGTGGGCTCAGGGAGGTGAGAGGCTGGATGAGTTGGTCTGTGAACTGTTTTTCGAGCTCATCAGCTCTGTAGACTTTGCTATGGAATGGTTATGCCAAAGGGGTGTGCCATATCGTATCGTATGCGATAATATCGCTGACATTTTTGAATATCGCGAACGATATAATACTCTAAAATATGGTGCCATATCACCCACCCCTAATTATCACTTCAGGGTACTACTTTTTCTTCTTCACACTGTTCTCATTTCCCATTATATATTTACTAAAGACAGATTATATCTGTCCATTATCATTTATTTTACTTTAATTATGGATATATGGAGATATTTGGAGTGCATTATTATTAGTATCATTCTGGATCATTGACTTCTATTACAAATCAAATTCTTTTATTTTTTCTCTGGTAGTTGTGACATAAATCGTATGCAATAATAAAAATAAAAATTTCATTTTTTTGCAGTAGTGTATTCTTGAAAAAAAAATCATCATCACAAAAATACCATTAAATATCGTGATATTATTTTAAGGCCATATCGTCCACCCCTAGTATGCCATTCTGTACAGTCTAGCTATTGGTAGCTTTAGCCACTTATTCCAGCCTTCTCTGAGCAAAAGTGTATATACTTAAGTGTATTGTTTTGTTGTTTTGTGTGGAAAATTAGAAACTAAACAGCTGAGATCTCACACCTGCTCTGAAAATCCATAATTTCCCTCTAAAACCTGCTATTTAATCAAGGTTCCTCATAACCCCAAAACCCACACTACCACAGAAACTTACCACACACCATAACTGATTATGATCATGAGCTCATGTTGCCTTGCTATGAGCACACTGCTGAGTATATATCCTCCTTCACAGGATAGCACCTGACCACTTATACAGGTGTGAGTATTCCCGAGTTCTCCTCCTAATGTAGATACTACTTCATGAGTTTACAGTGTACTTCAGTGTACATACTGCTGTCCCATGACCTTTGGCGCTGTGGCGTTGGTTTCAGTTAGAGTGTGGGAGTCTTACAGCAGCTGTTGTGTGTCGACATGTGAGAGACAGCAGCTCTATTCAGACTGGATCAGTCTGAGAGAGGGACGTCTGTAAACAGGAATTTCTCCTCACAAGTGACTTTATTATCTAGATAGGCCGGTCACGATAACTGTTGTTGTTTGGACAATATTTAGTCCCAGAAAAAAACGTAATTTTAAGGCCCTCTTATGCTACTGAAATAATAATTTAATAGCAGAACAAATATCATAATAATAATAATAATAGTAACAGTAATAGTAATAATAGTAATAGTAGTAATAATAATAATAATAATAATAATAGTAATAATAATAATAATAGTAATGATAATAATAATAATTTAAAATACAATTAAACCGCTGTTTGTAAGCAAAGTTGACAATCTGCCCATTCACATAAATGTCCTCTTCTTGCTAAAAAAAACAAAACAATGGGCAGTATAAGGGTCAGCCAGAATTACTGCATAAAAAGACATATATTGAACAGCAAACTGGTATTATAATTATTAAGATTAAGGCTTATTGCTTATAGCGTATATTAATAGTTCTTAAACATTTTTTAAACCAAGTACCACTAAACTAAAACTAAAAGTACCACCTAAAAAAAAAAGCATTTCACAAAAACCCATATACAGCTCTGGAAAAAAATAAGAGACCACCTAAAAATGATGAGTTTCTTTGATTTTACCAGATTGAAAACCTCTGCAATATAATCAAGAGGAAGATGGATGATCACAAGCCATCAAACCAAACTGAACTGCTTGAATTTTTGCACCAGGAGTAAAGCAGCATAAAGTTATCCAAAAGCAGTGTGTAAGACTGGTGGAGGAGAACATGATGCCAAGATGCATGAAAACTGTGATTAAAGACAGGGTTATTCCACTTGTTTTCTTTGCATTATTTGAGGTCTAAAAACTCTGCATCTTTTGTTATTTCAGCCATTTCTCATTTTATGCAATTAATTGTAGTAGTTAGAAATAGTATAGAATAGTATAGAATAAAACTACAATGTTCATTTTACTCAAATATATACCTAAAGCAGCATAAAGTTATCCAAAAGCAGTGTGTAAGACTGGTGGAGGAGAACATGATGCCAAGATGCATGAAAACTGTGATTAAAACCAAGGTTATTCCACCAAATATTGATTTCTGAACTCTTAAAACTTTATGAATACAAAATTGTTTTCTTTGCATTATTTGAGGTCTGAAAGCTCTGCATCTTTTTTTATTTCATCTATTTCCCATTTTTTGCAAACAAATGCTCTAAACGACAATATTTTTATTCGAAATCTGTTTGTAGTGTAAAGAATAAAACAACAATGTTTATTTTACTCAAACATAAACCTATAAATAGCAAAATTGGAGAAACTGATTCAGAAACTGATAGCAACAGTGCCAGTTGTTTTTGGCAGCAGTGGTTAGCAGTGTTTAGTGCTGGTAAATGCCACCCGATTCCGCTACTTTGAGGAACCCTGAGTGTTCCAGTAACCTAGGGCACTATCAGCTACCGGCAGAGGTGGAAAGTAACTAATTATATTTACTCACGTTACTGTAATTGAGTAGATTTTATGGGTAATTTGTAGAGCTGGGCGATATGGGAAAAAATCTTATCACGATATAGTTTTCCATATCAGTCGATATCGATATGTATCACGATATAAATCAAATCACTTTGTGTCACACTTAAAGGTTTGTTTTTATTAGTGAGAGAATAAGGGAGTGATGGAAGTTTTATCACAATATTTTTTTCTGTATCTCCATAATTATTAGGGCTGGCCCGAATAGCATTTTTTGAGCTCCGGATATTTGGCAGTAATTGGTAGCGAATATTCCAATATTAGTTTTTAAAAAAAACAAATTAATCATGAACGCGAGCCAGAACCTGAGCTTGAACGTCAGCCTGACTCAGGCGCTGCATGAACTCGGGCTTTTTTCCAATTTTTTCCAATTTTCCATGACTGAAAAAAAAACTTGGGCTATAAGCTCAATATTAAATATTTCGTTTGTTTAGAAATTATTTTATATTCTTAAACCATGTTAAATTATATTAGATTAGTAGGGCTGGCCCGAATAGCGTTTTTTGAGCTCAGAATATTGGGCACTGATTGGCAGCCAATATTGGAATATTTGTTTTTAAAAAGACGGATTAAAAACTGATTAAAGTAAAACAAAAATTGCAACTCGGCCCCTTTAATTCACCACAAAGTTTTCCAAGACCCAGCCGGAAAAAAAAAAGATTTCCCACCTTTTCCTCAGCTGGGTCGGGCTCAAAAAATGATTTGTGATAGGCTGTTTTTTGGTTTGTTTGTTTAAGCACTTAGGCTTTTGTACTGCTGCAGTGCAATATTTAGATTTTATATTCTGAAATTCGTTAGGTTTTATTTCTTTTAGCATTTTGAACTTTTTTTCCAATTTCAAATTTATTTTTTTCTGTTCGTTATGTTCTATCGGTCCTTGCGTTTTTTGTAGTTGAAGTTGAATTTAATATTGAAGTTCAATATTTCTAATTTATATTTTGAAATTCGTTAGATTATATTTATTATTGTATTTTGAGCTCACTTTAGTTGGTTATTTTCCAAATTCATATCTATTTTTCTGTTATTATTAAATGTTATTAGCTTATTAGCTTAGCTTGTCATTTAGCATACAGAACTCACGGATTTTTAATGAATGTTGATTTATTAATTTAAAAGCTGTACCTTATTAAAAGTATTTTAAGCCAGACAGACACTGTGTGATTTTTTAATGAGTTTATCTGCACTTTTAAATGGTTTGTCCTGTAGGAAACGCACACGATTTGTATGCTGACACTGTTGTCTGACTGAGGAGCTGCTTTCCGTCAAATGCAGCCTGTAGGCAGGAAAAAATCCAGCCAGAACCGACCATATCATGAGCCAGTTTTAAAGCCAGTAATTTAGTAGAGCATTAAACTACAAATCTGAGATGTACCTGCTGTACTTCTTAATCTCTGCCCCCAAAACGGTCCATTAACTTGCTTGACAGACGCGTCAAATCCCCCGCGAGCACGCGCGGCGCACAGCGCACCGATTAATTCATGCGTTGAGCTTTAAACGCGCAGCTGAGCTGTAATTGGGGAAATATCACAAAAATCACAGTGTGATTTGTTACATTAAAAAAAAGACCATTTTCTTCCGCCTAATCTGAGAGGAAAGCGGTGTTCTCGACCGGCCCGAGTTCATGCAGCGCCTGAGTCAGGCTGGCGTTCAAGCTCGGGTTCGGGCTCGCGTTCAGGCAGATAATCTAAATGATAAATGATTTTGTGTTTTTGCACTTGGGCCATAAGCTCAATATTAAAAAGTTCGTTTGTTTAGAAATTATTTTATATCCTTAAACCATGTTAAATTATATTAGATTAGAGGAAAGTCATTTAGACATCATTCTTAAGGTGTTTTTGTCCTGTTACCGCTCCGCAAAAAACCTCTTCCTTTAATCCGCGCCCCACATACACATTTTTGCAGCACCTGCCCCGAGGTCCTAATATAAATTGAATTAATTACATTTAGTGCTTAAAATTTACTTAAAATTTATTTAAAACGTGCTGAACAGTGCGGCCGTTTATTCCCAAAGTACAAACACTATGGTTGTTTGCGTGTGTCGGGCCATACTCCACTATTCTTTAGGGTTTTTTGTTGCATGCATGAGAATAACTATTACAATTTTCTTAACTATTTATTAATTTGCTCCAGCGTCTTCTGGATTGATTACACGTTGTGTTTTCGTTGTTTGCCGCGCCACTTAGACGGAAATGGAAATGAATGTTTATCGAATTCTATTGCACAGGCTTATCATCGTCATCGAGGGAAAAATTATCGCGAAACAAATCGATATCGTTATATCGCCCAGCACTAGTAATTTGTCATTTTTAAAGTAGTTTTTTAAAAAGGTAATTTTACTCAAGTTCATTTTGGCACAAGTGATTTACTTCATTACTTTGGAATGCTCCCCGTTACTGAGTAACAAATAAAATGCTGGGGGAAAAAAAACAATTTGTTTGAATAAAAAAAAAAAAAGAGTTTTGTTCTCCATGGCAGCGCAGCTGAACTTTTCCCAGCAGTGTTTATTTCGGTTAGCAGGAGAGACGCTGTGTGAATCAGCTGTGCTCGGGGGAACCGGTGTTCTGTCGAGTTATGTAACCCATCTGATATGTGCTTCTTTACGGCACTGCGCATGCACCCACCAACAGGTTTTTTTTTTTTTGTTTGTTTTTTTTTTGTATGTTTTCATGTTTTTTAATGATATTTCCTTAAGTTTTTATTGAGAACATTAAACAATCTGCTTTAATGTAAAAAACAAACAAACATGTAAATAGAAGTGAAAGCTTAGCAATGACAAGTTTAAAAATAATAATGAACTGTAAAACTATAAAAATACGCTTTATAGTCACCTATATGACCATAACTTTTAAACTTTTTAACAGTAAAGAAAGAAAATGGATCATAGAAACATATGCCACTTGTTCTTGAAAATGTTTAATGGGGTGGTCTGAACAAATACTGCCTGAAAGGTCCAAATTATTTAATTTAATAATTATTTAATTTATGATTTGTACTTTTTTTTACATCAAATAAATAAAAGTAACTATGTAACTTTTACTCAAAGTAAATTTTAAATTGAGTACTTTTTTACTTTTACTCGAGTAGATTTTTAGATGGGTACTTTTTTCATTTTACTTGAGTAGAATTTTAGCGAAGTAAAGGTACTTTTACTTAATTACAATTTTTCAGTCCTTTTTTACTTTATTATTTTTCTGTTTTCCTATATCGCCAAGTATATCGTTATTGCGAAAATACCCTGAAATATCGTGATATTATTTTAGAGCCATATCGCCCACCCCTAGTAGGAGGGTTAAAATGGGCCAATAGTAATGGTTAAAAGTTGCCTGTAATAAAACCTTCTATCTTCTATTATCATACACTAACAAAGCTAACAATGTTTCATGTAAAATTAACACTTTGGAGATCTATTTTTTTGTGTTTCTGAAAGTTTGGATTTTAGAAAATTGGCTTCTGTCTTTAATATCTACCAAATGCAGTGGCCTAAAAGCCCCTTTTTCACCCAGTTTGCGGATTTGGGTGGGGAATGTTGCTCTGTGTGGATTGGGAAAGGGGGAATACTGCTTTAAAAGGCGGAGTCAGAGGATTTGGGACATAGCTCATTGGGGAATACACAGTTCATATGGTAATGAGAGACAGCTTTAACACTGCGGACGGGCGGACACGCCTGGAAACTCAAATTCAAACCAAACAAGTCTTCTACTGCAACAGGATCAGATTACAGACACAACCACAGCTCCCTCCCTCCCACACAAAACACACAAAACACATATATAGGTCATAGTTAAGTGCACCCACTAGTCTGATTAGGCCTGACTTAGGCATGTGCCATGCTATAAATGTACTTTATCTCATTACTTTCTGCTTTTGTGCATGTTTGTTTAAATAAATAAATACCCTCAGGAGGTTTCAGACAGCCCTGCGGTGACTAATGTACCAATAATGGTGTCTCCATACACCCAGAGTGGACTTTGGATTAGGAATTAAAACTAATATCTCATTTTATCTCCCAAATCATTATTAATTTTAATGATCCCTGTTCTTTAAAACGGTGTAACTGCGTTATAATTCTAAAAGTAACTTTTAAATGGTCTTAAATCTGACAATTAAATGTATAAATCTCAATTATATTTAGAGTGTTTTCTAGGGGTGTCACCTATCGAAATTATGTCATGGTCTCGAGCATCGAAGTCAAAAAGAGGATCGACGATCCCTCCCTCAAATGGTGCAGCACACTGTAGCTCACAGAGCAGCTCTTTCTCCAGAGAATGTGGACATTCTCATCTTCTTAAAGAAAATACTTGAAAATATAAAAATAACAGTTGTTTTGTCTAGCTTTAAATATCTTAATAGTTTTGGTACCTTAAGGAGCATCTTTCCTTTACTGATGTTTCCCGATTCACTGTATAGAATTGCTCAGTTCTTTTTTTTTTTTTTTTTTCTCTTCTGCTTGCACAGGTGAGCCCAGAAAATATGACCCCAACTTCAGAGGACCCATTCAGAACAGGTAACTAAAGCTGTTTTATTCAATTTCATAAGCTGTTATTAACAGAAATGGCTGGTAACTGTTTATTTTGTATTTAAGTATTTAATATTGTGTTTTTGTCTGTTACAGAGGATGTACAGACATAATATGCTGTATTTTCTTCATCTTGGCCATAGTGGGATATGTCGCTGTGGGAATAGTGGGTGAGTCAAATCTTCCAAACAGTAAAACAGAGAGGTTGTAGGTGTAGAGTTTAGTGTAGGTTGTGGGATTTACACTGAGCTTATGCTGCATTTCATTTACCTGGATGATTGATGTCAGAGCTGGGAGTGTCGTCACACCTGAGTTAACTCCAGTTAAACGTTCAGATATCAGCCATCATTAACATCAAGCCAGTCACATTTTTAGTGGACGATATATCGTATTATATATATTATTGTCAATTTAAGATAATTAAATATTGCTGAGATAATGATAATAGAATAGCAAAACAAAGAAATTATACACTTTTAAAGACAACAGTCCAGCGTTATAAAGGAGTTCAGGAAAGAGGCTATAGCAGCATTAGCATTAGCCACTAGCCGCAGTGCTAGCTCTTTTGCTGTTTAGAGGGGAGTATATTCGACTGTAGGGCTGCAGCTATCGATTATTTTAGTAATCGAGTACTCTACTGAAAAATCGATTTGATTAATTGAGGGATTTGATTAACTCCGGGATCCTCAGTGTAGCGCTATCGGGCTGCATTCACTAGCACTAAGCGCAGCTAACTGCAGCTAGCGCTGCTGCTAACCACGCTAAAATACTTGAAATCTAAGCTTGTAAATAATTGTAAATAAACAGAAGCGGTTTAATAACCCAAATAAACAGTTTTACGAGAGAAGTCTGTGTGTGTGTTTTTTTTTTAAGAATTAAAAGAATTATTATTTTAGCGGTAATATCTGCTAAAAATTAAAATTAGAAGGAAACCGTGGCACCACTCTACTATTGTGGCTCAAACAATATGCCTTATATGCCTGTGTGTCTTATTTATAAAACTAGACCAGAAAATAGACATTCATTGATATAATCGCGCCTTATAATTGTGACAAGCCTAGTTAACATTGTTAGTGATACCAGTTGATTTTGTAATATTAAACAGTATTTTGGACAATTAAAAATAAGAATATATTTATTTAAAGCATACACTGTGTATAGCTGGACAGAGCATCGTCTCTCAAAAGTGAAGCCACCACAGGTCGGGCGCCCCCTGCTGTTCGGTTGCAGAAAGCTGTGTAACCCCACCCATCCCCATAGGTTTCAATGGCAAAACAGACCATTTCAATCACGTTTTTTTCTAATATACCATAATTCTACTTCCATTATTTAAATGCAACAGCTAGTGTAACCTCTGCTTATATTGTACATTTTTTATATCCCCACAGAATTAGTTTTTAAAAACGTTATTCAGCTCTATTCAAAAGGGCTGGTTACCAATAACAGACCATCAGCTCCGCTCCGCTCTGCAGCCTGTGACCTCGAGGCAGCCCTCAGGGGCGGGGTTATTTAAATGAGTAGACTGCTCTTCACAGTCTTTCTCCCTCCTCTGGTCTCTACTGCACAGACTCGAGTATCAGAATCGGCAACATGGCGGAAGATTTTGGCTTCATTTTCATTGAATGAATGGGAACTGCGACACGGCGTCCATCTTTTTTTACAGTCTCTGGTTTAAATATAGGCACTTTATGCTCTCTGAGACCGGAGTTCTCATCTACTCTCAGCCCGGTGTTCTGTCGAGTTGTGCTACCTTGTCAAACCGTGCTACCCTATTTAATATTTAACTGTAAAAATACAAAATAACCACCATATTACAGCATGTTCCCAGTAGAAGTCCCAGTAAACTAAATCCCCTGGATTTAATCTAAATCACACAAAATAAACAAGATTAGATTTTTTTCTTCTCTGCGTATCTCTGCATTCAGAGAACATTAGTAAGAAACTGTCTCAGACTTTTTCCCCAGTATGAAAGCCAAATACAAAATCAGATGAGAATGAACTATTTTACATTTTTTATTTATTTTTTCAAGCTGTTTGCGACCCACCCAGAACGTGTCTGTGACCCACTTTTGAGTCCCGACCCACCCGTTGAGAATCTCTTTCTCTTTATTCTGAGCAGCGTATTGTGTAAATGTGGTATTGTTGGATGCTCTGTGATTCCTGAGACAGAGATTTTTTTTTTCAGATGTTTTGTTCACTATAGGTTTATATTAACCTAGAAAGAGTCAGCCAGGCTGAGTAAGGACGGTGTGGTTTGTGTGGTTTCAGATTCTGTTTTTGGGCTGTTCTCTGAGTCTCAGTCCTCTTTCTAGTGAAGCAAACATGTTTTTAGCTTTAGGTGGAGTGAGGGTAACAGTTCAGTCTGTATTCAGATGAGTCACACACTGCGTCACAGAGCTCTTAGTCTGTGCCTTTATAATGCTTTATAATGATTTAAAATGCAATCAGATCTATGTTTAGTTTGAGGGTATTTCTTTTTATTTACAGTACCAGTCAAAAGTGTAAACACATTGTATTGTGAAATGTACATAGAATATAAAACATTTTAGGGTGTTTTCACATCCAATAATTCCCACAACTCATGTTTGTTGCTTCTGTTCATAACCAGTAATCAGATTACTGCAGTTTATAGACCCAGACGTTGTCCAATCCGCACCCAAACCGATAAACTACTGAGAAGGATTTAATTCTGACCGTGTTCATTTAAAGCGGCAGATCGTTTATTGTCTTTATGATTTACGTGCTTTACAGCTCAGTAAACTCACAGACCAATCACGTGTGCTGTAAGATCACCAAACTCTCTCCTCAGCCAATCAGATCTGTGCAGATGCGAGAGCGAGGAGCCACACAGGCGAAGCAGGCGGTGAGAAGTGGGAGAATAAAGCGAGAAAAGCTAATACAAGAAAAAAACATATTTTACAATACTATGTAAAATGTAATACTACATTTATAAAACATACTAACAGTAATGTAACCTCGCGGTGTTACTTAGAGGAATTAAAGAAAAACAACCAAGACAAGAGTGCAAAATATTCCACTTTACTCCACCTGATCAGAACTCCTCATCAAGGAAAAAAACTCTTTCGCTCGCAGGCGCGCTCTCTCTACGCCCAAAACAACCCTACCTTAAAACTACGGCAACCCCCAGGGGACAAAAAGCATTGGCAAATCCCCCTATCAGTTTTACCCACAACAACACAGTTTTACCCAGAAATAATATTAAATAAAATAAAACTGCTGTATTTTTTTTAATATATATTTTCTTTATATATTGTACGATTTATCATTCATGTAATTATTATCATGACAGGCAGGCCTAAATCTAATATAAATAAAATTAAATAGAATAAATATAGCATTTTGAAACAAAGTGAACATACAGATTCGATAGATAGACTCGATAAGTTAAATTATTGAGGGTGTTTCCATTTATTTTATGATAGGTTGATAATGTAATTATTGTGACAGGCCTATTTAAAACAATACATATTGTTGAAATATATTAGTATGTGTAATTTGTTTTGTCTTTCAGTTGTTGATAAAACACTGACAGCACTACTATAGGCTTCTTCAGTAAACAGAATAAAACACTGAATTATGACACAAGTTAACACTGGCGATGGTCAGGACCTTATCCTGAGGAAAAAACAGAGCCTGGTGGTTAAAATAAGTGAGCAGTGTTTAGCGCAGCTTTGAAAACTGCTAGCTGATGTATGATCATATTGCGGATCAGTGAGTTAAAAAAGCTGCGACATAAAATTTTATGTGACTTTTTTTCTGTTTATTGGTTGTTTGCAAAAAAAAATCTAATTATTTCCTGGTTCATGGAAAAATGTAATTTTACTCATCATCTCATTACTCATAATCTCATTATCTGATTACTAAAATTCATGTTAACAAAGGCTGTCCAGGTTAATTGTTAACGCATAACACATTTAAGTTTGAATCAGTAATGCATTTTTACTTTTTTTTTTTTTTTTTTTTTTTTTTAACACAAATTTCATTACACCTCCAAATTTGATAATGGCTTCTGCCATAATCTGATATATTAGCCAAATAATATACTGCTATGAACAAACACTGTCTCTGCTGCTGCTCCATGCTGTTTAAACACTAAGAGCGCAGTATGTGCAGCGTTCACTGCTCGAGACATTTGATCAGATTCTGCAGTGATCAAATAATGAAGTGCATGTAAATGCACTTACTGTGTAAATTTAATCCGGATAGTATTTGTCCACATAGGTGATGACAGGATTTAGCAGTCTCCATATACTTGACATTGATTGTACTGTAGTCGGGTGTGCATAGGACTATAGTGTGTTGCCTTTCCAGGTGTTGTGCCAAATTCTGTCTCCCTCAGTAGGGGTGGGCGATATGGCTCTAAAATAATATCACGATATTTCAGGGTATTTCTGCGATAACGATATACTTGGCGATATAGGAAAACTAAAATAATTCATTCATTTCAGGAATATAGTATAATATAGAGGTCTGCGCGGGACTGTTTTTTTAAACCCGCTCCCGCCCGCTCCCGCGTCTTTTTGTCCCGCTCCCGCCCGCTCCCGCAAAAAAATCACTTCTTTTAATCCCGCTCCCGCCCGCCACATACACATTCCCGCCGCTCCCGTCCCGCAGTCCTAATATGAATTGAATTAATTACATTTAGTGCTTCAAATTTACATATGTATTTATTAAAACAGCAATTCAGTTCGCAGTCCAAACACATGCCATCAGGTGCATCAAGAATCCTAGAAGTGGATTAGAAGTGGATCTATATTATATAAAATAATAAATGTAAAAATATATAAAATTAAATTCAATTAGTTTAATTAATATTTGTATTATTATTATTAATAATAATAATAATAATAACAATAATAATAATAACAATAACAATGTTATTGTTATTGTTATTATTATTATTGTTATTATTATTGTTATTATTATTATTATTATTATTATTATTATTATTATTATTTTGCACCAGTATAGTAAATGTCGTCCTTTAAATTACACACCCCCCTCCCCCCCCCCCCCTCCTCTGCACACGCCTGCTGGAGATGCTGAAAATGTGTGTGTGTGTGTCCATCCTCCGAGAGATTTTTCTTGTGTTTTTTTGTTGCTTGCATGGGAATCATAGCGTGATTATTATAATTTTCTTAACTATTTATCAATTTGCGGGAGCGGGACCACATGTTAATGTGGTCCCGCTCCCGCATGGCCTGTATTGATTAAATTACCGCTCCCGCCAATAACAATTCAGTTTTGTCCCGCGCCGCAACATATTCTGACGGGTCCCGCGGGTCCCGCGGGACTCCCGCGGGAGTGCAGACCTCTAGTATAATAGTATAACAGTTTAATCATAATGTGGCAAAGTAAATAATATAACATAAAATAATATAATGCAGCAAATAATATTGCAGAATATTTAGTGCATGCATATAAACTGCAAACTAAAATAATTATTTAATAAATACACTTAAAGCTTCACAGTAAATAATAGACTACTTTTAAGACAGAACAGCCCTATTATCACCATATGGATTTTTAATATCATGATATTTCTGTGTCACAATATATTGTATACAATATAATATTGCCCACCCCTATTCCTGAGTGCTTGTGCATCACACAGCAGAATGATTATCAGAACAGATTAGCCACAGATTACTTTTATTTCTGTTTATAAATAAGGTTTAATCTACAGTTACAGTAGCTACAGAATCGCCAGCGCTGTAATTTGTTGTATTTATACTGCTGCGTGAAGCTCCAGCACATAAGGGAATCAAATTTCAGCACAATACCGGTTTTCCTACAGGTGTTACAGTACATAAAGAGACCTGCCTCAACTTGAGAATTGAGTATTTTTCACTTTACTTCATCCAGAATCCAGTATTTCACCCTAGTGTTCTTTCAACATCAGAACCAAAGCATGTTATAGACTGTGTTTAAACATGTAATTGTACAGATTATGTACCAGTAGTTTGTGTTTGTGTTTTTGTTAAAACATTACTCATGCTTCTTTTTGCTCATGCTCATCCCCAGCATGGTCTCAGGGGGATCCCAGGAAGGTGATCTATCCCACAGACAGTATGGGACAGTTCTGTGGGCAGGTTGGAACTCCTCTGGAGTGAGTAACACAACCAAACACCATATTATCATCATGTGTCACTATTATAATAGCATTGTTACTACATACAGCTCTGGACAAAATGAAGAGACCACCGCAGTTTCTGAATCAGTTTCTCTGATTTTGCTATTTATACTTATCTGTTATAAAAATATTCTCATTTAGAGCATTTATTTGCAGAAAATGAGAAATGGCTGAAATAACAAAAAAGATGCAGAGCTTTCAGACCTCAAATAATGCAAAGAAAACAAATTCATATTCATAAAGTTTTAAGAGTTCAGAAATCAATATTTGGTGGAATAACCCTGGTTTTTAATAACAGTTTTCATGCATCTTGGCATCATGTTCTCCTCCACCAGTCTTACACACCGCTAGGGCTGCCACGATTAGTCGACTAGTCACGATTATGTCGACTATTAAAATAGTCGACGACTAATTTAATAGTCGATTAGTCGTTTTTTTTTTTTTCTTTGTTTTTCTCTCCAAACTGCTGCGACTGCCTTTCTGTCCTGGACGCACATGCGCAGTAGTGGAAACCGGGGTAGGTAGTGGACGACATCTCAGGACATTATACAGACAGGCTCTGGTTTCATGGCTACCCCGCTACAGAACTCAAAAGTGTGGGATCACCAAGAAAATAAAAGTGAAACGCGTGCAATGCAATATCTGCAATGAAGAACTTGCCTTCCTCGGCAGCACAACCACGATGCACGAGCACCTGAAAAGGAGGCATGTTGTGGCTGATTAAATGACGAAGAAGCTAAATTGCTATTTAGCTGCTAAAATTAGCGTAAACAGAGCGTTAACTTAGTACTTAACTTACTCATCTTGATAGCTTTAAAACAGAGGTCACTAATAGGCGGACCGCGATCCGGATCCGGACCCAGACGTTGTCACAAATGCCGTCCCAAACCGATAAACTACAGAGAAGGATTTCATTCTGACAGTGGCTTCTGTTTTCAGTGCTTTTCGGTGCAGTAAACTCACAGATCAGTCATGTGTGGTGTAAAATCACCAATCTGCCAATCAGATCTGTGCAGACCGCTGCCCTGTGTACGGTAATGTACACAATATCTGGACAGAGAGGCATTTTTTATTAATATACTTTTTTTTCATAATAGTTCAAACAACCTCACGGTTGAGATGTTTCATAAATGGCTGTGCCTTATCCTTATTTTACACAGTTGTTTACACTTTATGCTAAACAGTAAAATAATTGTCTGTTACAACAAGCTGCATATTTCATTAAAGGTTTAATGAACTATGATTTTAATTGTTTTTATTTTTAGTTAGCATATAGCTGAAATCTAATGTTGGTTGTATAATAGCAGCTGCATTCTATTGTGATAAACTGTGTTTTATATTCAATTAACGTATGATCCGATTAGTCGACTAATCATAAAAAATAATCGGTGATTAGTCGACTATAAAAATAATCGTTTGTGGCAGCCCTACCCACCGCTTTTGGATAACTTTATGCTGCTTTACTCCTGGTGCAAAAATTCAAGCAGTTCAGTTTGGTTTGATGGTTTGTGATCATCCATCTTCCTCTTGATTATATTCTGAAGGTTTTCAATTTGATAAAATCAAAGAAACTCATCATATTTAAGTGGTCTCTGATTTTTTTTCCAGATACTGCCATATCTTCTTTTTTTAATTTGGTTTGGAATATTGAGAGAATATTCAGACATAAGATGAAGGTTAAATATTTGTTGTGCTCCTGGTTCTAATCTGGTTTATCTGCTACTGTTTTTAGGATTAACTGTATTAATCCAGTGGGGCTGATACTTGTGTAATCACTTCAACATTTTTGTTGTGTGTGTGTGTGTTTTTTTTTTCTCCTTCTTTTTTTTGTACAGGAAAAAACCCTTCCTGTTCTACTTCAACATCCTGAAATGTGCCAGTCCTGTGGTCCTTGTGGAGTTTCAGTGTCCAACCACTCAGGTTTGTGTCCACTTTGTACCTTCTTTCTGTCTCTCTTGAACATCAAATCAAATAAGATTTATTTATATAGCTTTTTTTTTTTTTTTTTTTTACAACAAATGTTGTAGCAAAACATAGAAATGTGGTATTATCACAGTGAATCAGAAAAAAACACTAAAGACAGGAGGAGGAGTAGGAAGAAACACTGGGAGGAACCAAGGCTTGCCTCTACCTTATACTATCATATGTATAGTGTGATAGTATAAGGTAGTATACCGGCCTGTGTAGTAAAACCACTCCAAATGATCCAGAATGCAGCAGCACGTCTGGTCTTCAACCAGATAAAACGGGCACATGTCACCCCGCTGCTCATTGAGCTCCACCAGTTGATGCTCGCATCAAATTCAAAGCTCTTACAATCACCTACAAGGTGATGTCAGAACAGCTCCTTCCTACCTGCACTCGCTCCTGAAGACTTACGCTACCTCCCGGCCGCTGCGCTCCTCCAATGAGCGACGCCTCGCTTTACCAACCAAACACTCACACAAAGCAATCCAGACTGTTCTCATACAGAGTTCCCCAATGGTGGAACAAACTACCTTCTACTACCAGATCAGGAGAATCTCTCACTATCTTTAATAAACTCCTGAAGACAGAGCTCTTCAAAGAGCACTTACTCTCCTAACACCTCTAACACACTAACTACTTCTAACCTCATTTCCTTCTTCCCCTCCGTCACTCCTCTATCCCATTATTTCCCTTTGACCTCCTTTAGGCCCTGTCTAAAAATGTTTACCTTTACCTTCTATTAATTTTGTACTTGACTATTGTAAGTGGCTTTGGACAAAAGCGTCTGCCAAATGTAATGTTATGTAATGTAATGTTATGTAATGTAATGTAAAACATGTACTATTAAGGCTAATTTATAAGAGGGTGGGGGGACAGACACAGCTTATAAACTAATGTTAAAAAGTCATTATACATCCCCACATATCTTTAATATATTCAGGTGAATAGATACACCAGCAGTGAAAACAGTTAGAAAATTCCTAATTAGAGTAAAATTTTATGTAATCTGTAGTGGAGAGTGAGCAAGCAGCCAGAAGGTAACATAGACACGGAAGCGCCCAAGAACACTGGAATCCACCCATCTCTCCATTGATGTTTTCTTCATGAGTTCTAAGCTGGCCTTCCTGTTCAATCAGTAAATTCATTAGGGATTAATAATAATAATAATAATAATAATAATAATAATAATACATTTTATTTCTATAGCGCTTTTCAGGATACTCAAAGACGCTTTACATTGCATAAAAAACACAATATGAAAATACATAGTAAAATAATCAACATAATCATCATCAACATCATCAATACCATACAATAGAAATCAAATGGAGCAAAACAATCAATGCATAAAAGATAGAAAATTAAAAATTTAATGAGTTAAAAACATAAATAATTCATAAATGGAATTGGACCTCATTAGAATCTATTCCATGAGAAACAACACGTGGCTGCAGGATGTCAGGCAGATTGTTGAAATAAACCTCCTGTAGCTCTCAGTCCAATTATGTGCCCCCCTTAAATTCAGTCAACTTAGTAGGGTTGCAGCTATCGATTCTTTTTGTAATCGGGTACTCTACTGAAAAATCGATTCGATTAATCAAGTAATCGGATAAAACATTTGTTTGGTTAAAGAGCAATTAAAAAGGCATTTCACTTAATAATGAATGACCAGTTGGTTTCCTTGTTTAGATAAGTTATATTTTTAAATTCATAACATACATTTCCAAATTGCAAATACAAATAAATAAAACACAATAAATAAATAAATACCACAAGTAAAAAAAAATACATTTAATTGCATTACTTTCAAATTAGGATTTCTTGTAAATATCAAATATAGGGTATAAATCAATAAAAAAGGCATAAACATCGTCTTTGTGTTGTGCATCTTAGCTTCTGAACAGCAGAGACGTTGCCAGTTCTTCCCGGGCGAGGGTGACGTAACGGTGAGCGCGTTGTCAAAATAAAAGTCGCGAAAATGCCGCGCTCTCAGTTTTTAAATTAAATAAACCCTTACTCGAGGCACAGAAATTTAATCGATCATTTTTGTGAATCGAGTTACGCTATTTACTCGAGTAATCGTTTCACCCCTACAATTTAGCCAAATGTCTATAGCCCTATCTGTATGGGATTAGTTATCTCTTAATAATTTTCTCTGTTCATGGTTAGCTGTGTGTGGAGGAATGCCCCACTCGCTCCATGACCCTGGTGCAGGCCAAGGCTCCTCTCGGCGACTGGAGCTACTATAAAAAGTTCTGTAAGGACGTTTCAGATAGCGAGGTAAGTTAATAATGAAGTGTTGTTCACTCCGTCAGCAAGTAATTTATTTAATTTTCATGTTTATGCCATTTTGATCTGTACTGTGTTGCTCCATAGACCGTTCCAAACATCTTGGCAAAGCGGCTGTGTCCTGCAATGCTCATCGCTAGCAAACCCTGTAAGAAACCTCTTACTGTCGTTTTATCATACACTTTAAAATGTGAAAGTCATATATTATATAGATGTATTAAACACAGTGTCCTGCTGGAAAATGAAATCCGCATCTCCATCAAAGTTGTCAGTAGCAGAGGGAAGCATGAAGTGCTGTAATATTTTGTGGGAAAACAAAACTGCACTGACTTTAGACTTGATAATAAAACACAGTGGATCAACACCAGCAGATGACAGACATGTCTCTACAAACCATCACTGATCATCAGTAAATTTTACTTTTTATTTGTAAATCAAGGGAGCAGAGTCTGGAGGAAGAGTGGAGAGACACACAGTCCAAACTGCTCGAGGTCTAGTGTGAAGTTTCCACCAATCAGTGATGGTTTGGAGAGACATGTGCTGGTGTTGATCCACTGTGTTTTATTATCAAGTCTAAAGTCAGTGCAGTTTTGTTTTCCCACAAAGTCTTACAGTACTTAATGTTTCACTCTACTACTGACAACGTCTATGGAGATGCGGATTTCATTTTCCAGCAGGACTTGGCACACTGCCCACACTGCCAGCCAAAAGCACCAATTGGTCTTTTATAATATTCTAATTTTCTGAGACACTGATTTTGGGCTTTTCATTGTCTGTAAGCCATAATCATCAATGATAAAATAAACAAATGCTTAAAAAAGGATCACTCTGTGTTTAATACATCTATATCATATATTTCACATTCAGAGTTTCACATTTGGAACTGAATTACTGAAATAAAGTAACTTTTCAATGATTTTCTATTTTTTATTTTGAGATACACTAGTACCATTGTTGCCATTTTAAGACCATTTGCTACTGATATAAGGAAACAGCAATAGCAAAATAATACAACAAAATGGACACGCACATTCTTATTTCATGTTTATTCTTTATTTTTTATTATATTGTGCATTGTAGATTAATACTGAAGACATCAAAACTATAAAGGAATGCATATGCAATTGAAGAATGAAGTAAACAAAAAAAGTGTTAAACCACAATATGCTTTAGATTTCCTTTAGATTCTAAAAAGTAGCCACATTTAGCTTTGATGCCAACTTTGTCAGGTAGAACCTGAAATGGTTCTCCAGCTGTTTTTAAAGGGGTTTAAAGGTGCTGAGCTCTTGTTAACTACTGTTCCCTCATTCTGTTCTCCAACTCGTCCTGAGCTAAACCATCAGTTTGGCTTTTATATCTGGTGTTTGTAAAGCCAAACTTTTTTTTATAGTTTTTATTGTAATTTCATGTATTAATATTACTAATATAATTGACTAGGCTATCAAGCTTCGGTGTTATTCTCTTTTCATGAGTCCTTTTCGTTTTTGATGTGAGAACTAGCTACTTTATATGAAGGCAGAGACTGGACATCAGTGTGACGTTCACAGATGTGCAGAATTGAGCAGGTGAGGTAAAATGTGCATAGGAACCGGAGCCACACCCACAGGAAGCAGAGATGAAGGGGGATGAATAGCAGAAATAATTAACTTTAAACTAATCAACTAATTGAAACAACATATATTACATTTTTGACAGATTTGACAACTAAATAAGCTAAATAAGCATGGGTTGCAGCCCTACTGTTCTGACATTGGAATTGAAGTATATAAAATGTTTAAAGATCCTAAATAAATAATAAAATATATCACTTTTTATATAATAACTAAGGAAAACCTAATAGCCAGTATTGAGGTCAATAAAAGTTATTGAGGATTAGTCTGTACGATAAATTGATGATGTAATTATTGTGACAGGCCTGGTGAATGATTTAGATACACTGATAATACTATTTTCAGTATTATAGTTATTTGTTTTTCTCTCTTTCTCACCTCCTCTTTCTTTCTTTCAGTCACCCGGAGGTGTTTTCCAGCTCTGGGTCTGAAGGGCGATGAGATCACTGTAGGAAATAAAACCACATTTAATGACGGACAGAGCGACAGAAAGGCCAGCGACCTCCTGCCTGCAGTGAAGTGAGCTCAACACACACTATGATCTCTGGTTCAAATCCCGTCCATGTAGCTTGCCATCAGCTGCCGGAGCCCTGAGAGAGCACAACCAGCTTTGCTCTCTCTGCGTGGGTACAGTAGATGGTGCTCTTTCCCCTCATCACTCCTAGGGTGACGTGGATCAGCACAAGGCATCTGTGAGCTGATGTATAAATAATATACATGTACATGTATAAAGAAATATCAGGACTTTCTTTAATCTGAATCTCAAGACAATGTGGGCCATGCAGCAGGACAATAACATAAGCAAAAATGTTGCTTAGCAAGAAAATTGGTAAAATATGGAGGGAAGCCTCCAATGCTACCAGAAATATAATTGGAATTAAGAAACATTTTTTAAATGTGTTGTTTTGTATATTTACTTCTTTTCTTATTACTTTTTAATACAGGAATGCCACAATAGTGATGGAAACTCGTCTGGTGGTAATGAAGATCTTTGAGGATTTTGCACACTCATGGTATTGGATCGTTACGTAAGTGAATCTTTCATCTAAAACCTGTCGCCCTTTAAAAGGTAGCATTGTAATTTATACATTAGATCCAATCAGAACAGCCATGGAAACGCTAACACATTTCATGTACATTTTATGACATAAAATAATTCAGCAGCAATAAAGGCAACAGTCCCTATGATTTTTTTTTTTTTTGATTGAAAGCAGTAGAGTTTCTGATTTGGGAGGTGGCAAAATATCATAATTAAATATGTAATATTTAAATATGTAAATATATAATATATATTAATTTCGAAAACAGGTTTATTGAGTGTAATTGCTCTCTTCATTTTGACAGGATTTTACGTGCAATTACGCATTCTCACTAGAGAATTCTCTTCAAATCAATAAAATCTATAGACTGTCTCTTTAAAGTGCCACTAAACTGTAAACCATATTCATTTTTAATATTTTATAATATTTGTATAATATTAATATTATTTTTTAAGTTTCCTTGACGTTGTAAAACACCAGTCCTGCTTAAAAAAAAAAAAAAAAAAGTAGAAACCATTTCCTAACCTTCCTAACCCCTAAACCCATACATCACCCAATGCTCCTCCCAAACTACCCCTCGCATATTTAGCAGTATTTTTCTAATTTAAGCTGAGGGTGGCATCAGCAAAAGTCAGGAGGGTAATTTAGTGCCCCATTTAAGAAACGTTTAACTTGGAGTAATCTGTACAGCTTAATGACGCCACATTTAAAAGTGCAGAAAACAAATTGTTCAAGGGTGATGGATGGATGCTGTCATCTTGCTTTATTTTAATGCATAAAATTTAAATTCATGCACTTTTTTAGCATTTGTGCACCACTGCACAGCTAATGACTTACAGTACAACCCCATTACAGAATATTATTATCTTACTGTATACATTAAATATAAAGGCAAGCTCCTTAAGCTGTGTCAGATTTATCTAGTCCTGGTTGTGTGTTTTTGTGTTTTCTCTCAGTGGTCTGGTGATAGCAACTGTCCTGAGTCTGATCTTCATCGTGCTGCTGAGGTTCCTGGCTGGTATAATGGTCTGGGTCATGATTGTCCTGGTGATCCTCGTCATCGGATACGGTACGACCCTCCCCGGAATGATGCTCTAAAAACTGGAGCTGGACTATATATTCATATGATTTTAATTTGCATATTGAAGATTTCCTCAACTATATTAAAGATTACCAACTACACATTTTATAACAAAGTGTGCTTAATCCTTATAAAGTGTAGAACATTTTGATTAAAAAAATCACTGTATTTAAACAGAGTACCTTAATGTCTGCAGATTCTTAAAAAGTCTTAAATTTGTTTTTTGTGAAAATAAGGCTTTAATTTGTCTTAAAATGTCCTAAATCCACCTTCTTAATGTCTAAATGTCTAAAATATACACTTACTGTAACTTACACTATAAGCATACAATATAGCACTGTTAAATATACGGGTATAATTTTTATATAACTGAGTATACAGCTCTGGGGGACAAAAAAATAAGAGACCACTTAAAAATGATGAGTTTCTTTGATTTAACCGAATTGAAAACCTCTGGAATATAATCAAGAGGAAGACGGATGATCACAAGCCATCAAACCACTAAACTGAACTGCTTGAATTTTTGCACCAAGAGTAAAGCAGCATAAAGTTATCCAAAAGCAGCGTGTAAGACTGGTGGAGGAGAACATGATGCCAAGATGCATAAAAACTATGATTAAAAACCAGGGTTATTCCACCAAATATTGATTTCTGAACTATTAAAACTTTATGAATATGAATTTGTTTTCTTTGCATTATTTGAGGTCTGAAAGCTCTACATCTTTTTTGTAATTTCAGCCATTTCTCATGTTTATTTGGGAGAAATGTTGTCTGCAGTTTATAGAATAAAACAACAATGTTCATTTTACTCAAACATAAACCTATAAATATCAAAATCAGAGAAACTGATTCAGAAACTGAAGTGCTCTCTTAATTTTTCCAGAGCTGTATATAGATGGTACAGTGCTATTAACAGGTGTATAGGCCTATAGGGCAGTTTAGTAGGTGCAGTGTAACTATAGTAGAGTAAGTTAGTATGGGGATTAGGAGTGTACCATATCGTATCGTACGCAATAGTATCCCCAATTTTTTTGAATATCGTGAATTATATTATACCCTGAAATATCGTGTCCCATCATCCACACCTAATTATCACATCAGGGTACTACTTTTTTGCTGTTTTTAGCAAAAGGAAAATTCACACTGTTCCCATTTCCCATGATATATCTACTAGAGACAGATTATATCTGTCCAGTATCATTTATTTTACTTTAATCCTGGATATATGGAGATATTTGGAGTGCATTATTATTAGGATCATGACATTCTGGATCAATTACTTCTGTTACAAATCTTTATATTTTTATAGATTTTTTTATATTTCAGTTAGGGGTGTGCCATATCATATTGTATACAATACTAAAATGTCATTTTCATTTTGTTGCAGTAGTATATTGTTGAAGTATATATTTTTTTAATCAGTGTTTTTTCATATTGCCAAGAATATAGTTATTGTGAAAATACCATGAAATATTGTGATATTATTTTAGGGCCATATTGCCCACCCCTAATGAGGATGGTATCTTGGACAGGTAAGGTAATCTCTAGTGCAGGGATGGGCAACTGGCGGCCCGGGGGCCGCACACGGCCCTAGTCATCACTCAGTGCGGCCCGCGAATAGATCAAAAATAATTTCATAATTTCATAATTAAAAAAAAAAAACAAAAAAAAAAAAAAAACGTAATTCTACTTTTGACGCTGCCAAACAACCACGAAAATTGACATTGACATCCAGTCCGTTGTGAGCCAGCAGGCCAAACCACAGCTCTCTCATTAGCTTCAATAAATGTTGGGCCTCTGTGGTCTAGTTTTCTGCTATTATTGAATGAGCTATTTGCAATCAGTTTTTAAATCTTTTTTTGTTCTTTGTTATAAATGAGTTCAAATGCCTTTTGCACTTTTATAAGCAAATGTTTTGTCCTTGTTGCTTATGAAGGACTTGTTATAATGAACTTATTTTACACAGAGGAACTACTGTATTTGCAATCAGTTTTTTAAGCAAACTTTTTGTTCTTTGATATGAAGGACTTCCTTTTTGCACTTTTTTTAAGCAAACGGTTTGTCTTTTGCCGTATTAAAATGCATTAAAATGCAGAAAATAGTTGTTGATAAATGTTGGTGCTGTAAACATACAGATATAAATTCATAAAAAATTTGTTCTTATTGAAAACCATTTGTAGCGTTTTTCATATTCAATTATTTGAAGTGCGAGGTCATGTGGCCCTCCAATGGTCATGCTGAAAAAAATGTGGCCCTCTCCATCATGGAAGTTGCCCATCCCTGCTCTAGTGGATTGGAAAATACACTGTCCTTAGGGAAAGAATCTGTCACGGAACCGGCTGGTTCTGATCTTCAGGCATTCTTTTCTGATCCTTTTAAATCTTCTCAGGCAGTGGTTGGTGTATAAATCCTGAAGGTTTGAGAGTTTGGGGTTTTACAAGCTTACTGTAAAGTCTGTACTTACTGCAAACTTAATATTTTGTACTGTGAATGTGGTCTTTAGTCTTAAATTTGGTTTCCCCATGCCTGCAAATACCCTCTTTAATATCTGTAGTAATTTACAGTTATTATGTACAGTAAAAATATCTTTAAATATTGTGATGCAGAATTTTTACCATATCGTTCAGCCCTACTGAAGACCTTTGGCAGCACCTGCTATTGTACACTCTGCTGTTAGTTAGCTTGGTGTTGAACATAAACACACTGTAATGTACTCTTGTTTTTCAGAGGGACTCTGAGGGCTCAGATTCTTTTTTTTTATTTATTATTAATCTAGCATGTTCTTTACTTCTGCTTCCATTATTGCAGGAATCTTCCACTGCAGCATGGAGTACGTTAATCTGAAGAACGCCCCCGGTTCGAACGTCACCCTTAAGGAGCTGGGCTTCCAGATGGACCTGACTGTGTATCTCCACATCAGACAGACCTGGCTGGCTTTCAGTGAGTTTCTCATAGCTTTCTATAATAAATTCACCCAGAAAGAATTAACCAACAGTAATGAAATGTGGTGGGTAGTCATGATGCACTGCCATATTTAATGATGTGTTTCTCTTTTGTTTTTGTGAAGACTTGTGTGTCTTTTGGTCCTTGTGGTGTCCGAGTGTAGAAGCACTGCAGTGAGAAGGCAGTTTGATTTAGGGCGTAACAGTGTCTCTTTGGTATCGTGAGTGTGCAAAAGGCATGAATTAATTCTTTTAATTAATCATGGGTGTGGTTAATTTTGGGCGTAATGTGAAATAAAGCAATCAGTGTGTTAGTTGTCATTCCCTTTAAGAGGCAGGTGAGCTCTGACTTTGGCGCGCTCATATCTTAACAGTGTGGCGCTTTTGTGTGTCTCAGCAGAGACAGATACTGACCTGTGCGTTCACACTGAAGATACACCAGAAATGTTTTTTTTTTTTTTTTTTCGTTATTCTGTTTATTGTTGAGTTAAAAGCTGGATTTGCACTCTGCAATACATTAATTTGTGTGTGTGTAAGGATTGGGCAGCTGACTGTTGACTGTTGTCAGGGTTTTAAACAGTCAGTGGCGCACATGTATTTCCTGCCACCAAGATAGAAACACGCAACATATTTTAAGAACACATCTCACTTCCAGACCACCACACCCAACCTTACAGTAATGAAGTCCAGCAACCAGTAGCTCTACTTTTACTCAGTGCTCATTTCTGTAAAATAAAACATATAAATGCAGCCCAGAATTTGAGTGTCTGTTTTTCTCTTTACAGTCATCATTCTGGCCATAGTGGAGGTGGTGATCATCCTGCTGCTCATCTTCCTCAGAAACAGGATCAGAATCGCCATCGCTCTCATCAAAGAGGCCAGCAAGTACGTGAAGTGCACAATTCACACTGTACTGTTCAGTCTAGGGCTGTGTGATATGACGATAAATATCGTGGGGACGATATAAGGTAAGTAGCACGATAGACACTTTTCTATCGCCCCCACGATATTTATCGTCATATCGCACATGTCATTTCTACAGTAATTTCATTCATTATTCATGCAAATATATAAAGTAGGCTATGATGAAATCTATTTGCGTGGTCACTTTGCATAAACTCGGTTCATAGAAGTGATGATAAAGTAATATTCACAAAAAAAAAGCTTCATAATGTGGATTTGCGACGTGACGCTGCTTTACGTTATTTGACGGACACTTTAAAAAATGTTAATTGAGTTTATTTTGATAACTCAATTTAAATACCTGTATCATTTTGTTTTCATTTGCTGCACTAAAAGGTAGATAGATAGGTAGATAGATAGGTAGATAGATAGGTAGATAGAGAGAGAGAGAGAGAGAGAGACAGAGAGAGAGAGACAGAGAGAGAGAGACAGAGAGAGAGAGACAGAGAGAGAGAGAGTCATTTGTGAAAGTTGGGTTTAATGTCACTTTAAAATAAAGCTGGGGAAAAAAAGTATGCAATGATATTATTTAGTCATATTTTTCGAAGAATAACTGAAAACATACTCAAACGTGGTATATCATGATATATATATCGTTATCGTGATATTAAAAATTCCATATCGTTATATATGACTTATTTTTCCCATATCGCTCAGCACTAGTTCAGTCCTACAGTTATAGTTCTTCTCTTTACTGGTCTATATACTCTGAGATCCTGAGTATTAAAGAACAGGGTGAGAGGTGGAGGAGGAGGATGATGAGGGTATTATCAGCTCTGTGATAAATTAAATATCTGAAAACAGAAAGTTCTTGATGGTTTAAGTAACTTACTAAACTGTATGACTTGCTCTTTTGCAGGGCTATTGGTCACGTGATGTCCTCCCTGTTTTACCCCCTGTTCACCTTCGCCCTGCTGGCTGTGGTTATTGCATACTGGGCCATCACTGCTGTGTATCCTTGCATTGCTGGTCACACCCTGAACACGTGTTGTTGTTGTTTTTTTTTTTTAGATGTTTTTTAGTGCTGTCAATTGTAACGTGTTAACTTATATTTGCATTAAAAACAGCTTGCTAATTGCATTACCAAGTTTATAGGTCCTGATGACATATTTTTTTAGGGCTATTATTTTAGTAATCGAGTACTCTACTAAAAATCGATTCGATTAATCGAGTAATCGGATAAAACATAAAATAAGAGATTTCCTAAAATAAGAAACTTCACTTAGTGAATTGACCAATTGGTTTAATTTTTAAATGCACAACATACATTTCCACATTGCGAACACAAATAGAAATAAGTAAAACACAAAATAGACATAAATACCACAAGTAATAATTTAATAATTAATAATTTAATAAATTAAGTTAAATTATTTAAACTTAGGATTTCTTGTAAGTATTAAATATAGGGCATTAATCAATAATAAAGGCATGAATATTGGATTTATTTTGTGCATCTTAGCTTCTCAACAGCAGAGACGGTAGTTCTGTTTTGTTTTTTTATTAATGTTTTACACTACTCAGATCTAATTAATTGACATAACTAATACTAAATGACATAATACAGTAAGTTCATGGCCGTGCATTCTGGCCAGAGTAACTTTAACATATTTATTTATAAACTCTACAGCTCTGTGTTTACTCATTATATAAAGCCTGTATTAAGCGGAGAACTTGTCTAATGTGTGTGGTTAGTTTATTACAACAGAGACATTAGATTAGATTAATAATAATCAGCACTCCACAGCGCCGTCGTTATGTTATAAAGGTATATTAATATTAATCTCATTGATTTGTTAAATTAAATTTACCTGCTCTCCGCTCCAAAAACCTCCGCCTTCTCCACTTCCTGCTTCCTGTGCGTGGGTGATGTAACGCTAAGAGCGCTGTTTCACATTAAAAGTCCCCGCTAAATTCCGTGCTCTGCGTTTTAAAATTAGTTAAACGATTCCTCGAGGCAAAGGAAATGAATCGATCATTTTTTTAAATCTAGTAACTCTAATTACTCGAGTAATTGTTTCACCCCAATTTTATTTAGCGATGCTGTCTGTATAGTTTAGAAGGAAAATATGGATTAAACTGTATAAGTAATATAGGAAAATACCACTATATTTTATATATACTTTTACCCTTAACGTCCTCGCTCAGCTTCCTGTCTACATCTAATGAACCAATATACAAAATCTTCAACATGGGCAATAAGGAGTGCATCTATGCAAACCAAACCTGCAATCCTGAGGTGAGTGTTCAGCCACACACACACACACACACACACACTCATAAGACTATAACCCAATGCAATGGAAGCATCTTCTTCCTCGGTGACGACAGGAGAGTTGAAATACATCAACTGTTGGTTGGCACTGGGAGCCTCTGGATGCGTCTGGATGCACGTTGCTGGCGGTGTCCATGAGAAGGCTTTCCATGATGAAAATGGACTCACTGCAATGGGTTTTCCAGATTTGAGCTGCAGCCTCCCATGTCTCAGGGTTTTTTTTTTTACACCTGTAGTTCGTTTCTTTGGTCTGAATCACGCCAGCAGGCTGTGTCCTCTGATTGGTCAGAGCTGTCAGGCATGGGAGTAAATATAAATATATAATGGGACACACGTAGGAGCGGGTTGGATATTGGGGGGGGACACATTTGCTAAATTAATATAAATCAAATCAAGATTTTTGGCAGAAGTTAATATAAACGTTAGATAACCCAAACCCTCCTAGTCTGTTAGTATCATGAGCTTTTACTAAAGGACCAGATATATTCCATTAGTAAATCTAAGACGCTAAGGGATTTTAACAGGTTAACTCAACAAATAAATGTTTATTAGCTGAGCAGATGGATCCTGTGAAAAACACACAATTTTAGGGATCTGATCAGGGTTAAGAACCCGCTTTAAACTAAAACATAAAGTTTTGTACTAAATTCTGGCTACTACTTCCGGCTTCTAGCTATCTAGTTAGGCTAGCTAAAAGAATTTCCCTTCATTATAGTTGATAGTAATCCTGCAATCCTAGTCTACAAGTCACAATGACAACCACAATCTGTATTTTATTAAGCTCACAGTGGGTTTAATCTGTGGTTTTTGATTTGTGTATTTTTAACCAGCTATCAGAAAGCTCCGTTACCTTTCTTTCAGAAAAATCTCCGTATATCCAGATATGTTTTAACGTCAGCTCGCTGCACCACCTGCAAATCCACCTGTTTTTAATATTGGGTGGGACATGTCTCACCCATCCCCCCCGGTTTCTACGCCAATGTAAATATACGAAAAAAGTAAATATAGCAAGAAGATCTGTGCTATTACACTGAACGCTGAAACGCTACTCTTTCAAACGCAGTGTTTGGATGTGCAGCAGTGCAGATGTACACATAGTAAACCGAGTCGGGCGGATGTCAGCAGTGAACGCAGCACAGACCACGCGTGCATGGAAACAGCGTTTGTTCATATCTGTGGTAATTAGCGTTGTCTGGCTAATAGGGATGCAACGGTACAGTGTGGCCACGGTTCGGTTCGTATTGCGGTTCTTGAGCCATGGTTTCAGTTCGGTTTCGATATATATTAACATTTATCTAGCTCCAAAATGCAGCACGTTTTTAGCCCTTTCTATTTCACATTAACAAGGTGCTCCTACTCACACTGGCAGAGCCAGAATTAAATAGAATAAAGGCACATTTTAGATGAATTCAAATCACAATATCTATTATAAAAAAGGAACACTTATTCTTACCACTAGTCAAAAACTGGCAACTGATATCACACTGTGCTTTATCTGCTGACTGTGTTTTTACCTTGTTAATAAAACTAAACGCTGAAGCCAAAATGGTCCCAAACAGTGGATTTATAAGCTGATGGCGCCTCTTCACGCTCATGATTACACAGCTGAGAACGTTTTGTTTAATTATCCCTTAAATCTTCAGCGTCTGCCTTCAGAGCCTGATTCGCTCTTGGGAAATTCAGAAAAAAATTCTGATTGGTTGCTGCATGGTTGTGGAGAGACACGGTGAAAGAAATACATATAAAAAAAAAAAAAAAGTCTCCCCCGGGTCCTAAGCAGTCCTGATTATCGCCCACAGAATACCAATCCAATCAGTGTCCAATCAATAACTACAAATAAAACATTAAAGTTTTATCACCAGCGAGACAGATAAGAACCAGAACCAGACAGAGACAGCTGGAGATACTCAAACTTTTTATTTTCTTAACAGGGAATTAGCAAACTCAGATTAAAGTTTTCTTTTTTCTGTAGAAAGTTTGGGCGGGGGATGGGGTTGTGTGGTGGAGACACGGAGGAACAGGGCAGGGGAGGGAGAAACACAGACAACCTTCCCCCCCCACACCCCCAGCACGCGCTCAGCAGCCCCAACAGTTCGATAAAATAGCAAGAACCGTTGCATCCCTACTGGCTAATATATCAGATTAAACTGTGCCTTATTTGAGCAGTTTAGCTAAAATAAATGGACTATATTTAATAGCTGGGTTGGATTGAGACCGGATTGGGTGGTCGATGACACCCAGACATAATAAAACTTAAATCACATGTGTTTGTGTGAAGAGTGTAGCACAGAGTAAGGATCCTTCATATTTATAATTCACAGTCCTCGTTTGGAGATACTGTTAAATGTTTTAATATCTCAGTATATACAGTAATATATCATGCATTATATAGTATTATTATTATTATTATTATTATTATTAATATTAGTATTATGAGTCTTCATCGTGTCAGCTGATCGTTACAGCCCTTGTCCTCTTCTTTAACCTGCCGCCCTGTTCTCTGATGTTTCCAGAACTACTCAAGGTCAGACATGAAGTTGGACTGCCCGGAGTCTCAGTGCCTTTTCGCTTTCTACGGCGGAGAATCCCACTACCACAAGTACCTCATCTTCCTCCAGTTCTACAACGTCTTCCTCTTCTTCTGGTGTGCCAACTTCGTCATCGCCCTGGGCCAGATGACCCTGGCTGGGGCTTTTGCTTCGTATTACTGGGCGTTCAATAAGCCTCGTGACATGCCCACCTGCCCCGTGTTCGCCTCCCTCGGCAGAGCTCTCAGGTATGCGGCCGAAGTGCGACGATGTGTCTTTAATATTCTATTATTCTATCAATTGAGCTGCTGAACTCTACTGTAGATCAGGGGTGTCCAAACTACGGCCCGCGGGCCATTTGTGGCCCGTTTCCTTTTTTGGAGTGGCCAGGTATTTTAAAATTTAAATGAAAGATGGCCCGCTATTAAGCAGGTTTTATAATGTGAGATTCAAAGTTTGAACGCTACGTGTTGCTATGACATAAACCCAGCCTAAAACACTCCTCATCTCCTTTCCTTCCTTCATCATGCCTACATTAATTTCTCTGAGCTTTTAGGAGAACATGGGAACTCCAAAGAAACGAAAAATGAAAATTTCAGGCACGTTGGAAAAATGTATATTTTTAACTGTGTTCAGAGGGAAGTGTATATATTTAATTTGTCAGGAATCAGTTGCTGTAATGGAGGAGTATAATATTAAGAGACATTATGAAACAAAACGTCAATTTGAAGTATCTTAGTTTATACAACACTGTCAAAGATGGATAAAGATACTCAAGTAACTCATGTAAAATGGTGTGTCAATGATCGTAACCAAAAAATGTATTATTATAAGTAGTATATTTCATTATTTGTTGAATTACAGAGTCTGTGGCCCACGACTGCACATATTTCTCCTTCTGGCCCCCAACAAAAAAGTTTGGACACCCCTGCTGTAGATATTTAATCGCTCTGTTAGCTGTGTTTGTTGGGTTTGATTAACACTGACGTGATTGGTCTGACCAGTTCAGAGCTTAAACCCTGCACATAATGCATTTAAAATAGTGCAATGTTTAATTACAGTAAACAATTCATTATTAGAGATGCACTGAAATGAAGAAAATTTAGATTTGAAACTAAACTAAATTAAACCAAACAGGGTTTTATTGTGCAGAATTTTGCTAATTTGTCAGTTGTCATTCACACAACATTTGAAGAAATATTAGTGGATTTATTTTGTTTTCTACATTTTAAGAGTGCTGAGTAAAAAAAAAAAAGAATTTAGGTTCTCAGATAGGGATGCACAAAACTGCAAGGCACATTTATTTATATAGCAACTTTTATACACAGAAAATACAATAAAAAGGCATAAAAAGCCAAAAACATGACAGTAAAGTAAAAGCAAAACAAAAAAAAATTAAATATAATTCAATGAATCATTAAAAAGCAAGAACATTTAAATATACAGCATATTTAACATAATAGTTTGTACAGATCACACACAAATGTACTCAACACTGGTTGACCACCAGATATGAAACTGAAATACTAAAACTAAAATTTACTTTTTTTTTTAGTTAATTTTGCCACTTTTTATACTATAAACATAAATTAAAGATTCTACATGTCTTGTGTAGTCTAACATTTTCAGTTACATTGTTTTTTTTGACAAAATAGCTTGTTACTGAATATTTGGTGCTTCTTTACATATTATTATTAAGGCTACATTCACATTACTAGACTGAAATCTCAAAATCTGATTTTTTTATTTATTTATTTATTTATTTATTTATATTTTATGGCTGTGTGAAAGTGCCAAATCCAATTCTTTTAAAATTAGATTTGAGTCACTTTTATATGTGTTCATGTGAACCATCAAGATAGACAAATCTGATCTGAGGAAAAAATTTGGATTCGGATTTAAGCAATATGGTTTGTAATGTGAACATAACCTAACATGCTGTTTGTGTGTGTGTGTTTAGGTATCACACAGGCACTCTTGCTTTCGGCGCCCTCATCTTGGCAATCGTTCAGATAATCAGGGTTCTGCTGGAGTACCTGGATCACAAACTCAAAGGTAAATAAAAACACATTCAAATAATTCAGCTCTCCAACCCTTTCCTATGGGATTTTCTATAGAAGGTGTGAGATTTGTAGCTGCATTTTGGCGAATGAATTATGACACAGTTAAGCATCATTCTAAGGATGAGCAAGGTGTACTTTTCCCGTCATTACGATAGCAAAGACACACTAAAACGGCCTAAATCAAGCTGAACAGTGCACAGTTAAACAGCTCGCCTATATATAGCTCACTAAAATAGGGCCCCGAGTGTAAAAAATAAACAAAAAAAGGAAACAATTCCAATTTGACTGGATTAAAAAGTACAAGGTGTAAAAAAGCAACAACATTATAGCAGACAGACAAAATTCAAAATGACTGATAAAGATCAATCGCCATAGTGTCAGAAACCGCAGCAGAAATGTCCTCAGTGTGGATCTAATAAAGGGTTGTCTTATCTTAAACAAGCATAAAGAAAATAGATGGTTTGAAGTGTGAGAATTTGGAGGCGTTGGTGTTACAACGCCTCAGCGCGTAATAGTCAACAACACCAGACCTTTGTTTAGCTTGGTTTACTTCATTCTGGTTAAGCAGAAAATGAATAGTGTCCCGTGACTTTTGCCATGTCTTGCTTAAAAACTTAAATATCCCATTCACCCGCACCCACTCATATCAGGCCTTGTCTCGATTTTTTCCATGAGCACACTGGCCACTCACTCACAAGATAACACCTCACAACTTATTTCCATACTGGTGTCCTGTGAATTTTGTCATGTCAGTATTCAAAACTTCAAAACACTTACATTTGAATGAATTGAATTTAATGTACTAATTATATTGTATAATATGGGTTATATTGTATAATATGGGTTATATTGTATAATATAGGTTATACTGTATAAACATGGGTTATACTGTATAATATGGGATATACTGTATAATATGGGTTATACTGTATTATGTAGGTCATATTGTATAACATAGGTTATACTGTATAATATAGGTTATATATTCTGTTCGGATATAAAGTCAAAATAGTTCCATTGCTGCTCTGTTTGTAATGTGATGTTGTTTGGTTTGTAAGCGCTGCATCATTGCTAGCTTACCTGTATATGGTGGAGTAATACATGGAGAGCTTCGGTTACAGTGAATTACCGGCTGATAACGGTACTCGTAGAACGCCTCTCAGCCAATCACATTGCAGGGTCTGAACCAGCTGTGGTTTATTATGGGTTCTACTGTATGTTCTCTCTACAGGAGCTCAGAACAAGTTTGCCAAGTTCTTGCTCTGCTGCCTCAAGTGTTGCTTCTGGTGCCTGGAAAAGTTCATCAAGTTCATCAACAGGAATGCTTACATCATGGTGGGTTTTCTTACTAAAGGTGTATTCTAAAGGCGCACAGAGTTATAAGGTGCACTATTGATGACCGTCTGTTTTTTGGGTCTTTTTTCATACATAAGGCGCACTGGATTATAAGTGAACATTTTCTTTCAAAGTCAAATGAGCGCTATATGTTAATCTACACAGATTTCTCTTCTAAAAACTGTTTATTTACAGTAAGCTTAGATTTTCAATATGTTTAGCTAACCACTCCGAACAGTGGATGATCATGGGTTAGTTATTACATAATATGTTGTGATTCTCCTTCTGGGCAGGCCCCTTATCTATGATCCAAAGCCATATTGACTTGCACTTATTTATTTGCAGTTTTTTCATCCTTCGTTCCTCCCCTTCAGTCCCATACATTTTCACATTCATTCAAGATACAGAGTTTCTGTGTCCCAACAGCCACCAAAATATATGTATGTATGTATGTATGTATTCCGTTAGTGCAGGTAACTGCAACCACCTAGCGACCACTTAACAACACAACACATAGCAACCAACACAGACACAATAGCAACACCTTAGCAACCACCTATTGCCTAGCCTTATATTTTAGCAGTGCAAACATATCCGTCTCTTCAAGATTCTTCAAACAACTGAAACTCCTCCAGTCTCAGTCTTTACTGACTAAAGACACATTTGACTACTGAGTGTAAACGCATGTAGCTTAAATCAGACTGGGATACAATGCTGATATTAGTCACATTTAAGTGTGTAAATGTGTAAATAGGGTCAAATTTAAAGCAAGAAATACTGGATTATGGTGTCTGAGGAACAAGCATTCATTTGTATTATGCTCTGTGTGCTCCTCCAGGTGGCCATATATGGTAAGAACTTCTGCACTTCAGCCAGAGATGCCTTCTTCCTGTTGATGAGAAACGTGATCAGGTGTGTGAAACAAAACCCATCATAACAAAAGAGACTATAGAAATCCTTCTGTCTGGAATCTTATTTCTCAGTCCTGTCTTCATTGTTTGGCTCTTTTCTAGGGTGGCTGTTCTGGATAAGGTCACAGACTTCTTGCTGTTCTTGGGAAAACTCCTTATTGTGGGAATTGTGGGTAAGTAAAAAAAAAAAAGACATTTAATTGTTATGGCTCAATATGTGTCCCTCAATTAATTTAATATTGATCTACAATAGGGGTGGGCAATATTATATCGTATATACAATATATTGTGACACAGAAATATCATGATATTAAAAATCCATATCGTGATAATAGAGATGTTCTGTCTTAAAAGTAGTCTATTATTTACTGTGAGGCTTTAGGTGTATTTATTGTATAACTGTTTTAGTTTGCAGTTTAATTGCATGCACTAAATATTCTGCAATATTGTTTTGCTGCATTATATTATTTTATGCTATATTATTAATTTTGCCACATTATGATTATACTGTTATACTATTATACCATATTCCTATTATATTATATATAATTACATATTCCTCATATTTTAGTTTTCCTATATCGCCAAGTATATCGTTATCGCAAAAATACCCTAAAATATCGTGATATTATTTTAGAGCCATATCGCCCATGCCTAATCAATACAATGTAGAAAATACATTAAAACAATGAAATTTTTTATATATATCTTTTCTATCTAGGAATCATTTCATTCTTCTTCTTCTCTGGAAGAACGAAAGGACTGGATGTCGTACCCAATCTGCACTATTACTGGGTGCCCATTATGGTGAGTGACAAAGCATGAATTCTACATTCTGGACCAGAATCTTTTATTTACCAAAGTTAAACAGTAAAGTTTGGGGATTTATCTACTCCTGCATCACAGAGGCTATAAATGAGTTCCAGTGTCTACAGCTGGGCTCCAGCTCACTGTACAAAATGCCCATTTTATGGTCATGTGCACTTCTTTGAGTGTTAGATTTCTTTAAACTTTGCTTTTTAAGATTTTTATTTTCCTTTTGATGCTGCAGCAGCACCTTCAGTCACAGAGTTTGGTCTTGACTACTGAACCCCTTACTCACTGCTGTCGTCCATTTTCATGTCTTCTCATTGCTTTTTTTTCTTCTCCTTGATGAAAAAGTCACACATGTTGCCAACATTTTTTAATATTGTGAACGATATTATACTCTGAAATATCGTGCCATACCATCCACCCCTAATTATCACATCAGGGTACTACTTTTTGCTGTTTTTAGCAAAAGAAAAATTTACACTGTTCTCATTTCCCATGATATATCTACTAGACACAGATTATATCTGTCCAGTATCATTTATTTTACTTTAATCCTGGATATATGGAGATATTTGGAGTATATTATTATTATTATTATTAGTATCATTACACAAATCATTGACTTCTGTTACAAATCTGATACAAATCTTGTATTTTTTAATATCTCAGTTAGACGTGTGCAATATCATATCGTATACAGTAATAAAACGTAAGTTTTGTTTTGTTGCAGGAGTGTATTTTAAATGTTTTTTTTGTCATATCGTCAAGAGTATCGTTATCGTGATAATACCATGAAATATCGTGATATTATTATTTTAGGGCTATATCGCCCACCCCTATAACCACAATAACATATGTTATCTTGTTATCCTGCTACTGAACCCCTTACTCACTGCTGTCGTCCATTTTGCCTTTTTATCTTCTCCTTGATGAAAAAAATTGCATGCATTTCAATCTGGCTGATTTAGAATAAGTCGCAGTGCAGCTAATCAAATATGTATTGGACTTTAATACAATGTATAAAAGCATCGATTTGAAAAAGTAATTTTCCTTGTTGTTTACACTGCCACAAAACAAACACATCTGTGTCAAAATATAAGTCACTTTATATGTGTTTCCTCTCCTCCCCCCCCCCCCCCCTCAGACGATTGCATTGGGCTCTTATCTAATAGCTCACGGCTTCTTCAGTGTGTATGGGATGTGCGTGGACACACTTTTCCTCTGCTTCTGTAAGTACTGGAGATTTCTTTTCATTTGTATTAAAATGAATAAAACAGTTAAAAACACAAACTGAATGTAAAATGTACCCAATCCCGTCAAAATACTATTATCACCCCCTTTTTGTAGTCCTTCATCTGTTTCTCTGCATACTTTATTATCCTACCTTCACCCTATTGTTCAGCCCACCATCCAAATAACAATAGCTGCGACGAGACGAGACAAGATAAAAGGATGATAATAATAATAATAAAGCAGCAAAACAGCAAAATATAAAAGTAATATAAAACAAATAAAACAATTAAAAAGTAACATTAAAAAAATAGTAGTAAATATGACATTTATATTAAAATAAAATAGATTTAAATAAAAAAATATTTAAAATAAAATCAATCAAATAAAAAATTTGAGTATAAGCAGAACAGAAGCTAGTAGAAAGCTAAGCTAAACAGGAAGGTTTTTAGCTGCGATGCCTGACGAATATTATGACATTATGTATCGTAATATCATTATGATAATTATATTATGATCATGATGATCATTATTAATAATAAGTATGCAGAGAAACACAGATTCAGGACTACAGTCTGCAATTAAAGAACTACAAAGTGCTCTAAATGACCAGTGGAGCTGATAATGGACTGTAGAAACAAAAAATAAGGTGATTTGTAAGATTTTAGTTGTGTGTATGTATGTATAAATAACAGCATTAAATGCTATATAATAGTAATAATAGTATGTTTGAGTAATAATGAGGAATTTCCACTTTGAAACTTTAAATGGAGCAGTGAATTCTACCACTGGTGGATGTTTTTTATGTGTTTCTGTTCTGTGCATGCATGCCAGTCTGTTTGCGTGTAAGTTTATTTACAGGTATTAACAGACCATGGGGGCACTTAAAGGAGAAATCTGTGTAAAATAGACTTGGGTTGGGGTGAAACATGATAATGAGTATGAACTTTTGTCAAATAACCCACCTCTATTCACCCCATTAGCATTTCAACATACAGAGCTTTTAGCTGATGCTCCCAACAGGCTTTTAATAGGGCCATAGTATTGTCCATGCAAATAAATCGCTATTTTGACACCATTAACAAACTCAAAGTAGCTCTAGACGTCATTGGTAGAATTCTGAGACCCTGATCATTGAAACAAGGCACTGAGAACTTTAAAACTGCATGGATAGTTTATTAAAAACACAGTTTATACACATAGTAACTTCAGCTACTTTATTTAAAACACTGTTTTAAATAATAAACTAGCTGAAGGTAGCCTGTGGGGAGCATTAGCTAAAAGCTCTATATTTGGGACTGCCGGGGGTAAATGAAGGTGGGCTATACGAGAAAAGTTCATACTTGTTATCATGATTCACTACAACCATTCCACAAGTCCATTTCACACCAGATTTCTCCTTTAATGCCTTTCTTTACTCACTCTCTTATCTTCCCAGCTTATAGAGTCTTAATAGCACTGTAATAATGTACTTCTGGCTGTTGGCATGGTTTAACGTTATTCTATTACTTATTCTCTCTCTCCTCTTCTCTTTCTTGTTTGTCTCTCCCTTTCTCTTCCCTTCTCACTGCCCTCCTTCCCTTCCTGGTTTCTTTGTCCACACGTCATCTAACTTTTCTCACCTTAATTCTCACATTTATTTAATTTTCTATTTAATTTCTTACTTTATCTACCACACACACCTACACTCCAATACATACACATGATTGTGACCTTATCATACCCCCCTATATCCCTACCCCACTCACTATAACCCTTACCACCTCCCCAAAACCCTTTACCACCTCCCCAAAACCCTTCCCACTCCCTACAATCCTTCCCCACTCCCTATAACCCTTCTCCACCTCCTCAAAACCCTTTCCCACCTCCCTATAACCCTTTCCCACCTCCCTATAACCCTTCCCCATCTCCTCAAAACCTATCCCCACCTCTGCAAAACCGTTCCCCACTCCCCAAAACCCTACTCCTCTCCCTAAAACCCTTCTCCACCTCCCTAAAACCCTTCCCCACCTCCTCAAAACCCTTCCCTACCTCCTCAAAACCCTTCTCCACTCCCTATAACACTTCCCCACCTTCCTATAACCCTTCCCCACCTTTCTTTAACCATTCCCCACTCCCTATAACCCTTCCTAACTCACTATAACCCTTCCCCACTCCCCTAAAACTTTTCCCCACCTCCCTAAAACACTTCCCCACTCCTCAAAACCCTTCCCCACTCCTCAAAACCCTTCCCCACCTCCTCAAAACCCTTCCCCACCTCCTCAAAACCCTTCCCCACCTCCTCAAAACCCTTCCCCACCCCGCTAAAACCCTTTCCCACCCCCTCAAAACCCTTCCACACCTCCCTATAACCCTTTCCCATTCCCCAAAACCCTTCCCCACTTAATATAACCCTTTCTCACCTCCCTAAAACCCTTCCCCACCTCCTCAAAACCCTTCCCCACTCCCCAAAACCCTACTTCTCTCCCTAAAACCCTTTTCCACCTCCTCAAAACCCTTCCCCACCTCCTCAAAACCCTTCCCCACCTCCCCAAAAACCTTCCCCACCTCCTCAAAACCCTTCCCCACTCCCCAAAAACCTTCTCCTCTCCCTAAACCCTACCTCCCTATAAACCCTACTCCTCTCCCTAAAACCCTTCTCCACCTCCTCAAAACCATTTCCCACTCCCTATAACCCTTTCCCACTCCCTATAACCCTTTCCCACTCCCTATAAACCTTCCCCACCTCCTCAAAACCCTTCCCCACCTCCTCAAAACCCTTCCCCACTCCCTATAATCCTTCCCCACTCCCTATAATCCTTCCCCACTCCCTATAATCCTTCCCCACTCCCTATAACCCTTCCCCACTCCCTATAACCCTTCCCCACTCCCTATAACACTTTCCCACCTCCCTATAACACTTTCCGACCTCCCCAAAACCTCTCCCCACCCTCTATAACTCTTCCCCACTCCCTATAACCCTTACCCACCTCCCTATAACCCTTACCCACCTCCCTATAACCCTTTCTCCACTCCCTATAACCCTTACCCACCTCCCTATAACCCTTCTGAACTCTCTATAACCATTTCTCACTCCCTATAACCCTTCCCCACCTTCTCAAACCCCTTCTCCACTCCCTATAACACTTCCCCACCTTCCTATATCCATTCCCCACTCCCCTAAAACCCTTCTCCACCTCCTCAAAACCCTTTCCCACTCCCTATAACCCTTTCCTACTCCCTGCCCCATTCGTACAACTCTACCACACTCCCTATAACCCTATCCTACAACCCTACTTCCTCCCTATAACCCTTCCCCACTCCCTAAAACCCTACCCTTCCTCCCTATAACCTTCCCCTACCTCCTTAAAACCCTTTCCCACCTCCCCATAACGCTTCCCCACCTCCTCAAAATCTTTCCTCACCTTCCCAAAACTCTTCCCTACCTCCCTAAAACCCGTCTCCGATCTATAACCCTTCAACGCGCCCCTACAACCCTACCCCACCCCCGCCTTCATTTAAAAACATATGAATACGGAAGGCGAGGACCTGGAGCGTAACGATGGCTCTGCTGCCCGGCCCTATTACATGTCCAGCTCGCTGCGCGACATCCTCTTCAAGAACGTGGAGGATCCAGTCACCCGTTCTCCATCTTCACCTCAGGAAGAGGATGTCCCCCTGAGTACACGGAAGGAGTCCACGGAATGAGGCCAATGCACATTAGCGCTAAGCTGCCAGAAATCGTTTACTCTGAATCTGGATTTTTTGTTTCTGAAAAAAATGCAGTAGGGTTGCAGTGCATTAATTGACCATAATAATGATAAACATAATTATAAAAGTGACTTATCACAGTGACCGATCACAGACTAATACATGTGCACTCGATAGTTGCTATGGGATTATAATGGGATTAAATGTCTGGAAATTAGTGCATTTTAGCTGTTTCTCAGAGCTGGATTACTCACTGATATATGATGACAGCCTATAAATACTGCAATGGCAGGTTAGCCGTGATTCTCACAGTCAGGCTTAGCCAGGAAAAAGCTGCGATGCTAACAGCTGGCCTCGGTAGGCTTGGCGTGTTTTAGCTGTGATGCTAACTGTTTTTCCAAGCTGGATTACTCTCTGATCGTTTGTGAGATCTACAACTTTCTGCTGAGTCGAGTCACTGCAGACCTCTAAACTTCATGTAGCTTCAGAATTTAATGGAATGGGTTTCAGTGGCCGAGCAGGTCCATCCAAGCCTTACGTCACATATAGTTTAACATCTTTCTTATCCAAATATGGGCTCTGTTTCCAAGCAAGTTGTACCCTAAGGGAAGTGCTACTTCATGGTCAATTTACTTGCACTATCCCGTGTCGTTTGGCTTTTGGCATGTCTGTGTAGAGAGAGGGTTTTTTGTGGTGTAACTGTCTTTCTGATTGTGAAAGCAATTTACGGATAAGCTGATACTCAAGCTAGTTTTATTTTTATTTCGTTTTTTCGATGAATGTTTTACTTTTAAATTAATTTAACAGAAAGTAGCATTATTTAAGCAAATCTATTCTGAATGTCACTGGCAGAATATCATATGTGCCTCATTCTTTTACAAAATTCATAATAGAATTAAATTCTAGTCTAAATGCTGTGTTTTATGCTGTTTTTTTAAATAAATCTGCCAAATCTCCATTAATTTTTTCCTCATATACTGCAGTAGTATTGCAATGGCTGCACTTTGTCCAGTTCTAAAGCCTTAAATACCTTTTTGCCTTGAAATGCATTGACTATCTTGAGTCACACACCGCACTAAGTAATGTCTTTTAGCTGATCTCTCCTCTTCTTTTCTCAATTCTCTGCCTGTTTGGACTGGTGCCTTTTCAATCTGTCTATTAAAGATTCTTTCTGTCACTTTTATCTGTCATTCTTTAAAACTTGTGTGCATGATATCAGCTGACAAAACTACTTTATATTAAGTGGAATTGCTTTTATTCTCCTTTTTTCTTGTGTTTAATTAATATTAAAGGAACATTCTGCATAATTCAGTGGTAGAGAGGTAAAACCAGCAATGCAGTTTGGTGTGAATTGGCACATTCAACTCTGATTTTCTTTATGGTGTAAGGAACCAATGACCTCTATAATGTCTATAATGGATATATCTACGTTTTTTGCTTATTTACTCTCAGAATTGACCAGTAAACACATATATTTGGAGTAGGGATAAACTGAATATTTGGCAACTGAAATTGTTTGTGCAAAAATGGGGAAAAGAAACACTTTTGGTGTCCGTTTTTACAATTTATACAACATATTAACATATTAGGGGTGTCACGATTCTCTAAATCCTCGATTCGATTTTATTTCCGATTTTAGGGTTTCGATTCGATTCTCGATTTTCTTTTTTCTTTTTCTTTTTTTACAGCAGAGTGTCTAAAATGTCAGTTTTAGATTAGTCTATGGTCAGTCATTGGTTTGATTCATCAAATTTACAATATCTTATTTCAAAAGGTGGGCTTGATATAAGTGATGCAAAGTGATACAAGTGATCTGTAATACACCACATTAGGCACTAATGGTCAAATTTTAAATAATTTAATTAAGATATATATGTAATGCCATCTAGTGTATTTTTTTGGTAGCAGCAGTGTGCGCTATTAAAACAGCAATGTGCAACATAACAAAATAAATAATAAAAAAATACAGGAACAGTCATGTACAAAATAATAGAACAATTAGAGCCTTAACAAACTGAACTCTATCCTACTATAACAGTTCAACATGAAAAATAAGACTAAGTTTTTTTTCTTTAATAAAGATATATTATTAACTTCTATATTATTAACTTCTATCTGAGAGAAAGATGCTCCTTAAGGTACCAAAACTATTAACATATTTGAGGCTAGACTAAAAACAACTGTTATTTTTATATTTTCAAGTTTTTCTTTAAGAAGATGAGAATGTCCACATTCTCTGGAGAAAGAGCTGCTCTGTGAGCTACAGTGTGCTGCACCATTTGAGGGAGGGATTGTCGATCCTCTTTTTGACTTCGATGCTCGAGACCCTGACATAATTTCGATCGATTTCTATGAAATATCGAAATCATGACACCCCTAATATTAACATAGTAAGTGTTTCCTCTAAATCAGTGGTAGCAGGTTCTCACTTCTATGAAACACTTCATAATGACTTATTTTTTTGAAGGAGCTTTAAGAGACATGAACATGGTTCCTAACACTTCCACAGGGAACAATTCTGACTATTCTTAAATTCACAGTGTCCTGTCCCATAACTTTTGCCATGACGTGTGTGTGTGTGTGTGTGTCTCCTGCACTGAATGTGGAATTGATTTCTGCATCAGTTAATTGTCCGTGTTCATACGGACAGTTCTAGCCAGAAGCTGCCGGTCACAATCATTACCACTAGAGGTTGACCATTAGAGGAAATGATATTGATAAGGCAATATATCATATTGTTTTTTGATATGTGGTGTCAAATATAAATATTTTATTATTTTATTGTTCTTTAAGATTATTTTCCACACTTTAAAAATATTTTAATGTAGCGTAGTTCTACCTAAATATTTTAACAGCTGCAGGACTGTTCTAATTATGGCAGTTTATTAATATTTTTTAAAATTTTACAACATTTTACAAATATAATAATAGTGACACAATTGCTCTGCAATTATTACGCCTTTTTTATTTTTATTCCATGAAAAAAAAGTGGATATAGGTCTCCTCTTTTGTATTAAAGGAGAAATCTGGTGTGACTTGCATAGCCCACCAATTGAATAGCCCACCTCCATTCACCCCCAGCATTCCCAAATACAGAGCTTTTACCTGATTATCCCAACAGGCTTACAGTGCAAGTGATAGGGGCATAGAGTTACCCATGTAAAGAAATCACTATTTTTACACCATTAACAAACTCAAAGTAGCTCCGCACTTCATTTGTAGAATTCTGAGAGCCCTGACATTTAAAACGAGATACTTGAGAGCTTTTAAAGTGCACAGATTATTAAGACACTGTTTATACACACAGTACCTGGAGGTAGTTCTCTGGTTGCTGCCTTCTTGAAATTATGTCACAATAAGTCAACTAATGAGCACAAACCAATAAGATAGATAATATTATAGAGATATTTTCAGTAATAGCTGGAATTTTATGCATTTCCACAGAATGGTATTGGTGCTAATATGGTGTAAAAAAATGTGCAAAGCCTGTTGGGAGCATCGTCTAAAAGCGATGTATTTAAGATTAGTGAGGGTGAATGGAGGTGGCCTATTCAACAAAAATCCTGGTAATGTACTGGTTATCATGTTTCACTACAACCCAAGTCCATTTCACACCGGATTTCTCCTTTAACCCTTGTGTGGTGTTCGGGTCTGTGGGAAGCGTTTTCATTTTTCATCAAATGATACTAAAAAAAATTTTTTTTCTAACTCAAACTCATTGGCATTGGCTCATTTTTTTGTGAAAAACATATATCAAAAGACATTTTTGATAAACACACACTGTACACCCCCCCCCCCCCACACACACACACACACATTTATATTACGTACAGTATGTTTGAACCAAGGGCTAATAAACATTGCTTCATTTGTAAATTTGAAACTAAACAAATTGTCTACTCATATCTTGAGTTTAATTCATTTTCTTTTACATGTTATTAAAAAACTAATAAAAAAAGAGTAGCACTTTTTAAAAGAAATGTAACATAAGAAAGGTAAAGGGCAAATATTAACCATGTAAGCTGTTTATATTGCTTGCAATTTAGGTGAAGCAAGCATGTGTAAAGCATTTTAATGTAGAATTGCTTAAATTAAATACAAGTAACAAAGTAAACGAGTAAAAAAAAAAAATGAACACCACACAAGGGTTAAAATGGTGTTTAACGAGAACCTCAGGTTTCTGCTGATGTTCCTCACCTCCTCATCTTCTGTATCTCTGGCAGGTGAGGACCTGGAGCGGAACGATGGCTCCGCGGAGAGGCCGTACCTGATGCCTGACAGCCTCCTCAAAATCCTGAACAAGAACAACAACAAGGCTAAAGTAGCAGATTAGCTGTGGAACACAGAGCTCTGCCTCCTGGTGTTCAGAAGAAGATGCACGTGCAGCACAGAACACAGGAGGAAATGGTCATATCCAAGCCAAAGTGAACGTGTGCAGTTTAGTGCCTTAAACAGAAACGACCAAGAGTGCCAAGAGAGCTTTAGGCCTGATTAAGATATGAATACTAGTACATCTAAAAAAATATAGAATATCATTGAAAAATCACTTTATTTCAGTAATTCAGTTCAAAATTTGCAACTTATATGTAAAATTGGGTTACAGTTTTTTTTTTTAATTAGTGTAGATTTTTTTCCCACAAAATCTTACAGCACTTCATGCTTCCCTGACAACTTTTTTTAAAGATATGGATTTAATTTTCCCGCAGGACTTGGCACACTGCCCACACTGCCAAAAGTACCAATTGGTCTTATATAATATCAAATTTTCTGAGACACTGATTTTTGGGATTTTTTATTGGCTGTAAGTCATCATCAACAATAAAATTAAATAAACGCTTAAAATAGATCACTCTGTGTTTAATACATCTATAAAATATATAGAGAGTTTTACATTTTGAACTGAATTACAGAAATAAAGTAACTTTTCTGTGATATGATTTTTATTTAAGCACTAGTATATCATCACTGTCCCACAAAAGCCTTGTCTCTCCATTTGTGATGTTTTTCACTTTTTGATATTATTTGAACAAGGGCTGGACAATATATTTTCAACATACATCATTTACAGCATATTTTACTGCCATACAGCCATAGTTTGAATCAGTTTCCATCAGTAATTCAGATCAAATCAGATATTGTGTCACTAACAAGATGCAACAAATTTGAAACACAGATATTTTCTAAATATTTTTATATTTGTTCCTGCTTTTAGAGATTAAACAGGTTTAGGATAGAAAAAGCAAACAAAAATGAAATGACCTATCCATGCTCCTCCCACAAACATACTTCTAAAGCTATTTTGTGAAGTTTGGACAAGCTGAACAGAATATTGGCAAAAATACTTTTCATCCTCATTAGAAAAGTATATGTTAGTTATTTAGTTAGTTAGGTAATTAGTTAGCATGTTAGTTTGTTTGTTTTAAAACCAAATTCAGGGTTATTTTAGACTGTTTACACTGCCTTTTTAATGTCTGACGTTGCACTAAAGAGCAGCACTTCACATGAAGTTTCGGTTTCATCTTCTCCAGCATCACAGTAGTTATCAGGCAGTTCAGATGGAGTTGCACAAAAGGCTGGGTTTAATAGTAAGTAGTAAGTAAGTTAATATTAAGGTTAAGATTGCAGTATACTGATAAAATTATGAAAACAACTTTTTGTGCATCGTATAGAATTTAGATTTTTACAAGTTTCCATCTTCTTAATACTTGAAACCACTTCACTGACCGTTTGAGCAATTTATGTGCAAAAAAATAATGATACAGATCATTTACCAGTTTCTACCATCATGTAGATGCAGCATTAGCTTTATCAGTGCTCTAGAGGACCATGTTCACGTCTGACGTTAATATGCTAGGTGTCTCATGTGACCTGGTCCATCATAAGTGTTCGGAGGTTATCAGAGATGCATATGACCACATTATTATAATTTATTTATATTATTATTATTATAGTGTGAATGCCAAAGCATCTCGATATGTCCCCTTCAACCAAGTACCACCCACATTAGCCGCGTCACTGCCCCTGCTGGAACACTGCAATACCACACCATCCACCGTCTGGAGTAGTTAGCTAAGCATGCTATAATAATAAACTAATAGATATAGCTAATACTCAGGGCTGGAGGACAAGAGAAATTAGCTGCCTCATCTGGATTTGAACTGAAGACTCAATGTTCAATGGAAAACTGCTAGACTTTTACCGTAACAGGCCTCGCCTCCTCCAATGGAAATGATATGTGAGGAATCTGATCAAAAGTACTCTTGGTAGACTTTAAATTTAGATTTAAAATGTGTGTTTAATGTTAAGGCCATGTGTGAACAGGGTTTAATTTTTTTTTTTTTTTTTTTTTTTTTTTTCATTTTTGTGGGCGGAGCATGGATTTTGATTGGTTTGAACTTTGTGTTCAAAGCACTACGTCTTGTTACAGTAATAGAGACCCGTGTTTGTTTTTTAGTTTTGAAGATTTTGCTGTTACACAGTGTCTCCCTAAAGTGCTTCCTAAACGAGTGTTCACGTTATACGTACCCTGACGTTAGCATGGCTATAATAATTAGCATGCAAACTGTATTGTAAATAGTAAATTTAATTTCATCTGCAATTTCTATATTCAGCTATTAATCGTGTTGGTATTCGCCACTAAGTGCCTTATTAAAATAGGTCATGTTTAATAAAGCTTAATGTTGTGTATCCTTAACAGGATCTTTTTAATGATAAACGAGTATATACTGTTTTTCTATCGAGGTTTTGAAGCTTTAACAAATTCTGACTTGTATAACATACTGAATGTGGCAGCTGCTGATGGAAACGACTTCAGCCAGCCAAAAAAAAAATGTTTGTTGCTGTTTGTTTATTTCAACTTTTGCAATTTGTTTTTTCTGCCACTGACTTTTGTCTATATTTCTTTGTCTTTCATATATAAATATAATAAAGATGGCATGTGGTTGTCTCATTCTGACTCTAAATTTTGTTTAGTTTAGTTTTTTTAAAGTGAAAACAACATTTAATTGGAGATATACATTACCAGTTAAAATGTTGGACACACCTTCTCATTCAGTGTCTTTAATTTATTTTTATTTATTTATTTTTCTGAAATACTGAAGTGATCCAGACTATGAAGAAACACATAAGGAATCATTTAGTTAGTCACTTAAAAGTGTTTAACAAACCAAGAAAAATACTGTGTGAAGAAGCATTTAGGTGCTCTTATCTGGGAAGCTGTTAAAACTTGCGTTTTCTGAGGCTGGATACTTTGGCAGTCCTGATGAGAGCCAGTTTCATCATAACTTAACAAAACTCTCTTTTTTGATATATTTATTTACATGACTTTAACATTACAAAGTTTCCCCACTATATTAACATATATCATGTACTGTTATGTACTGTTTATTGTCTGGCTGTTCCAAAAAGGCGGTTCCCTGTTTAAAAAATACCTTCAAATTACCAGATATTATATACCTGAACCTCTTAATATGCAGCATATTTATAACTTCTGTAAGCCACATTTAAAATATTGGTTGGGTATGGGTTTCTGATTTCCATAGTCTTATAATGATCTTTTTCATCGTAATGTTTTGATGGTTCTTGAAAGTGACTTTCCAATTGACTGACCTTTTGTTCTTACAGTATTTTATTTTTCTTTACTTAGTTGAGTAGTTCTTGCTTCTAATAATCTGGATTAGAACATTCCTCAAATATTCACTATTCACTGTATACCTGTAACTCTACCTCTTCGCTACTTTACAACTGATGCTCTCAAACACTTTATTAAGAGACAAGAAATTCAAGAATCATTAAATCTTGATGAGTTCAGCACAGCTGTTAACTGAAAGCCTGAATTCCAGGTGACTCGACCTCATAAAGCTGACTGAGAAAATCCAGCAGAGATATGTAAAGCTGCCATATAAGCAAGAAATGCTACTCTACATATATGATTATATATGTTTTTCTTCAGGGTTTTGATGACTTTAGTATTAATCTACAATGCGAACTTTTGAATATTACTGTATTTAAAAAGGACAGGCGTTGGAGAATGAAACTGAAACACCTGGTTTTAGAGCACAATAATTTATTGTGGTGACGGACAGTTCTGGTGGAAACAGGAGAGTTGAGGTGCACATTGAATTCTGCGTGATTTGATCGGCCGTGGTTTTATGTCTTTTGGATACAATCCGGGTTAGCACCCAAACATCCCTTTCAGACAGCTTCCTCTTACAGCGTCCACAGTTAATCCTGTTGGATGTGGTTGGTCCTTCTTGGTGGTATGCTGACATTACCCTGGATACCGTGGCTCTTGATGCATCACAAAGACTTGCTGTCTTGGTCACAGATGCTCCAGCAAGACGTGCACCAACAATTTGTCCTCTTTTGAACTCTGGTATGTCACCCATAATGTTGTGTGCATTGCAATATTTTGCATCATGGATTACAGCATGGATAACTGATTAAACAACAGATCCTAAGGCTAGTAAGGTAACGTTATCTGCGAGTTATGTATTGTGGATTACTGTGCTTTATTCTGTGAATGAAAAACAGATTCAGGAGCATCATGAAGTTGAGGAACATTCTCTTTTTTAAAGCAGAGTATTTAATGATGAGCACAGAGAGTTCAGTGCGTCAGAGTCAGTGTCCTGCTGCAGGAGTAGCAGGTGAAGGCTGAGGGCTGAGGGATGGATTCCAGCTGTTCTCCAGTCAGTGACGGCAGGTTCACTTTCAAGGTTTATTCTGCTGCAGAGACGCATATACATGTACCGTATTTTTCGCACTATAAGGTGCTCTTAAAATCCATTAATTTTCCCCAAAATGGCCAGTGCACCTTATAATCCAATGCGTCTTAAGTATGAATTTTACCAGTCAGGTATTTCAGGAGCAGTAAAGCCACTCTGCTGAAGTGCAGCATTATACAGGAGTTTCAGTTTAGTTCTCCGTCAGTATTAGCATTATCCGCTAACCGTGTTGAGCACTAGCTCTTTCACCCTCAAGAGGTGAGTAATATTGGCCTGTAGCATGCTGCTAGTCAAAGTCAATGCTGCTAACCACAGCACTAGCTTTTTTGCTGTTCAAGGGGTGAGTATTATCAGACTGTAGCATGCTGCTAACCCCGGATACCACTGCTGGAGCAGCATTAGCATTAGCTGCTAACCTCAGTGCTAGCTCTTTCCCCATTCAGAGGCGAGTATATCGATCTGTAGTTTGCGCGTTTACCATGTTAAAACAAGCTATATAGGACAAACCGCTAGCTAATAGCGCCCTGGTTTTCCGGAACTCTCAGGGTTCCTCCGTGTAGCGCTGTCGAGTGGCATTACTTGCTAGTTACTAGTGTCACATAAAATGTGCCCTTTAATCTGGTACGCCTCCGGTGCACTCCTAAAGGTCTATGTTACCTCCTGGCCGCCGCTGCGCTCCTCCAATGAACGTCGCCTCGCTTTACCAAACAAACATTCACACAAAGCAATCCAGACTGTTCTCATACAGAGTTCCCCAATGGTGGAACAAACTACCTTCCTCTACCAGATCAGGAGAATCTCTCACTATCTTTAATAAACTCCTGAAGACTGAGCTCTTCAAAGAGCACTTACTCTCCTAACACCTCTAACTAACTACCTTCCACTACCAGATCAGGAGAATCTCTCACTGTCTTTAATAAACTCCTGAAGACAGAGCTCTTCAAAGAGCACTTACTCTCCTAACACCTCTAACTAACTACCTTCTACTACCAGATCAGGAGAATCTCTCACTGTCTTTAATAAACTCCTGAAGACAGAGCTCTTCAAAGAGCACTTACTCTCCTAACACCTCTAACTAACTACCTTCTACTACCAGATCAGGAGAATCTCTCACTGTCTTTAACAAACTCCTGAAGACAGAGCTCTACAAAGAGCACCTACTCTCCTAACACCTCTAACTAACTACCTTCTACTACCAGATCAGGAGAATCTCTCACTATCTTTAATAAACTCCTGAAGACAGAGCTCTTCAAAGAGCACTTACTCTCCTAACACCTCTAACAAACTTTTAACCTCATTTTCTTCTTCCCCTTTTTTTCTTCCTCTATCCCATTATTTCTAGCCTCTCAAAAAAAAACTTCTATGTCCTTTATTGCTAATGTACATCATTATTGTAAGTCGCTTTGGATAAAAGTGTCCGCTAAATGTAATGTAATGTAATTATATAATTATTCACCATGCTTGTTTTTGAATTAATCCAACATTCATTCAACCTGGTAACATTCTCACAGCTGCTTCCTGTTATCTGATATTCTGTAATCTATCTAATAATCTGATCTGGATGGCGCTGGCTGCTGAAAAGAACTTTATTCTTTTGTAGAGGACTACTTTTTTTTTTTTCGAGCAGAGGTTTTATGCTTTTTTTTTTAGTAATAAAGTTATTTATTTATTAATTTCCTGAACTGTAATTTCCTGAAACATCCTTTCTACATATTGAAAAGAAATATGTGGTAAAATACAACCTCCTCCAGAAGTGTTGGGACAGTGAGGTCAATCTCATTATTTGACTTCGACATTATGAGGTGAATATGAGACAACAGATCAACGTTTTAGCTTTTATTTACAAGTATTTACATCAGGGTCCAATACGCTCTTGGTATTTTAATCTCAGTGACTTCATTAGGTAGAGTCACCTGGAATAGTTTGTCAGAGTCTTGAAGGAAGGAGTTCCTGGAGGTGCTGAACAATAGTTTCTGCTTTTCCTTCACGCTGTGAAGCTCCAGCTCATCCCAATTAAATCACCTCAAATCACCATCTCAGTTCATCAGGTTTAGATCAGGGGATTTATGTGGAGAACAAAACTCTTTTTTACTGTTTATTATGTAATTCCATTTGTGTGTAACTTTTAAAAGAGTAAGTGCAGTTACGTTAAATGTGTAAATCAGAAGAAAAAGACAGTCAATGACATGTGGACTGGTCTCAACTAATTTTTAATTTACATTAGTTACGATAATCATTAAAACATTTTAAACTAAAAACTCAATTCATTATTATTTACATTATTGAACCAAGTAATAAAGCTTGTTACTGTTTGACCTACTGTTAATTGATGTACCCTTATAATAAGTATAAGTCTTACAATACAATTATTTAGTGAAAATTGTATTATTTACTTATTATTACGGCTTAAAAATAATTTAGTAATGACTGTATTTTGTAAAAAAAAAAAAACACACACACACACACACACTTCCAGGATGACCCATGTATTTCTTTAGTTTGCTTTAATTCCGATTTTTAATTTATATTTTAAAATTACTAAAGTATTTTAATATTGTTATTTGGCTGTAACTGCACAACGTTGGTGCTACAAAAGTTTTTTACAAAGCTTTTTTTTTTACAAAGTATTTTGGCTACATTTATTTAAAGTGTTTTTATAAAATAATTATTAATCCTTTGTAATTGATTGTATTATTATTATGTATTTGTTGTTTGGACTTTTAAACTTATTTCATTTATTCATACGGATGTATAAACGTTAAATATTATTTTAAATTATAATAAATATTTTATTATGATTATACACGCCTTCCACTCCGTTTTCTCCAATCAGAAGGCCGCTGTCGTCCTTAGCTCCGCCCACTCGCCGCCCCTCTGTCGCACCTCTCAGCAGGGGGCGGGGTCTGGCTGAGTGCGGCTGTAGGAGCGCAAAGCGGGAGCAAAGCGGTGATCTGCGCGTCTTCATACCGAGCAGGAGGCACTTCTCCCGGCCACGCAGAGTCCTGACTCCCGCCAGCAGCTCCGGACTGAGCTCAGAACCAGCCGAGCAGATTTTATTCAGATATAAAGCGAGTTTAAACCGAAAACAAACGCGTTTCATTAATAAAAGACACTTTTTAACGTTAATTATCGAGTTTTCTATCGACACCTGTATCTAGTGTTCAGAGACACCGCAGTATGGAAGCTTTTACCCTGTAGGAGGAGAATCTGAGGAAAGCTGGACCTGAGACATGGGAAAATGGGAGTTAACCATGGTAAAGTACTGCTGCTCTCATTTACTGTTATTTCTTTTTTTTTGTAGCCTAAAATCAAATGAAAAAAAAAGAAAGCAATGAAAAAAAAACCCCTAAAAACATTTTACTATATTTTTCCTGGGAAAAACTCAAATTACAGATCCATGTAATGCAGTTTATAATAGTTTAAATTCACATTTTAGGGGAAAAAAACATTTTTACTATGTTTTTTTACTGGGGAAAACTCAAATTACAGATCTCTGTTTTGCAGTGTATACTCATATTTTAGAAAAAAAAAAAAAACATTTTACTATGTTTTTAACAGATCCCTGTATTGCAGTTTATGCTAGTATAAACTCATATTTTAGAAAAAAAAAAAACGTTTTTGCTATGTTTTTACTGGTAAAAACTCAAATACAGATCCCTGTTATGCAGTTTATACTAGTATAAACTCATATTTTTACAAATAATATATATATATATATATATATATTTACTATGTTTTTACTGGTTAAAAACTCAAAATACAGATTCCTGTATTGCAATTTATACTAGTATAAACTCATATTTTAGAAAATATACATATATTTTTACTATGTTTTACTGGTTAAAAACTCAAATTACAGATCCCTGCATTGCAGTTTATACTAGTATAAACTCATATCTTAGAACAAAATAATTTCTACATAGTTTTACTTGGGAAAACTCAAATTACAGATCCCTGTATTGCAGTTTATACTAGTATAAATTCATATTTCAGATATTAACTCTGGAATTTTTATTATTACAAATAATATCAGCTCTACAGATCTATACATTTATTCTGATTAGTCTCATACTAACATTACCACATATCCTTTATGTAATTCTGACCGGTCATATGTGTCATAGTCATTGATTTACATGTTATATCACTCTCTTAATATCTATAATTACTGTAGGTCAGACTAGTAAAATCTTTACTTTACTTACTCTTTAGATATCAATAATATAATTACTATTTAAAACGTTGGTTGTAGATAATGAAAAATGCATATTATAGAGATATAAAATGCACATATTGTAAATGCATGTAAAAATATTAATGTATATTTATATCCTGAAACTGTTTTATGGATAGTAGATCATCCCATAAATGTTGGGATAAATGATTGCTGATCATTATCATTTTAAGACCACTGCTATACTACACTGATATATTGATGACATAATATTATAATACTCCAATTACACACTTTTAAAGAGCAATTAAATTTAAACTGTGTGTTAAAAGTTCTCAGTAATTTTATTTTATTTTATTTTTATTTTATTAAAGGCAGCACAACTGGATAAAAGATTCACTGATCTTCATTTTCATGCAAATGAACACACAAGTCAACACAATGGGTTACATTAAGGACATTTCCATATAATGGCTTTACCATCAGTGTGAACGATGTGGTGTGTGAGCTGGGAAATCTGACAATATGTTTTATGGCTTTGTGAAACTTTTTTGGTAACACTTTATAATAAATATAAATGAATATTAATTAAAAGTGCTTATGACAGAATGTCTTTATTAATAAATTACTACTTGACCCAAGTTAAGACGCTTAACTCTTTTAGACTCGTCCCCCAAATAGACTTACTTAAGTTACTGCTTCTTTACCAGCAGAAATTAGGGAAAATCTGCATTAAAGAAAATTGGTTAAATTCTTTAATCAATAAATACATAATGCCTTGTTTAAAAAGTGACAGAGCTTGTTAATATATCTCTCTATCTATATATCTGATGGACGTGGTGGTCTGGAAGTGAGGTGTGTTCAGGTACATTTCTGGCATATTGCTATCTTGGGAATGGAAAACACAGGTGCTCCACTGACTGAATACAACCTAGACAGACTCCAACAATCAGATGTTCATTGATATCTTGGCGGGTGTGCAACGTGGGTGTGCTCTGCACTTTCAATTAGTGTTTACCTCTGCTTGTTACACACATCTGGACACGCAGTAGTGCATAAACTCAACTTTTACATCAGCAATAAACAGAATAAAAATAAAATAAAAATAATGTTACCGTAAATGACTTGGTCAAACACCCACACAGCGTGAACAAGCAGGTCAGTTTCCTCTTGCTGCGTTGGACACGTCCAGGGAGCTGCGCTGTTAAAATAGCAATCCGCCAAAGTCAGAGCGCACCTGGCTCTTAAAGGAAATGTCAAGTTACACCCAAAACACACCCATGATTAATCAAGAGAATTAGTACATGCCTTTTGTGGGGACTTGAGCCACGCAAGGTGTACTTTTCCCGATGTTACGATAGCAAAGACACACTGACACGCCCTAAATGTAACCAAATGTAACCCAAGCTGTAATTAGTCCTGTTTAATTAATGATGTGCAGCATAAACTGAATAAAAATTACTATGCCATGCATGAGAGATTATTTGAAAAGCAGTTTTAAAGAATCTGTATCTGCTGAAACTTTGATATAAATATTGCGTATTGTAAAATGTCTTTGTTTCCAGGGTAGCATGGTGTCCAAACATCCTGCTGTACCATAACACATGTCCTTAACCCCCATCTATCTGTCTGTCTGTCTGTCTGTCTGTCTGCCTGCCTGTGCAGAAGGTAACTGCTAGCTAAGAGCTGCAGTGAACTGAAGGGGAGTTGTCTAACACTGTGGTGTTCTGCTGGAGGGGAAATCCTCTCCCACCCACCCACACACACACCTGCTGTCCGTATATCACTGCTGAGTGTGAGGACAGACGGACAGATCAGGACATTGGATGAGGGTCGAGGGCAGAGGGGCGTTTTTGTGTCAAAGCCAAGTTTCTATTTAACTGCCATCTGGCTCAGTGTGTTGGCTGAAGCTTAGCGGGCTGTGATTTATGTGCATATATTGTTTTTTATATAGTTGAGACTCTCAACTACAGTTGCTTTCTCTTTCTAGTCTGAGTTCTTTCAGTTCCTTTAACCAGTAATCGCTGTTTACTTCTCTTAAGAACTTTCTTGAACTAATTTACCACAATCTGGGAAGATGTAGGCTTTTCTTGTACTTGTTGTGATTACAGTATTAGAGTTGAAGTGTAATTATAATAGATACATTTAGCCTGAATACAAGACGAGACACGGTTAAGTATGGAGGTGTACAGGTTCTGTATTGCATCCTGCAGCACACTTTTACCTGCAGATGTTGATGCAGCTGGGCCTGTAGATCCTGCTCTACACTCTTAGGTTAAGGAGACATGCCTGGGAAACTCTTGCAGTGTGTGGACGAGCATTATCCTGCTGAAAAATGCCATGAGAAATACCATGGCAACACGTGTGGCTGCAGGATGTTCTTTACATATCACTGAGCTGTTAGTGTCCCTCGTATTACTACTAGAGGTAACCAACTTTCGTATTAAATGGCTTTTCCATAACATCACACCAGCAGTTGGCTGAGGTAGTGTAAAGGCAGATTTGAAGGTTTCTGTGCTCAAACCAGACCATTGTTGGATCCCAAACAGAACCTGGATTCATGGCTAAAGATCTAAAGATGATATGACTCCAGTCTGTAGCAGTCTAGGTTTCTTTTTGATGACACCCCAAGCTCTGGAAAAAAATTAAAAGAGACCACTTCAGTTTCTGAATCAGTTTCTCTGATTTTGCTATTTATAGGTTTATGTTTGAGTAAAATGAACATTGTTGTTTTATTTTATAAACTACAGACAACAATTTCTCCCAAAATCCCACTCAAAATATTGTCATTTAGAGCATTAATTTGCAGAAAATGAGAAATGACTGAAATACCAAAAAAGATGCAGAGCTTTCAGATCTCAGAAAAGTTCATATTCTAAGATTTAAGAGTTCAGAAATCAATATTTGGTGGAATAATCCTGGTTTTTAATCACTTTTAATCACTGCTTTTGGATAACTTTATGCTGCTTTACTCCTGGTGCAAAAATTCAAGCAGTTCAGTTTGGTGGTTTGATGGTTTGTGATCATCCATCTTCCTCTTGATTATATTCCAGAGGTTTTCAATTTGCTAAAATCAAAGAAACTCATTATATTTTCATTTATGGCCCACTTGCATGCCTCTTATTATAGATGGATGTATGGATGGATTGATTGATGGATAGATATGGCTTTGGATGGTATGGTATGGAAAGGTGTAATAACCAAAAGATTTGGTTTGTTTAAACCTGGACAGGCTTTTTAAACAGGTAACAAACTGATTGAATAGAAACATTCATTTGATAGTGTAATGATAATTATGTTATCGACTTATGATATCACACAATAAAGGGACACAACCTCTCTTTGTCATTGATATCATACAATGAGCCCATTATATATAAAATGTGTTTTTAAGTAATAAAGTAATATTAATTATTGCAATAATATATCATCCATTATAAACGTATTTCATAAAGTAATCATGACAGGGCTATATAGACCCTGTGCTTTTTCTGTGTGTGAGTGTGTGAGTTGTGTAATTGTGACGCAGACACAATGCAAAACTCACCCTCAGCTTATTTGGCTGTGGTTTTGGGCATCATGTGGCTCTGGTTGGCCGCTGTGTGATTTCTGGAGTACGGACCTGCGCACTGAGACGGGTAAAAGCAGTGTATTCAGCTGGCTGCATGACGCTCATTGTATTTCTGTAACCTGGTTTAAGGACAGAGTGATTTCATTTGATTTAAACTGGAATACCCATGATGCATCTGGTGGGCTGTCTTGTGGACTTTTGAAACTTTGATGTTACACAACTGTCTATCATTCTAATCGCTCTGATCACGTAACTGTAGAGTGTTTCTTCTGCTAAAGACTTATATCATTATTCTTTATGACTGCGCTGAAAGTTTATGATCCTTTATTAGTTTATAGATCAATAAACTGCTTTACTGTCTGTACAGAAAGCTGTGAAGGCTCTTACAGTATGAGCTCATGTGTAATCATGTGAAAGAAGGAAGATTTGTAAAATGATATAATAAGAAAATCATCTGTACTGGAGTAGAGCCCATTCTTCTCATGCCTGCTGGCTTCTGACACGAAACGCGACACTCGTGACCTGATTGTATCAGACTCCAGTGCTGACACTGTGTTCTTAACTAGTGTTCACTAGTGCATATCATTGAAAAGTTACTTTATTTCAGTAATTCAGTGCAAAATTTTAAACTATATATATATATATATATATATATATATATATATATATATATATATTATATAGATGTATTACACACAGAGTGATCTATTTTAAGCGTCTATTTATTTTATTGTTGATGATTATGGCTTACAGCCAATGAAAAAACCCAACAATCAGTGTTTTAGAAAATTAGAATATTATATAAGACCAATTTGTACTTTTAGCAGTGTGGGCAGTGTGCCAAGTCCTGCTGGAAAATGAAATCTGCATCTTCATAAAAGTTGTCAGTAGCAGAGGAAAGCATGAAGTGCTGTAAGATTCTGTGGGAAAACAAAACTGCACTGACTTTAGACTTGATAATAAAACACAGTGGATCAACACCAGCAGATGGCTAAAGTCAGTGCAGTTTTGTTTTCCCACAAAATCTTACAGCACTTCATGCTTCCCTCTGCTACTGACAACTTTTATGGATAAGCAGATTTCATTTTCCAGCAGGACTTGGCACACTGAAGACACTGGCAAAACAATAAAACTGCTTAAAATTGAGAAGCTACTCTCTTCATCTTGTGTGGCATTCTGTATTATTTTGTTTCTAAACTGAAAGCAGAAGCATTTCTGAGTGGGGAAGAATAGGGATAAAATATAGTGTTTAATGGTACCAGTGTGCTGAAATGTCCATCCCTGCTAAGCCTAATAAAATATATTCATTCTAAAAACTGGGGTGTCCAGTCGCTTTTCGCGGGAGTTCTTCTTCTGGCCACGTCACACATCTTTACGTACTTAAGTTACACGTACAGCCTCTAAAAGAGGATCTGGTTCAGTTTTACTGAACGCGAGCGGATGGTGGAGCACTGGAGACTTCAGAGGAGGAAACTCAGAGCTCAGTAACTCATTCACTCATAGTAAAAACCAAAGAAACAGAGTGAAATTTCTGACTGAACATAACCTGGAACTGGATTAATCCGCTCTGAAAGGAGACCGCATCACACCCGCCCAGTTTAAAATGATTCTTCCGCATGCTCTGTGCAATTACCCACTCTCACCAGAGAGGGCCCTAAATCCCCTAAATCCCAAAACATACAGACATCAGCTTGATTAGTGCGCTTGCCTCTCATCACTGGGGTCTTGGGTTCAAGTCCCTGTCTGGGTGGAGTTTCCCTTGTTTGTCCTCATGTGTCCTCATTGGTTTCCTCTGGTTTCCTTTCAAAACATCTACTGTAAATTTCCCTGGCGTGTGAATGAGTGTGTGTGTGTGTGTGTGTGTGAGAGTGAGAAAGTGTGTCAATATAGACTGTCCTGTCCTGGATTAACCTAAGTGGTTGATGCAGGGCTCCAGGTGGACAGTTGTTTCCGGTTGAGAGTATGCTTATAACACTTTTCCGTTTTTTTTCTGTGTCCTGCTTTTAACACTTACACAACTATAAGAACTGACTGTTCACTTTCTGCCTAATATATAATTCCCATGACAGAATGCACTGTAGATGAAGTAAATCAATTAATTTGCCAGTGGTTTTAATGTGTATACATATGTACACTGATGACGCATAACATTATGACCATTATATCCATTTTTCTACACCTATTTTCCATTTTCATATATTGGACAGGCTTAGGACTGTCACAATAAGTATGTTATCGATATATCGTACAATATTGGAAATTGTAAAAGATTTATATTCTGATTTTTATTATTATTCCAAGTTTATTAGTCTTTAAACGTGTGTAATTGAACTATTATTGTATTATTATATCAGTGACATGCAATGATAATAAAAATATAACATAGTTTATAGGCCTGTCACGCTAACATTTTCTTGTGGATGATATATTGTCTATAGCTACAAATTATTGTCATAAATGATATTATTCTCATTTTATGACCATTAAATATAATAATATAATAGTATATCAAAGCAATTAAACCCTTCTAAAGATGACTAAACCCACTGTAGTTTGTCCACACTGTGATTATGGAGTCGCAGTTACTGAAGCACTGATTGGTCATAATTGCATAATTGGCTAAAATACTTGTACTGTTCACAAACATATGTGAACAAACATACAAATAAACATATTTATAGATGATATCACCATTTCAAATATTATTGAGGTTATGTTCCTTTTTTACTTTTTTACTGTCAGATGACGGGCCTTATCGTTTACTGTAGTTATATCTGAAACATATCGTCCAAACAAAAATAAAATAAAACAGTTGACGTGACAGTCAGATTAGACTCAAGTTTAAGAAATTTAGATTAGATTAGACTATCTGGTAAATTGAAAATTATCTGGTAAAACAAAAACAACAACATTTACACAACACAACTACTGTATTAGCAGTGCATCTCGAAAAAAATTAATATCATTGAAAAGTTACTTTATTTCAGTAATTCAGTTCAAAATCTGAATCTTATATATTATATTATTTTATACAATTTTAAGCGTTTGTTTCTTTTTCATATATTGTTGATGATTATGGCTTACAACCAATATAAACCCAAAAATCAGTGTCTCAGAAAATTCGAATATTATATAAGATCAATTGTTACTTTTGTCAGTGTGGGCAGTGTGCCAAGTCCTGCTGGAAAATGAAATCCGCATCTCTGTAAAAGTTGTCAGCAGCAGAGGGAAGCTGTAAGATATGAAGTGCTGTAATATTTTGTGGGAAAACAAAACTGCACTGACTTTAGACTTGATAATAAAACACAGTGGATCAACACCAGCAGATGACACGTCTCTCCAAACCATCACTGATCATCAGTAAATTTTATTATCAGTACATTTCATTTGGATATTATATTCAATGATATTCTAATTTTTTGAGATGCATTAGTATATAAGTGGGAATATCCAGTATTCAGTATGTACTGATATTATTAATGTAGAATTATCAGAATTATTGCTGTGTTTCTGATTCTGCTCTGTTCGTCTCAGTAAAGTGTTACGTAACGATGTTCCAGGTGCTCTTCCTTTGAACTGTTCCTCGAGCGCCGGTTCTTTTTACTCGCCGGCTTCGTACATTTACATTAAACAAAGGGCACCTCTGATGCTTATTCATCAGAAACCGTAATGAACTCGTGCTCGCTTTAGAGGAACAGATGAATAGTTGCACCTGAGGCTGCTAATAACCATAAATACAGGAAAGTTCAGACTGCATGTTCTTAACAGCCTGTGAACACAAAAGCAGAACAGCACTGCTCATAGATTATTTATACAAGCTGAGGGACACAAATTGGTAACACTTTAAAGTAAGACTACCTTTATAAAGGCTTTACGAATGGTTTATAAATGAGTTTATTAATGTTTATTTATTAGGTATTAGGTATTAGCAAATATTTAAAAACACATTAATAAACAGTTTAAAAAAAAAAAAAAAAAAAAAAAAAAAAAATATATATATATATATATATATATATATATATATATATATATATATATATATATATATATAACAACACATAGATAGCAATGGCAACAGTGAGCTAAAAAACATCTAATTTGGTTCCACACTTATTTATACTGTCAAACTTTAGATCTTTCTAAATACTTATATTAAATGACTACATTGATTTAAATGACTGAGTAAACAACGACTCACTCTTGCCTTTTCAATTGATGTGTTATAACTGCTTATCAATGGTTCTTAAAGCATTTACAACCTAATCAAATAATAATTCATAAACTCACTTATAAACCATTTATAAACTCTTTATAAGGGTAGTCTTATTTTAAAGTGGTAACCACACATTTAACTCCACTGATCGTATAGGACACTTTGTAGTTCTGTAAGTACGGACTTTTATCTCTAAATACTTTATTATTCTCCTCCTTTCACACTGTTCTTCAATACTCAGAACCCCCACAAGATAGAAAACCACCACAGAGCAGCTATTATTATTATTATTATTATTATTATTATTATTATTATTATTATTATTTGGGTGTTGGGTGGTCATTATTCTCAGCACTGCAGTGATTAGCACTGATTAGCATGGTGTATAGAGGTGTACAAGGTGTTAGTAGTGTGTGTTGTGCTGTTGGTACAGTGAGTGAATCAGATACAGCAGCAGTGCTGCTGGAGTTTTTAAACACTTTTTTAAACACTTGAGCCTATCTGGATGGTATTAGTTTCTTAGGGGGACGTCTGTGAAAAATATTTCACACTTCTACTCAGTGATAAAACTCTTGCACTCTTCCGGACTGCAGTGAAAAAAACAGGAGGACCAGTGAGTTATTTTTTTAGCTTTCTCGGTCACATGACATCACGTTCAGTAGCTCCTCCATTTCCACTCGCTGTTGTGTTTTTACATGGATCTCTGTGTAATTATGGTGCGCGGCAGTGGACAAATAGCTATTTTATTAAACACAAGGAGGTAAAACTCAGAGATGTGCGTCTGGACAGGACTAAAATTACCGAAGGACCACGGAGTTCAGCGAAAAACAGTAGACAATTCAGCCTGTAGAGAGAAAAACAAGTTCATGGTCGTTCTGGATGGGAATAAAATCACAGAGGACCCCCTATAAAAGAGAAAATTACCCCAGAACCCCCTGAGAAACTAATCCCATCTGAATTGGGCTTTTGGGATAGGGAATTTTGCCATTAAACTCCATTTCGTAATATTGTAACATTATTGAAAACAAGAATATTTACTGCATTTACCCTTTAAATGTTTGTTCAAAGTTAATATGCAGGCTCAAAATATGCTACACTTTAGTTTTGTGGCAGATTTTTGTTGCTGCATTATGGTACTTAGTTTTTTTTGTATTTATTATTTCATACAAAATCAGGGTCTTGGTAATTATCATTTACTAAATGTTTACAACAAACATTTTTGATTTTTTTTGTTGATCATGTATGATACTCTTACTACATTATATTACATTCAAGTAATAAATGAATAAAACTGTTTATAATAAATAATAAAACTGTTAAACACAATAAAAACAAATAAATATCAAGATAAATACACACAAATAGGGGCCATATTGCCCACCCCTAGTCATGTGTTTGCCTTTACACTTTAACAGTTTAACACTTTGTGTGTATGCAGTGTTGTTATCCACCACACTGACCATCTCTAATACACCGTCTCTTATTTTTACCTGTGGATTCACATGTTTGGCCTGCAGCTGATGCTCTAATGGGCCGTAAATAGCAGTCTGAAATCCGCCCAGCCGCTCATTATCAGCTTTTTTTGCGGTGGTCTGTAATTAGGTTACTCAGCGAGGTGTTAGCCAGTGAGAGGCTCACCTGTGCCTCCGATCACACGCAGGGTTCACGTGATGACAGGTACTGCTGTACTGGCTGACCCAGTTCTGCGTGAGAGTGTGCGTGAGTGGATGATCTCAGTGGGTGTTTGCTGTGGGTCTCAGAGCTCTGCTTTTAGCTGACGGATCAGCACTCGTTGTTGTTCCTCTAAACACCGGGCCTGAGGGCTGCAGGGCTCTAAACAAAAGAGTGAGAAAAAATTACAGAACGTTCCTGTGGGAGAAAAAAAAGCGTCTGATCTGAAAGTCATTTAAGTGTTACTGTGGGCTGATCCCATACTCAGTATCAGTTTCGGTTCGATTCTGAACGAAATTACAGGATAGAAACATTACAAAAAAGTGATCAATATTGACACTCTCAGAATCTGTTTCTCTATTAGCCATAGCTCTATAGTTTGTGCCCATCACATTTTTTATATTCATAAATTAGTACGTGTTACATTAGTTCTAGCTTATTCTCTGTACTGTTTTGTTCTGTTATTTGTTTGTTGTTTGTTATTTGTTTGTACTGAGCGGGTCAACCCGAGTAGGATGGGTTCCTCTGACTGAGTCTTGGTTCTTTCCAAGGTTTGTTCCTCTTAAAGGGAGTTTTTCCTTGCCACTGTGTCACCATAAAATTGGCATCTCTGTGGTGCTGCTCATAAGAGGCGTGGACCTGTTTTTCTCTGTAAAGCTGCTTTGTGACAACTTCTGTTGTAAAAAGTGCTATATAAATAAAACTGAATTGAATTGAATTGGCATATTTGTGGACCCCAAAAAGTTAAGGAAGGGAAAAATCTATATCTGATTGATATTGATATAAGCAAGTACTTAAGGTTACAGTTTTTGTATCTGGTCAAACTTAGAGGCAGATCCAGTCAATAGTATGGACCATAATATATGTATTTAAAAACAATAAAAAAATCCATATTGTTAGTGATACTAGCTATATTCTGTCTTGTAAACGGTCAGTTTATGTATTTGTTTTACTAATTCAGGGCCAATTTGGTCAAATTCACTAAACTTTATAGGTGTTTTTATAGAAGTTGTTCCTTAAAACAAATTATTAACTGGAACCATTTTACATATGAAGTATATCTAATTATATAAAGAGTGTACATCATGATCATGCATCACGCAGTTAATATAAATAACACATTCTTGTGTATGAATTCAGTGAGAGCAGTTTAGAAAAGAAGAGAGCACTTCAGTTTCTGAACATATTTAGAGCTTTTATTTGCAGAAAATGAGAAAATTACTGAAATAACAAAAAAGATGCAGAGCTTTCAGACCTCAAATAATGCAATTAAAGGTTCAGAAATCAATAGTTGGTGGAATAATCCTGGTTTTTAATCACTGTTTTCATGCTTCTTGGCATCATTTTCTCCTCCCCCAGTCTTACACACTGCTTTTGGATAACTTTATGCTGCTTTACTCCTGGTGAAAAATTCAAGCAGTTCAGTTTGGTTTGATGGCTTGGGATCATCCATCTTCCTCTTGATTATATTCCAGAGATTTTTTAATTTGATAAAATCGAAGAAACTCATCATTTTTAAGTGCTCTGTTATTTTAGCCAGTCATGCAATAATGACCAATCAGTGCTTTAATACATTTACACAGTGTGGACAAAATGCACTATAAAGAAAAAACGATATATTTCCCTATTTCCCTATTAATCTATGATTAATATTTTTTAACTCTTTAAAGGGTATAATTGTTTTGTTATGCTGTTGTATTATCATTATATCAATAACATTAAATTGTCATAAAATGACAATAATATCGTTTATCGCAATCTTTTCTGGAAGGATATATCGTCCTCAACTCAGGTTAGTGTTTTTTTGTGTTGCTGTTTCAGGATCCAGTTCAGGAGTGGGGTGAGGAGTTTGAAGATGGCGCTGTGTTTGGTATCACGCTGCGCAGAGAGCCGGTTCAGCAGGCGGGCGAGGGCCCGGAGTCCTGCCCCTGCTCCGGGTTCGTTCAGTACCGCACCTGTAAAGTACGGAGGCTGAAAGCGGCCACTCTGGAGCGGCTGGTGGCTCACCTGTTCGACCCCTGCTGTCAGGAACAGGACTACGGGAGGATCCTGCTCTCCACCTACCGCACCTTCACCAGCTCCAACCAACTCATCCAGATGCTCTTCCAGAGGTCTGTGTTCCAACATCTGTAAATTCACCCATAATCACCATGATATTAATTAATCAGCTATAATAATTGAGCATTTCCTAATGAATTACATCCAAATATTGTATACAGAGGTTGGTCAATGAAACTCAAACACTGGTCATCTTCATTAATTGCACATTGCACCAGTAAGAGCAGAGTGTGAAGGTTCAATTAGCAGGGTAAGAGCACAGTTCTGCTCTAAATACTGCAATGCACACAACATTATGGGTGACATACCAGAGTTCAAAAGAGGACAAATTGTTGGTGCACGTCTTGCTGGAGCATCTGTGACCAAGACAGCAAGTCTTTGTGATGCATCAAGAGCCACGGTATCCAGGGTAATGTCAGCATACCACCAAGAAGGACCAACCACATCCAACAGGATTAACTGTGGACGCTGTAAGAGGAAGCTGTCTGAAAGGGATGTTCGGGTGCTAACCCGGATTGTATACAAAAAACATAAAACCACGGCTGATCAAATCACGACAGAATTCAATGTGCACCTCAACTCTCCTGTCTCCACCAGAACTGTCCGTCACCACAATAAATTATTGTGCTCTAAAACCAGGTGTTTCAGTTTCATTGTCCAACCCTTGTACATTTTAACTTTTAATATTAATAGAATTATTATTGAACAATTACAAATAGAATAGAACCCCACAATTTATCTTTTGCATGTTTGATTGTGATGCAGATCTGATTGCCTTTGTGAAAAAAGGTATACTTAAATTATGCTGAAATAGGTCTGTACTTAAGTTATGTTCTTTTGGAACCACTAATTTGTACTTAATTATTACTTGACTGTGGGGCCCTATTTAATGATCTACAGACGAGCTGTCAATGCTGCACCATGCAGGTTGATTTGAAACTTTGCTATTGTAATGACGGGAAAAGTACACCTTGCACAGCTCAGTATGTGCAAAAGGCATGAACTAATCCTCTTAATTAATCATGGGTGTGTTTTGGGCGTAATGTGAATTAAACCAATCAGAGTGTCACTTGCAATTCATTTTAAGAGCCAGGTGCGCTCTGATTTTGGCAGATTGCTATTTTATTGGTGCATCGCTTCTGCGCATCTCAGCAGAGGACACTGTCCTTCTTGTTCAGGCTGTAAAGAACATCAGTGTCATTTTACTGTGTATTCTGTTTATTGTTGATATAAAAGTTTTGTTTATGCACGTTCATGCACAGCGCATCTGCATTGCCAAGATAGCAATGAACGTCTGACTGCTGAGTGTTGTCAGGGTTTAAATCAGTCAGTGGAGAACCTGTGTTTTCCGTTGCCAAGATACAGTAGCAATATGGCAGGAATTCACCTATATACCACCCATAATCAAATTAAAAAGTCAAAGTACCACCTAAAAGTTATCCATAGGAACATATGCAAGGAAACTAGGGAGAGAACGATGTGGACAAAAATGGCAATGCGTGAAAATGCTGTTGGATATCCTGATACCAATATAAAACACAATAAATTAATGCTATTAAGGTGAATTCTGTAAACTCTAGTCATTGTGTCCAATAAAACCAGGCACATATTTAGGACCCACGGATTTGGAAATCCCCTGGTACCCACATGCATTTGCTTTTTTTTGGTACATTAAAACCATTTATTTGGTGGTGTACCACCTTGGTGTGCTTCAAGTACCACAGTTTGAGAACCACTGGAACTGCTGTTATTTAAAAGACGTAGACGGAAGGTGTGAAAATAGACTGTTGGAGGGGTGTAAGATAGCAATGAGCATCACGACGCACCTTGCTTAGGGTGTATATAATATAGGGCCCTGTATGTGATAGTCTGGGGTTTTGTTTTGTATCATTCTGTCCCACCTGCAGTTTCCTGCCTTCATGACTGTTATTAATGACCGTGTTATTTAACCGTCGGCCTCTAGCCTTGAACTCACATCCCATGACTGGCCTGTACGGGTTGCTGGAAAACCCTCCCTTTCTGCTGTGAGCCAAATGTTTCCTGGAGAAGTCGTGGGCCTGGAGTGATTTCTCCTGAAATGTTGACACCATGGAGTAAAGCCAGGCTGGAGGCTTCAGAGAGTCTGCAGTTTTACTCTTAACTGAGCTGATTTTCACTGTATTTGTACGTCTTGAGTCTCCTCCAGGGTTACATTTTCGCTTACTGAAACTAGGGCTGCACGATATATCGTTTAAGCATCATCATTGCGATGAGCGCATGCACAATAGTCACATTGCAGAACGCGTGATGTTACTTAAGGCAGTTAAATCAAACACGTCATGTTGCAATGTTTAGATTTATTTTATTGAAGAAGATACACAGTGCTGTCTCTCTGTCTGTGTGAGTGACAGGCTGCTGCTGCCTAAGAAGCGTGAGGGGGAGGGGGAGCATGAGGGGGAGGGGGAGCATGAGGGGGGGTGGGGGGCAGGAGTAAATACGAGGTAACCGCATGGCCTCCATTCACATGGTTGGGCAAGTGCTTGTAAACGTGAGCATGTGTGGAAAGCTGTGCACCTCAGTCCAGCACAGTTTTGCAGCGCAGATATTTCCAGTTACAGCTGAATTCACGCTTTTAATCCCAGAAAAAAACACTCTTATTTACCTTCTAAAAAGTAATTTAAATGCCTGATTAAAGGGCGGACTGCTGTTGCTTTGCTGTTTTCCTCAGGTTTTCTGTGCTCGGTGTGCAGTATGGGGTGTGTTAGGTGGTTGCTAAGGTGTTGCTATGTGGTTGCTAAAGTGTTGCTATGGTATCAGTGGTGGTTGCTAAGGTGTTGCTAAGTGGTTGATAGGTGGTTGCTAAGGTGTTGCTTTGATGTCTGTGGTGGTTGCTATGGTGTCTTTGGTGGTTGCTAAGGTGTTGCTAAGCAGTTGCTAGGTGGTTGCTAAGGTGTTGCTAGGTGGTTGCTAAGGTGTTGCTGTGGTCTCAGTGGTGGTTGCTAAGTTGTTGCTATGTGGTTGCTAAGGTGTTGCTATGGTATCTGTGGTGGTTGCTAAGTGTAGTTTTTTGTGGACAGTTGTTTGTTTTTAACAGTAACTGCATAATAAACTCCACAAAAGAAACTATAAATATATTATATGGTTTCTTTTGAAGAGTTTTATTACTCTTCAAAAGAAACCATATAATATATTTATAGTTTCTTTTGTAGAGTTTTTTACATAACACCTTTTTGAATCTGGCACCTTACAAATAACCCAAAGTATGAAAAAAATATTCAAACTAGTACTAGAACTAATAAAAACAAACTAAAACTAAGCACTAATAAAACAATAAAAACTAATAAAATCTAGCAAACACACTCTAAAAACAAAATTCAATTAAAACTAACTGAATTGGAGAAGAAAAACAAATTGTAAACGAAATAAAATAAAAAAAATTAAACTATTATACCCTGGGTCTCCTCCAGCCTCGTCTGTTTTCCACTCAAATAAGACGCATTCCAGACGATCTCTGAATCTCTGAGTCTTTCTGAAGGTCGCCTGGAGCGAAGGCTGGCTGCCTCACGTTTTAAAGGACGTGTTTTTTAAACAAACTCCGCTCGGAAAGACAATCAACAAAGGTGGCTTCCAGTTAAGCGCATTGCGTCATTCCTCCCAGACGACTCTCCTGTGTCTCAGCATGTTTTCCCCTGAGGACAATTGGTAGTTTTGGACAAATGCTCAGCGTGATCATTGGTTGGTGTTGGTGGCTCTTGTTTTAGTGCTGATCCCAGAACTTTGTGCTTTTAAAGACTTTAATGAGGGGTATTAGCATTAGTTAGCATTCAGCTCTTTTTACTCAGACGCACAGTGAGCATGTTTCATGTTTCAGGGCTGAAACTGATCTAAAACTGGTGAAAAGTCTTCAGTTTTGGGTTGAACTCTTTCGTATTAAATGTGTTTATATTGTCTGTTCTCTCAAACAGGGACAGTCTTGATGAAGAGTTGGACAACAGCAAGTGTCATAACAGGTATGATGCATATTATACAGCACTGGATCATTTTTTTAGCCATCCTACTTTGATGAAGGAACACATTCAAGGGTTAAACAAACTTTTTAGCATTTAGCATTTAGATGCTCTTATCTGGGGTGATGTTAACGTGCAGTTTCTGAGGCTGGTAAGTCTTGATGATGAACTTTCCCTGTGCAACAGAGGAAGCTCTTCCTTTCCTGGAGGCGGTCCTGATGAGTGCTAGTTCCATCATTATAACGTTTTTGATGGTCTTTTTTTTTGTGACTGCACTTGAGGATTCTTTCAAAGTTCTTAAAATTGACTTTCAAGATTGACTGACCTTCATTTCTTAAAGTAAATCTTTATTTTTATTATACCAATATTCACTATTCACTGTATACCTGTAACTCTACCTCTTCACTACTTTACTTTAACTGATGCTCTCAAACTTTAACATTAAGAGACAAGAAATTCAAGTAATTAACTCTTGATGAGTTCAGCACAGCTGTTAACTGAAAGCCTGAATTACAGGTGACTCTACCTCATAAAGCTGACTGAGAAAATACAGCTAACACTGTTTTTATTTACTAAATAAAAAAAATATGTTTTTCTTCATAATTTGAATGACTGTCCAGCTCCCATAATTCATTGTTTTTCACTTGCCATGAGCACATTGACAGTGTACAGCCTCATTTACAAGATAACACCTCACAACCTGTACAGATGGGGCTCTGTTTCCAAGCTATGCTCTGAGAAAATGTTAATGTTATAAATGTTAGTGACAATCCAAAGTATTAAAAATCATAATTAATGGGTGTAATTTTTAAATGGTTAATGCAATATTTTTGTTTATCAAAGCTGAAAATCTACCTTTCAGTCAAATGTTGATTGATTTATTTCAAATCCACTGAGGTGCTTTTCTGTGACGGCTGTTCCTTGATGTTTGGCATGTCAGTGAGTATGTGGAATTGATGCTTTTTTGTGATACAGCTTACAAAGTTTCATTTTTCTTTTCTTAAGAATTATTATCGCTGCAGTCTGAACACGTGTCGGTGCTTGCATCTTGTTTTCCGGGCAGATTAAACCCGGATTCAGAGTGAATCACTGCGTCACTGAGTTTTTCCATGTAAAGCCCTTAAGGCAGATAGAGCTCGGGTTTATTAATGAGCGGGAAAACTCAAAAAGACTTTGTGAAAATTTGTAAGGTTTCTGAGGCTGGTAAATCTGATTAACTTATCCTGTACAACAGAGGAAACTATTGCTGTTCCTTTCCTGGAGTGTCCCTGATTAAAGCCAGTTCCATCATCATCATTACATTTTTTTGATGGTCTTTTTTTTACCGACTGCACTTGAGGATGCTTTCAAAGTTCTAAAAATTGACTTTCAGATTGACTTATTTTAATTTCAAGTCATTTTTTATGCTTCTTTAGTAAGTTGAGAAAAGGAAGTCTACGTAAAAGCATTAAAAGTATGTTCAAATTAGATAAAGAATACTGAAAGTGCATTTTTAATTGAATCTACTCTATGAAAATACAAATATAAAACATTATTTTCCTGTATTTCCATGAAATGTATTTTTAATGCTTTAAAATGCTTTAAATTATATGTTGTGTTGATAGAAAATATATATAATGGCATTAAATACTGCTTGAAGTGCACTTTAGTGTATTTTTTCTTTCCAGTGTTTCAGTGTATAAAGGTATATTTACAATATACTTCAAATGTATTAAAAAGAATGTTTAAAGGCACATGCTTAAATCTACTTTCTAAGTTTACAGAAAGCACTCAGGCACAAACACAATTTAATGCTTTTGTGTTTGTTTGTATGTTTAAAATATACTTAAGTTGCCATTAGTTTTTCCAAAAAAGTAAATTTAGTGTTATAAAATGTTATAAAAGTACACTTTTAAAAAACATACTTAATACACTTTTCTTTTACAAGGGTGCTCAAATAGAGCTATTTACTGTATACCTGTAACTCTACCTCTTCACTACTTTACTTTAACTGATGCTCTCAAACACATTAAGAGACAAGAAATTAAAGTACCGTATTTTTCGGACTATAAGGCGCACTTAAAAACTTTTAATTTTCACAAAAATTGACAGTGCGTCTTATAATACGGTGCGCCTTTTGTATGGATTTTACCCGTCAGGTTGTAAGGAGCAGTAAACACACACTCGGTGCAGCGTTATAGAGAGTTTCAGTGCTATACAGAGTCCAGAGCCGTGCAGCTCCGAGGCTGGAGCAGCAATAGCATTAGCTAGCTTATTCACTGTTCAGAGATCAGTATTATCTAAATTATCTAAAGTAAACACACACACTCCGTTCAGAGCCGTGCAGCTCCGTGGCTGGAGCAGCAATAGCATTAGCTAGATGCTAACCGCTAAGCTAGATAGCTTTTTCACTGTTCAGAGATCAGTATTATCTAAATTTAGTACTTTTAATACTGCTGGAGCAGTATTATTAGAGTTAGATGCTAATCGCTAAGCGTTCACCGTTCAGAGGTGAGTTATCAGCCTGTAAGTCTGTGCTGCTTTGCCTGGCTAGCATTAGCTAGATGCTAAGCGCTAACTCTCTCAGAGGTGAGTTTTATCAGCCTGTAATCTGCTTGTTTACCGTGTTAAAACAAGCTACGGGGGACGAATCGCTAGCTAATATCTCACTGTCTTACCAGAACACGCAGGATTACTCAGTGTAACGCTGTCGTTTAAGTTTGGGTTAACTTTACTAGTTTAGGGGACTAGCTAGCGTGCTAGCGGATAGCTATGCTAACGCTGGTGCAGCAAGCCTTAGTGGACATCTGGAAATCTAAGCTTACTGTAAATAAACTGAAGCACGTTACTCACCCAAATAAACAGTTTTCAGGAGAGGAATCTGTGTAGATTAATATCCAGCACTCGTTTGACTTTGAAAGAGCTAGATTTGTATACTGAGACGCTCCACCGGCAAGACACCCCCCCCTCCCCCCCCGTGGGGGAAGGGAAACATGGCGCCACCCCTGTTCACTTTGATATAGGCACCCTTTCTAGTGTCACTTAACGCGCCTTATAATGCGATGCGCCCTATGTATGGAAAAATACCAGAAAATAGGCGTTCTTTGATAGTGCGTCTTATAATACGGTGCGCCTTATAGTCCGAAAAATACGGTAATTAACTCTTGACGAGTTCAGCACAGCTGTTAACTGTTAACTTATTTTTAACACTTGGGATTGTCACTAACATGCATAGCATTAACACTGTCCCAGGGCATAGCTTGGAAACAGCCCTCACCTGTACATGTTGTGAGGTGGTATCTTGTGAGTGAGGCTGTACACTGGTTAATGTGCTCATGGCAAGTGAAAAACGGTGAATTATGGGAGTTGGAGTGTGGGGTGATATCCATCCATAAGCTTTAGTACCACTCACAGTGTATAACAGTAAAGTAGGTGGTATTGATTGACTGACGAGAATTCAGCAAACAATATAAAACAATGTAGCAAAAGAAATACACACTGATGGCAAAAATAACAAATATTAATAACTGAATATTAAGAGACAAGAAATTCAAGTAATAACTCTTGATAAGTTCAGCACAGCTGTTAACTTAGGAGGTCCAGCTAAGATGTGCAAAACTGTCATCTAAACAAGAGATGCTACTTTGAAGAATCTAAAATCTAAAACATATTCATGTATGGCACTGTGATATTCAGTACCGGTATATGTTTTTTTGTTTCAGCTCTCTGTGGACGTTGCTCCAGATCTGGCTGGATGAGTTCGCTGAGGATTTCAGGGACTCTCCGATGCACTCTTCTTTACGCCTGATGTGTCTTGAGCTCAGACGTCATCCCTCTCTCTCTCCTCTGGCTAAGCACTACGAGGCTCTCCTCAGGAGGTTCCAGTCAGAAGGTCAGGATTTTGTTCCTCATAGGAACCTCGACTGTTTTTGATGCCCAATTTATAGTATAAACTTGATTTATAAATACTCTGACTTCTAAAACCCGGCAATCAGCAGCTGTGGACTCCTCTAGGCAGCAGCCTAGCTCTCTAAACATTTAAATTAACTGAAGATTAACTGGTGAAAGCTATATGAAAAGGTGAATTGTTAATACTTATGAATACTTGACAACTAGAATTATTTGGATGTGAAAAGGCAAAAGAATTTTAATTCGTATAAATAAAAAGCATTCATATATACAGCAGTGCTTCCTCTGACGTTAGGATTTTAAAGCAGCGACAGCAGGCATAGCTGCATACTAATGCAGGGAGTGTGAGAGAGAGCTGGCAGGGAGCCAACAAACTGCAGGTTTAAGTTCATTTTTACTTTAGCTACACTTGCACAAAATAAACAGTTTATTGGTATCAGTTTATTCAGTTTACTACCTATTCAAACTGTAGGTAGCACTGTTTAGTGAGATTTACAAATTGAAAAATAAATACAGAGGCAAAGTAACAACCAAATTGCTGACCACTGCTGAGTTATCTTTTTTGTTTAGAGCAGCACGGTTGAGTAAGTTCTGTAAGTGTGTAATTAATGTAGCAGTGCTGAAGTAAACTATTATTTAAAATAGCGCTCCTCTGCTGAAATACCTGTAGCTGCATTTATGATTAGAATAGAACTGCTTAGGTAAATGTACTGTGCTTTACTGGAATGTCTCGTGGGATCTTCAAAAGTGTTAACCCTCCAAGGCACAGATTTTTATTTTTTTGGAAGGAAAGTAATAACTGCTTTAGCATTATTCCTAATAAATGTAGCCTGTTTTAGTAAGCAAATGAAAAAATAAATAAATATGATGTTTTTAGACATTTTGTGATAAAAAAAATATTTTACAAAAATTAAGTGGATACTGTAATAATAAGAAAGTGGTGTGCTGCTTGATGACAACACCATGCTATAGAGGGTTTAATAAATATAAAAAAAATGTTTTATAATAGTTTGTTTCGCAATAGAAAATTTATCAAAAACTAGAGCTTAGATTGGTCCCAAAATATCCTGTTCATATTCTGCCAAAGCCCGACACAATCTATAAACTGTCATTATGAGCCTGAACCTGATTTAAACCCCACATTTTTTTAGTAAGTAGAGTGTTACATAAGCTTTTTATAAACATGTTCGGGCTGTTTGAATGAGTGAAATCTGTTTAGAAAGATGTAAATTAACATTACAACACTGAGGAAGAATATACCTAGTTTTTAAAAAACAATGTTGTTAAGAACAGATACATACAGTGCTGCATAGCCATAGCTTTATATAAAATCACAATACCATAAAAAAACAGCCCAACCCTGAGGAAAGTGATGGGAAATCTTGGCCCGTGTTTGGTTCAGGCATCGGCTTGGGCTTTGGCTCAGGCAGAGAATCTAAGCTGTATAGAAAACCTGCAAAAAACAGTTTCTGTATTCAACATTCAGCCAAATGTTTTAGTTTTTTTTTTTTTGCTAAAAGTCTTTGCCATTGTGATCGTTTAACACACTACTATTCCATGACTTTTGGCATGTCATATATCATGATGCCAGGCACTTCTCTGTTGTCATTAGTAATATAAAGAGAATTATCTTGTCTCTTCTCTCAGATGTTGTGAATAATGAGCAGGATGGTCTGGGAGATGATCCAGTGGCGGCTCAGAATGAAAAGGACTCGGACGAATCGGACGATTCAACCAATCAGACAGACTTCATGGATTTCTCCACTGCAGGACTGGCTGAGCAGCTCACCAGGCTGGACACTGTGAGTCTCAGTGCTACATTCGCTCCTCCTGATTGGCTGATTCTTGCTTGTTTGAATAAAAGAAACACTGTACAAACCAATAGAACTGTTCTGTATATGAATCTGAATCTGAATGATATTCTGTATGTAAATTTCAGGAGCTGTTTGTGAAGGTGGTGCCGTTCCAGTGTCTGGGCTGTGTGTGGTCTCAAAGAGATAAGAAGGAGAATCTGTCGCCCACCATCCGCGCCACCATCGCCCAGTTTAATGCCATCACTAACAGAGTTATCACTTCACTGCTCTGTCCTTCCTCCTGTCCTCCGTCCAGCCCACAGTCTGCCGTCACTCAGAGAGCCAGAATCATTGAGAAGTGGATACGAGTTGCACAGGTTTGAGACTTCAATTTTCTTTTTTATGGGGGTCCTCTGTGATTTTATTCCCGTCCGGAACGACCATGTATATGTTTTTCTCAGACGTCCTCTGAAAAAAAAAATGACAGGCTGAATTATCTACAGTCTGCATATAAGAGTTATAGAGGTGTGAAATATTTCTCACAGACCCCTGAGAAGCTAATCCCGTCCAGATAGAGCTTATCTGTGCACTTGCAAAGCTCTCAGAGCCTCCTTTTAAATTTCAGGGTTCTTTTAGTATTCTACCAATGAATTTTGGAGCTATTTTGAGCGTGTTGTTAATGGTGTAAAAATAGTGATTTCTTTGCATGGGTAATTCTTTGCCCCTATCTTTAGCATTGTAAATCTGTTGGGAACGTTGTATAAAAAAATGCTGTATTTCAGAATGCTGGGGACGAACAGAGTTTTTTGTTTAATTTTAATTTTAGCAGTGGAAAACACAGTTACTCCACTGACTAAAAAATAAACCTAGACAACAGTCAATAATCAGAGTCCCTAAATTGAGCTCTTAGGCTTAAAACTGTCTAAATGATCACCGTTAGTCACCATCTGGCCTTTTTCACAAGCACACATCTCTAGTAATGTATTTCTCAGCTGGTTCAATGGTCTGTTTTTAACTCTTATAGGAGTGCAGACGTCTGAAGAACTTCTCCTCCCTGAGGGCCATCCTCTCCGCCCTGCAATCCAACCCCATCTACAGGCTGAGGAAGACATGGGCTGCAGTCAGCAGGTACTCGCTAATCCCAGCTAACAGAAAACGTTTGCAGCCTGCCATCAGCTGCCAGAGCCCTGAGAGAGCATAATTGGTCTTGCTCTCTCTGGGTGGGTACAGTAGATGGCGCTCTTTCTTTAACCTCATCACTCCTAGGGTGATGTGGATCAGCACAAGGCTGCATCTGTGAGCTGATGTATCAGAACCGAGTCTCTGCACTTTCCTCCGAACGTTAGCGCTGTGATGCTACTCAGCAATGCTGCATCAGGAGCAGCTCAAAAAAGAGGTGGAGTCTGACTTCACATGTATCAGAGGAGGCATGTGCTGATCTTCACCCTCCTGGTGTTGTGGCATCAGCAGTGATGGGGAACTGGGGACTCCGTAATAAAACAAATAATGAAATATACCACTTTAAATAATAAATTTTCCTGATTATTTCATTTACACACCATTTTACTTGACTTTCTTTATCTTTGACAGTGTTGTGTAAACTAAGATTTTTTAAATTGATGTTTAATTTTAAACTCCTTAATTAGGGCAACTTTTAGACTCTTTTCCCTGTTTTTCTGCGCTAGAAATGCGTTCCATCTCCGCTTTAAGACTTTTTGGCCCGTTTTTCTGCGCTAGAAATGCGCACCCTCTCCGCTTTTACACTCTTTTCCCTGTTTTTCTGCACTAGAAATGCGTTCCCTCTCCACTTTTAGACTCTTTTCCCTGTTTTTCTGTGCTAGAAATGTGCTCCATCTCCGCTTTAAGATTTTTTGGCCCGTTTCTGACACCTAGCGTTCAAACGTTGAGTCTCACATTATAAAAACCTGCTTAACAGCGGCGAACTTTCATTCTATTTCTAAAATACCTCGCGAGACACTCCAAAAAAGAAACGGGCCGCAAATGGCCCGCGGGCCGTAGTTTGGACGCCCCTGCTGTAGACTGTAGTGGAAAATGACTTTCTAATGATGTTCTACTGGAGTTACAGTGTGTTCCTGTGTGTGTATGACGTACTCTGTACTGTTTTCCAGGGAGAGCTTGAGTATCTTTGAGAACCTGTGTGAAACTTTCCCTGATGAGAACTGTGTGCTGACCAGCAGAGAAATCCTTGTGGAGGTAAGATAACACACTTATACACACAAACACACACATTAAAACAGAGCCTTTTCCCCTCTGTTATTGTGTGTAAGGATAGTTAACTCTTAGCATGGATTAACCTTCACTCTGCTTTGAGCACTTGAGCGTGACCGCCAACACACAGTAGAACCACGATAAGGGGGGGTGGGACAATGTGCTGTATGAAGAAACCTTCCACCTCATTTCTATCCCATTTTCTACCCAGTTTACAAGGCCAATTACCCAACCCACTGATTAGGACTCCCCCTATCACTAGTGTTGCCCCAACACCTCCTCTGACACATGTGAAGTCAGACTCCGCCTCTTTTTGAACTGCTGCTGATAATTTAGCATTGCCGAGTAGCTTCACAGCGCTAACGCTTGAAGGAAAGCGCAGCGACTCGGTTCTTATACATCAGCTCACAGACGCAGCCTTGTGATGTTCGACATCAACCTCAGAGTAATGAGGCAAACAAGGGCCTTCTACCAACCCAGAGAGAGCATGACCAATTATGCTCTCTTGGGCTCTGGCAGTTGATGGCAAGCTGCATGAACGGGATTTAAACCAGCGATCTCCCAATCATAGTGGCAGCACCACTCGTAGCCCTGGAAAGCCCTGGATTTGACAGGAAATACAGGGGTCTCTTTTTTAAAAGCAAATGAGCGCGTTAAAAAGTCTCAGAAGTAGCCTATAAACATCTATGCTCTTAAAAAAAGTTATCTGTGTAAAATAAGGACAGTGGCTATTTATACCACAAAACCTTATAAGCTCACTTCAAAAGAATGCTGGAATTTATATTTTCTATGATTAAATTGTTCCTGCAGTTTATTTACGTGATCTTTTACTCAATAGTTCTGTATGAAATTGAAAGAAGTTCAACTTGTGTAAAGCTCTTAAGACACTAAAGCCCTATCTGGACGGGATTAGTTTCTCAGGGGGACGTCTGTAAAAAATATTTCACTCTTCTACTCAGTGACAAAACTCCTGTATCTGGACTGCAATTAAAAAAACAGGAGGACCAGTGAGTTTTTTTTGGCTTTCTCGGTCACATGACATCGCGATCAGTAGCTCCTCCATTTCCACTCCCTGTTGTGTTTTTTATGTGGATCTCCTTGGAAACGCGCGCCCAAAGTGTAGTTACGGTGTGCGGCAGTGGACAAATAGCTGTTTTATTAAACTCAAAGTCACGAAACTCAGAGATGTGTGTCCGGACGGGACTAAAATTACCGGAGGACCACGAAAAGAGTACAGTAGATAATTCAGCCTGTATTTTTTTATCTCAGAGGACGTCTGAGAAAAACACGTACATGGTCGTTCTGGACAGGAATAAAATCACAGAGGATTAAAATCCCCATAAAAGAGAAAATGACTACAGAACCCCCTGAGAATTAATCACATCCGGATAGGGCTTAGGTTGATAATGTAATAATCGTGACGGGCATAATGGGGTCTAGCTTGGTCAGCGATACAGAAAAACCAAACTCAAACAAGAAGAAACCCTTTATTAGTCAAGAGCTTAACTGTTTAACCAACATAACCATCTTGTGTCCAGTTTGAGCTGGTTATTGGTTATGCTGTGCTCTTCTTCCAGCAGTAGTATTTGCTCAGTATTGTTATTCTACCCCATTGTCATTGTAGTGTCCTAACTTGCTCTCTTCGAGAATTAGATTAGGTTCAGGCGTTCTTCATTTAAAAAGGAATTCTCCAGCAAACAGAGCTATTTTAGTGTGTGTTCTTCTCTCAGTGTTCTCTGCGCTTGTTCACGCTTTTTCCACAAGTTTAATCAGATTTCTTGGCTTGTTAAAGAGGGCTTTGCCTTATTTAAACTTCTGCTTTCACTCAGTGTTCTTTAGTTCAGTTCACCCTGAGTAACTCATATCCACATGCTCTGAATATGTAACCGAGCTCTTGCTTCCGGAGTCTGCTATTGTTTTTAGTAATCTTGCAGTAAATGAGTCCAGGTTTGATCTTGAGAAATGGTGTCCTCTTGGTTTAAACATTATTTTGCTGTACTGAGTGATTTCCGCTTTGTAACAAACTTGTGTTGACCTTTTGTTTACTGTAAATAAATAACTGGACCCTATTTTTGTGATCAGCTTAGTTAAGAATGTGTCAGCGTGTATTTGCTATCGTAACGACAGGAAAAGTAACATGAGCAAAAGGCATGTATTAATTCTCTTAATTAACCATGTGTGTGTAGGTTTTGGCCGTAACATGACATAAACTAATCAGTGTGTCACTTGCCATTCAGTATTCCCTTTAATAGCTAAGTGTGCTCTGACTTTGGCGGATTGCTATTTCAGGGGCGCAGCTAAGAATCAATATTTTAAACCTCATCCTAGTGAACACTTGTAAAGTAAACTACTTGTAAATTTGTTTGTCATGTTTTGTAGATTCAGGTTTTGGAGCCCTCTCTGGTGAGAAGGTGTAATTGCACGTGGAGCATGTAAAAGAGTACTTTTAATACAAGTTAGTTTAAATGAATAGCAAAATAAAGTTGTAATTTTTTTAATCCAACAAACCTACCGGATCACTCTCCAGCCAACAGAGAATATTAAAAGAACATTTTGCAACAGTTTTGAAAAGGTTTCAGAACTTTTAACATTCTGTAACATTACAGAAATAATGTTTTAGATGTGTGACATAATAATAATGGTTTGCATCACAATGTTATTAAAATGTTTCTCAGACAATGTTACCATATAGATGAATACTAATGTTATAGAAATGTTAAAAGTAACACACTGGTAAGACCGCTGGTTCGAATCCCGATCATGCAGCTTGCCATCAGCTGCCAGAACCTTGAGAGAGCACAGTCGGCCTGGCTCTCTCTGGGTGGGTATAGTAGATGGTACTCTTTCCTCTCATCACTCCTAGGGTGATGTGGATCAGCACAAGGCTGCATCTGTGAGCTGATGTATCAGAACCGAGTCACTGCGCTTTCCTCCGAGTGTTAGCGCTGTGATGCTACTTGTTAATGCTGCATCAGTAGCAGTTCATAAAGAGGCGGAGTCTGACTTCACATGTGTCGGAGGAGGCATGTGCTAGTCTTCACCCTCCTGGTGTAATGGTATCACTAGTGATAGGGGGATATACAGCTGTGACATTCAGAAAACGTCCTATTAACCAATTATTTTTAGCTGGGTCTGTTTATAGGAAGAATTAAGTAAACTTTACTTAATTTCTGCATACAATATTACCTAATTACAATTACTTAATTTATACAAAATTATTGAAATAATTTATGATACATAATATATTATAATTCCTAAAATTTAAATATTTTTAGTTAAAACACACAGATTACACTGTGTATTACATGCCATCCATGTGTTGAGACAGTGAGACTTGGTCTGTTTACAAAATAAATCTTTAAGATTATGTAAATATTTGAATGTGTGTTTTAACTAAAATCATATATAATATTGTATAAAGTAAGTAATTGTAATTAGGTAATATTGTATGCAAAAATTAAGTAAAGTTTACTAAAATAAAGGATCGAAGAAGGAAAAACAGAAAATCTCCCACAGCAGTACTGTGTAGGATTGAGAGCGATGTGTGAGTGTGTCAGTGTGTGTGTGTGTGTGTGTGTGTTCGGTGTGTGTGTGAAATGGTGATAACTGTCTCTCATCGTGTTCTAGGACGGAGGCCAGGCAGCTGTGGAGAACGTTTCTCCCCGGACGTCGAAACGCTGCGCTGTATCCAGACAGATGGTAAAGGCTTTATCTCAGCGTGTGCTGAATCTGTTAATAATCACTTCTTTTATTCCCATAAACAAAACCACTCTGCTTCCTCTATTCATCAGATAGAATCGAAAAGGAAACTCCAAGGCCAGCAGATGTATATGCAATTTGGCCCCCTGTCCGAACAGGAAGTGAGGCTGAATGGGGGGCTGGGGGAGGGGGGGGGGGTGCGGGGTTCGGGGGATTCACGTTCAGGAACTTCCCCCACTTTGTTTATTTACAATATAAAGCGGTGCTTAAACGTTTGTAAATCCGTTAGAATGTTTTCATAAACATGAACTTAAACATTATCACACAAGTCCTAAAAGTAGATGAGGCAAACATATTATACTTGGTCATTTATTTATTGAGGATTATCTACTATTACATATATTACATATATTATGAAAATGATGAGTTTCTTTGATTTTCCCAAATTGAAAACTTCTGGAATATAATCAAGAGGAAGATGGATGATCACAAGCCATCAAACTAAAAAAAAACTGTGATTAAAAAACAGGGTTATTCCACCAAATATTGATTTCTGAACTCTTAAAACTTTATAAATATGAACTTGTTTTCTTTGCATTATTTGAGGTCTGAAAGCTCTGCATCTTCTTTGTTATTTCCGCCGTTTCTCATTTTCTGCAAATAAATGTTCTAAATTACAATATTTTTATTTGGAATTTGGGAGAAATGTTGTCTGTAGTTTATAAAATAAAACAACAATGTTCATTTTACTCAAACATAAACCTATAAATAGCAAAATCAGAAAAACTGATTCAGAAACTGAAGAGATCTAAATCTGTGAGTTGCAGAAGTATGTGAACCTCAAATATTAGCAGTCAGTTTGAAGATGAAGTCAGAATTAGGTATTTTCAATCAATAGGATGAGAATCAGGCATACAGTCATATGAAAAAGTTTGAACACCCCTATTAATCTTAATCATTTTTAGTTGTAAATATTTGGGTGTTTGCAGCAGCCATTTCAGTCAATCTAATAACTGATGAACACAGTAATATTTCAGGATTGAAATAAGGTTTATTGAACTAACAGAAAATGTGCAATATGCATTAAACCAAAATTTGATCGGTGCAAAAGTATGGGCACCCTTATCATTTTATGATTTGAATACTCCTAACTACTTTTTACTGACTTACTGAAGCAGAAAATTGGTTTGGTAACCTCATTGAGCTTTGAACTTCATAGCCAGGTGTATCCAATCATGAGAAAAAGTATATAAGGTGGCCAATTGCAAGTTGTTCTCCTATTTGAATCTCCTCTGAAGAGTGGCATCATGGGCTCATCAAAACAACTCTCAAATGATCTAAAAACAAAGATTGTTCAACATAGTTGTTCAGGGGAAGGATACAAAAAGTTGTCTCAGAGATTTAACCTGTCAGTTTCCACTGTGAGGAACATAGTAAGGAAATGGCAGGCCAAGAAAAATATCAGAAAGGCAGAGAAGAAGAATGGTGAGAACAGTCAAGGATGATCCACAGGGCGGAGTCTGTTTTATTTAAAGAACAGGGATCTATCATCAAGTCTGATCTTTACAACACATGTTTGTGGAAGTGTAACATGGCACAAACAAAATGTCAAAAGATTTCTGTTTGTGTCATGATAAAAGGAAAAAGAGTTGTTAATGCTTATCGAAGAGTTTGATCACCCCGAGAGTAAGGCGTGTTATAGTCTGTGAGGTCTCATAGGACCCTAGGGTAACTTCAAAGCAACTGAAGGCCTCTCTCACATTGGCTAATGTGATGTTAATGCATTTTAGTTTTTTTTCTCTGTTAAGATTTTTTTGTCTTATTAAATGTAAGATTATTAGGGTTATTTTTGGAATAATGAGTAATTAGCACAAAACAGCCAATTTATTTGTCAAAGATTTAAGATATAAAATTACAGATTTTTACTTGATTTAGGTTTTACTTAAGGAATTTTGAGATTTTGAGAACGCTTATTATATTTACAGAAATCATACTAATAAAAAAAATCTGCTTGATATAAGTATATAGTACTAGTACTAGTCAAAAGTTTGTACACACCTTATCATTCAATGTGTTTTTTTTATTTATTAAGGTCAATATTGTATGAAAATAAGAAACAGGATAAACTCATTGTAATACTCATAATATCAATACTTTTATTGTCCATTTTATTCTTTCTTTGGCTTCAGCTCTAAGTACTAAAGTATGTTGTGTCTGTTATGGTGATAAATTGCATTGAAAGTCAGTATAGGTATTTATTTACAGTATAAATACAGTGTAGGTCTCATCCTTCATTCTCTGTGTTTGCTGTAAACACTGTTGCTCTGTGTTTTGTGTTTTTATTATATTCTGATTCACAGGCTGTTGTTCTAGCTGATCTCAGTTAATAACAGATCTGCTAATACCTGTATTTTTCCACAGAGCTCCACCAGCGGAGCTGTGCCTTACCTGGGAACCTACCTGACCGTGCTCACCATGCTGGATACGGCTCTGCCCGACACTGTGGAGGTGAGGTTCAATATCTGATTAGGCATAAACACTGAGAAAGTTAGTAGTTAGGACAGGGTTGTAGTTATGCTTTCTTTTTATATTTTGAGTAAAATGTTCTGTTATTTAGTCCAGGGTGATTGAAAGTATATGGCTGAACCGTTGAGACAATCTGCCTAGATAAATTGGGGAGAAAAATAGGAGAATATTAGCAATAAATCATAAAAAAAAAAAAAAATATATATATATATATATATATATATATATATATTAGGGGTGGGCAATATGGCTCTAAAATAATATCACGATATTTCATGGTATTTTTGCGATAACGATATACTTGGCGATATAGGAAAACTAAAATATGAGGAATATATAATAATATATAATATAATAGGAATATAGTATAATAGTATAACAGTTTAATCATAATGTGGCAAAATTAATAATATAGCATAAAATAATATAATGCAGCAAATAATATTGCAGAATATTTAGTGCATGCATATAAACTGCAAACTAAAACAATTATACAATAAATACACCTAAAGCTTCACAGTAAATAATAGACTGCCCTAGTATCACAATATGGATTTTTAATATCACAATATTTCTGTGTCACAATATATTGTATACGATATAATATTGCCCACCCCTAATATATATATATATATATATATATATATATATATATATATTTATTTGTTTATTATTATATATATATATATATATATATTTATTTGTTTATTATATATATATATATATATATATATATATATATATATATATATATATATATATATATATATATATATATATATATTTTTTTTTTTTTTAGATGCTGTAATTGGAAGATAAACATATCCTTTCTTATATTCTAAATAAATAAAACATAAATAAAATAAATTCACTGTTTTTAGCTGTTTTAAGTTCACAGTAAAATGCTCTTATTGCTAAGAAAAATATAATGAATTATAATTATTGAGATTATGTCCATATTGTCGCTGTCCAATGAAAAATATGTTTCTATGAAGCACTGATAAAACCTTCCTAACTTCTAGTGGAAGTCAATGTAAAATATATATTTATATCAGGTCATTTTGAAGCATTTCTACTGGTCCATTCGTCAAGAATGTAAGGTACAGTGTGTGTAACACACAGTTTGTGTGTTTCAAATTGTATAGAAAACTAAAAATTGACAAAAATTTGAACACATAAACTGTCCCTTACTTTCTTGATGAATGGATCAGTAGAAATGCTTCAAAATGACTTGATATAAACTCTTTTTACGTTGACGTCCATTAAAAGTCATGATTTTTTTTATCTTTCTTTTACAGATACATGTGTTTTTTTATGAGACAGCAACAATGTACAGCTCTGGAAAAAAAATAAAAGACCATTTAAAAATGATGAGTTTCTTCAATTGTATCAAATTGAAAACCTCTAGAATATAATCAAGAGGAAGATGGATGATCACAAGCCATCAAACCAAACTGAACTGCTTGAATTTTTGCACCAGGAGTAAAGCAGCATAAAGTTATCCAAAAGCAGTGTGTAAGACTGGTGGAGGACAACATGGTGCCAAGATGCATGAAAACTGTGATTATTTGCATTATTTGAGGTCTAAGAGCTTTGCAACTTGGGAGCTTTGAATTTGGGAGAAATGTTGTCCGTTTTATTTTATTTAAACATAAACCTATAAATAGCTAAATCAGAGAAACTCATTTAGAAACTGAAGTGGTCTCTTAATTTTTTTCCAGAGCTCTATTGTATGATTGTATAATGATAAGTCGATAATGCCATTTTTGTGACAGAGCTACTATTGGTTAATCTGGGAATAACTCCCAGATTAAAATCTTGTCCAAACTTTTGTTTCAAAAATTGCAAAAATGAAAGTATAAGATTAGAGTTGCGTGATAGTGTTGATCTATATTGCAGATTATTGATCTATATTGCTTTTAATCAGCATATGCACAACAAATACATTTAAAATATATCATTGTTCTGTTTCTTGTTCTCTACAGTGCGGCCTCATCAACTTTGAGAAACGCAGACGGGTGAGTTTCTCACTTTCTCTCTCAGTCTGGTCGTCACGCTCACGGCGAGCCCTCTGCGTGGCTGATCACATTATCAGACTTATCAATACACATTGGTGTGGCGCAGAGAGATAAGGCTGTTCTGAGGTCAGGGGATATCCTCCGATAGTCTTTATTCAGCTGTGTTGACTCTGCAGGGATGGGCTCTGTGCTGCACAGTCTAATCTCAGGACTGCGTAGCTGTGCCGCGTGGAAGCGGAGGGTTATAGGAGTTATGTAACTCTACTGGTTCTCGTTCTCTCACTACCTCACCCTTATCAAACATCTGTATCACTCTTCTTCCTGCAGGAGTACGAGATTCTGTATCAGATCCGTCAGCTGCAGACGTCCTGCTCCCAGTACCTGTTGCCTCACCACCCTCAGATTTCTGCCTGGCTCCAGCGTCAGAGACTCCTCACTGACCAGGAGAGGTGAGGCTCAACTAAGCATACAGAACATAATATTACATTAAATACAAGATTAAATAGAAACACCTGAGCACTTTTTTCACAAAAAAGACTCACATGGCATTAATTTATACGAGAGACCACAAATAGACTGTTTAAAATGAATTAAAAAGCGATGGAATGGGACCTTTAAAATTGTAGCAAACAGTACTTACTGTTTAATAATTGAGTTATCTCTGTAACTATTATATTTATATATATATATATACTGTATATAGACATGTTTAATAGTTATCTAATAAATATCTCTATAACTGAGGTTAGTATAAGACCCCTTAAAGTAAATTGTGTATATGATTAAACTGCTATGGTAAATTCATGATTAGACTTGGACTCCTGAGGTAATTATATGATTAGAATTACACTACTGCTGTGAATTCATTTAATCTTGTGGTACATATATGATTAAAATTGAACCTTTGAGGTTAATGCATGATTAGAATTGGACTCCTGAGGTAAATTCATGATTAGACTTAGACTCCTGAGGTAAATTCATGATTAGACTTAGACTCCTGAGGTAAATTCATGATTAGACTTAGACTCCTGAGGTAAATTCATGATTAGAATTGGACTCCTGAGATAAATATATAATAAGAATAGTACTGCTAAGGTAAATTCATGAATAGAATTGGACTCCTGAGGTACATATATAATTAAAATTGCACTGCTGAGGTAAATTTGTGATTAGAATTGGACTCCTGAGGTAAATATATGACTAACATTTACTTTCTGAGGTAAATTCATGATTAGAATTGTACTGCTGAGGTAAATACATAATTAGAATTGCACTCCTGAGGTACATATATAATTAAAATCACACTGCTGAGGTAAATTCGTGATTAGAATTGGACTCCTGAGATAAATATATGGTTAGAGTTTGACTCCTGAGGTTAATATAGAATTAGAAATGCACTGCTGAGGTAAATTTATGATTAGAATTGCACTCCTGAGGTCCATATATAAATAGAATTGCACTGCTGAGGTAAATTCATGATAAGAAATGAAATTCTAGGGCAAATTCATGAATAGAATTGAACTGCTTAGGTAAATGTGTTATCAGAATGGCACTGCTATTTAAGGATAATGTTTTTTTTAATTTATTCTATTCTAATAATGTTTGAATATTCATATTAATTTAATGTTAATTGTGCTTTAAAACTGTGTAATCACATTATTCTGTGAGTTTAAGATCATAATAATATTGTTTATTGCAATTATTCTCTGGAAAATATATCATCTATTAAAGAAACATTTATTGTGAAAGACCTGATTGTGTTTGTGTCAGTGCTGGAAAGGTAGAGCAGGATTCCAGCTCTCTGCTGAGAGAGGTTTAAACCCTCTGAGGAGATGGTTGTATAATGTATCAGGGGAGATTCTGTTACATGATTTCTGATTGGCCAGTTCCTGCAGTACCTGTTATTTTCCCCAGATTTCCCCACATTATGTCAGATAGCCTGAATAGCATGATGCTACAGGGCTAAGTTTATTTGCGGGCATTGTTATTACACTACAGTTACTGTGAACAGGATACTATTACTTAGAAAGCTACAGGGAAACACCATTGTCATGATTTCCTTCCCCAGGCCCCGCCCTCTTTTGTATCCACATCATCTTGTTGCCTTAGTTTTGGCCCCTGGTGAGCCACTGGTGAGCCTTTCAGCTGCTGTTTATTTTTCCTCCTGTAATTACTGCCCCAACTCTTCCTCCTTCCCTGTATGTGTGTATTTATACCTGTTATCTCACCTGTTTTCCCTGGTAAACATCATCCTCAGTAGTTACACGGCTGCTGACATAGATTCACATGCTCTTTATCTGTTACATTGTCTTTCCAAATTTAGTGCTGCAGTTTTACTCCCTTTCTCAGCTTTGTATTTTGCATTTGTTTTGCTTGTGTTCTGTGGTTTTGCTCCATGCTTCAGTTTCCATGCCCATTTTTAAAAAACTGTATAAGCCGAAGCATTTTATTTGCATCCCACTTTTATGGTGTACCAATGGCCTCTGCCTCTTTATAACTAGCATATACAGGGGTTGGACAATGAAACTAAAAAAAAAAACACCTGTCATTTTAGTGTGGGAGGTTTCATGGCTAAATTGGAGCAGCCTGGTGTCCAATCTTCATTAATTGCACATTATTGCACCAGTAAGAGCAGTGTGTGAAGGTTCAATTAGCAGGGTAAGAGCACAGTTCTGCTCAAAATATTGCAATGCACACAACATTATGGGGGACATACCAAAGTTCAAAAGAGGACAAATTGTTGGTGCACGTCTTGCTGCCGCATCTGTGACCAAAACAGCAAGTCTTTGTGATGCATCAAGAGCCACGGTATCCAGGGTAATGTCAGCATACCACCAAGAAGGACCAACCACATCCAACAGGATTAACTGTGGACGCTGTAAGAGGAAGCTGTCTGAAAGGGATGTTCGGGTGCTAACCCGGATTGTATCCAAAAAACATAAAACCACGGCTGATCAAATCACGGCAGAATTCAATGTGCACCTCAACTCTCCTGTTTCCACCAGAACTGTCCGTCACCACAATAAATTATTGTGGTCTAAACCAAGTGTTTCAGTTTCATTGTTCAACTCCTGTATACTATATGCTATGACTGGATCCCTGGTCAAATAAGCGGTAGTGTCCATTAAGCAGCTCCAAAAATTTTTTTAGGTTTGTTTCCCCATTTTTTACCCAATTCTGACGAATGTGCGACAGATCCTTTAAAAGATAGAAAAGTAGAAAGTTCCCTACAGCACTAGTCTCGTTGTTATCTTAAACCCCATCAACAGTCTTTTTTCACCCCTTGCATCTATGCAGTTAAAATAGTGTCTGAGTTTAGGAATATCTGTACACTGATGGGTGTGGTGGTCTGCTGAAAGTGAGGTGTGTTCAGGTAAATTTCTGGCGTGTTTCTACAGTATCTTGGCGACGGGAAATACAGGTGCGCCACTGACCGATTAAAACCCTGACAACAGTCAGCTGCCCCTTCCTATCGTAACCATGCAGCCAAAGACTCATTGGCATGCCCTAAAATCAGCTGTGCAATAAATAGATCACTAAAATAGGGCCCATGAAGTTCCTAAGTGACATATAACCTACTGAACATCCTGAGAGCATCACTACAGGAAAGTGTTTGAATCTGTGTATTCGTATATCTCACCTTATTTACATTACAGGATATAGGAGAGCTTTAGGGTTCGTGCTGGAGGTAAAACTAAGTTAGCACTTTTTAAAAGTGTATTCTTTTTTGCTTCTCCATCTGTGTTTCAACCATTTAATCATTCAAATTCTTCAATTAAATTTTAATCTTTTATGGCCTATATTCTAACAAGTTCTGACACAAATTATTATAAACCAAATATTAAAATTCAGGTTATTTAGCAACTTTAAATATTTACAGATATGTGACCACAATGAGATTCAATTTTAAATTTTGAATCAATATAATATCTGGGCTCTTATGGGTTAATTAGAAAGATTTAAGAGCAAAATTCTTAATGCTAAGTGGTACATTAAATCAAGTGCTATCCCCAGGACCATTTAGAGGCTTTTATTTTGCCAGCTGCAGGAATGAGAAACCTGGCTGGCTGGTTACTGTCAGTAACTAGTGGGAGTTTTATGACAGTGTGTTGCGCTTTCCTGAATTGACTCTTATAGAATTTGAAGGGGGGTTCACACAGTTTGTCAGGGCATTAAATTCATAACCAGTCATTGATTGGTTTGCTTGCCCTGTTGAAACGGGCCTGGCCATTCCTACCTGGAATGGCTGTTCCATCTATTAATTAGATGTATCTGCTGTGTTTCCTCTACTTGACACTGGTCTACAAAGCCAAGAATGGATCTACCCTCTTTATATTTGATGGTTATGGTCAAAGCCAGATCTGTATCAAGAGCTCTGCCTGCTTCCAGTACGTCCCTTAAGTTTAATACAAGCCTCACCATGTCTCTGTACCCCCCCATCAGCTACGAGTTATCCAGAGAGCTGGAGCCACCGCTGGACACCAGTCCTCAGCCCAGCAGCGGAGCCTGGAGTCACCGGGTCCTGACCAAGAAGCTTTCCTCGTGAGTCTGATCATACGCAGTACACTGTATTACATGATATACGTTCTGATTATAGTATAATAATAATAATATCATATTAAATACACAGTTATATCTGAATATTAAAACCATTTTCTTATTTCTTTATTCATTTTACATTTGATCAGCTGCTTTCACCTTGTTCTTCAAACGCAGATAATTTGCTCATACTGTCTCTATCTTGCTCTCTCTCTCACACCGTCTCTCTCTCTCTCCGTCTGTCTCTCTCTCTCTCTCTATCACTCATGCCGTCTCTCTCTCTTTCTCACTTGTGCTGTCTGTCTCTCTCTCCCATTCTCTCTCTCTCTCTCTTTCACTCTCTCTCACTCATGCCGTCTCTCTTTCTCTCTCTGTTTCTCTTTCACTCACGCTGTCTGTCTCTCGCTCGTTCTCTCTCACTCTCTCTCTCTTACGCTCTCTCTCTCACTCTCTCTTAATCATGTCGTCTGTCTTTCTCTCTCGCTCTTCCGCTTGCTCTCTCTTTCTCTCTCTCTCTCTCTTGCTCGCTCTCTTGTTTACTCTCTCTCAGTCTCTCTCTCTCTTTCTCTCTCTCTCTCTCTTTCACTTATGCCATCTCTCTCTTTCTCTCTCTCTCTCTCTCTCCCCCACTATCGCTGTCAGTCTCTCGCTCTCTTTCTCTCTTTCGCTCGCTCTCTCGATTGCTCTTTCTAACTTTCTCTCTCTTACGCTCTGTCTGTCTCTCTTTCTCTCTTGTGCCATCTGTCTCTCTCTCTCTTTCTTTCACTCATGTCATCTGTCTCTTTCTCTCTCTCTCTCTTTCATGCAGTCTCTCTCTCTCTCACTTGCACCATCTCTCTCTCTCTTTTTCTCAGATATTTATATATTATATTAGATATGTAATACAACACACAATTATCTGGTCTGCCAGATTTAAACCCAATACACTATTCCAGCATTAAAAAATGAATCATAATTTTAATTCATTTTTAAGTGATTGACACCTGAAATATAATTTAATTTTAACAGTCAAATTCTAATATTTCTTAAAAAGAACTCAAAAATTGAAATGCATCCAGTAATATGCTTAGGGAAAAATATTTGTAGTATAAGCAGTTAAAATAATAAGTAACGCTGCTGTTTTTGTTGTTAATAAAGCGCCACAATAAAGCCTCTCATGATGACAGTAGGAGATAATCCTGGATTCAGCATTTAATAAAAGAGATCGAGTCCCAAAAAACTAAACATTATTATAATATTATAATAAAGATTCATTATTATTATGAAGTTAATAAATGTGAGGCTGTACAGAATGCCCAGTTTCTTCATTTTTTCCACCAAACGTACTGAAAACGTACCAAAAACGCACCGAACCGTGGGGTTTATACTGAGGTGTGAACTTGACTGCAAATTTTCTGTACCGGTACACCCATAGTAGTAATGTAAAGTATGTGTGTGTGTGTGCGTGTGTGTTGTGTGTGTGTGTTGTGTGTTTATGCAGCCTGCTGAATGTGAGTGACGGCTCGAGAAAGAATGCTGACCAGATTAGTGTTTCATCATCTGGATCCAGCAGCTCTGAGATGGAGGATCTCTCCACCAATCAGTCGTCTCCTCTCGGAGCACAGGTACAACAAGTGTACACACTCTAATTCAGTACATTTCCATACAGCCAACAAACAAACATCCACTTCTCTGTATTTCCTCACCATTATTACATGATTAACACAATTCTTAACACTCAGTAGTAGAGCTGTATCTGACACAGACTTTTGTCGAATCAGATTTAGCTTAATGTTTTATATTAATATTTATGTATACAGCTCTAGAAAAAAAAAAAATTAAGAGACCACTTAAAAATGCTGAGTTTCTTTCTGATTTTACCAAATTAAAAACCTCTGGAATATAATCAAGAGGAAGATGGATGATCACAAGCCATCAAACCAAACTGAACTGCTTGAAGTTTTGCAGCAGGAGAGAGCAGCATAAAGTTATCCAAAAGCAGTGTGTAAGACTGGTGGAGGAGAACATGATGCCAAGATGCATGAAAACTGTGATTAAAAACCACCAGGGTTATTCTACCAAATATTGATTTCTGAACACTTAAAACTTTTCATTGCATTATTTGTTCTAAATGAGAATATTTTTATTTGGAATTTGTGAGAAATGTTGTTTGTAATTTATAGAATAAAACAACAATGTTCATTTTACTCAAACATAAACCTATAAATAGCAAAATCAGAGAAACTGATTTAGAAACTGAAGTAAGAATAAAAAATAAACATATCACATTAGTTAATTTTTTTTATTAAAATCTCAACCTTGTGCATTTTTGTTTGCTTCATAAATAAAGCAGTTTTATGTTATCCCATGTACTCTAAAACTGTGTATTAGATATTAAATTAATCAGTAGATCACATTTACTGCAGTGTGATCAGCGAGCGGTCGCTTATTCACTGTTGGTGTTATATAACATCTCACAGTTCCACTGAGGCCCTGCTGTCCTTGAATGTTCTCCATTGTATATTAACCGGGATCTTGAGACCAGAGCGCAGGGCTGTTTGTACAGCTGACGGCACTTTTTAGTGAAGCGTGTCTGAGTCGTTACGTCAGCCGTCACACTCCCTTTCACACTCTGCACCTCCTGAAGTATGCAGCCGCGCCGCTCCAGACGCACTTCCCTGCTCAAATTCCCAGAATTCCCCTCATCTCTAAGCTTCTTAACCTTCCCAGACCCCCCGTGGTGTTCGCTGATACCCTCTGCTTACGTCTTCTTACATTACTGTGTGTTTACAGGCCTGTTTAACAGAAGGAAAATAAATATCTAAAATAAAATAATAAAATTACATTTTCAGTGATCTTGTCACTTACTGACATAAGAATGAAGGGAAAATACATGTAAGTGTACATTAATAATAATGTAAGAGACCCCTTTTTTCTGTTTCTGAATCAGTTTCTCTGATTTTGCTATTTATAGGTTTATGTTTGAGTAAAATGAACATTGTTGTTTTATTCTATAAACTACAGACAACATTTCTCCCAAATTCCACATAAAAATATTCATAGTTCATATTCTTAAAGTTTGAAGAGTTCAGAAATCAATATTTGATGGAATAATCCTGTTTTTTAATCACAGTTTTCATGCATCTTGGCATCATGTTCTCCTCCACCAGTCTTACACACTGCTTTTGGATAAATTTATGCTGCTTTACTCCTGGTGCAAAAAATCAAGCAGTTCAGTTTGGTGGTTTGATGGTTTGTGATCATCCATCTTCCTCTTGATTATATTCCAGAAGTTTTCAATTTGGTAAAATCAAAGAAAGTGATCGTTTTTTTTAAGTGCTCTCTTATTTTTTTACACTTGCAGGTTTTTAATAGGGGTGTGCCATATCGTATCGTACGCAATAATATCATCCAAATTTTTGAATATCGTGAACTATATTATACCCTGAAATATCACCCACCCCTATTTATTACATCAGGGTACTACTTTTTTGCTATTTTTAAGAAAGAAAAATTCACACTGTTCGCATTTCCCATTATATATCTACTAGAGACAGATTATATCTGATTATATCATTTATTTTACTTTAATTCTGGATATATGGAGATATTTGGAGTGCATTATTATTAGTATCATGACATTCTGGATCATTGACTTCTGTTACAAATCTGATAAAAAAAATTGTATTTTTTAATATCTCAGTTAGGGGTGTGCCATATCATATTGTATGCAATAATGCAATTTAATTTTCATTTTGTTGCAGTGGTGTATTCTTGAAATATTTTTTTTTTATTCAATGTTTTGTCATATGGCCAAGAGTATCGTTATCACAAAAATATCATGAAATATCATGATATTATTTTAGGGCCATATCGCCCACCCCTATTGGCTAATTCAAATCGCAATTTCAGTGTAAAAAACGTTTAATCGTTCAGCCCTAATCTACACATCTCATTCTCTTTTTCCAGTCTCTCTCCAGCTCCTGCCAAAACATGGCCGATGCTTCTTCTCACTCCTCTACTCCTTCTTCGGACTCCTCCAGCTCCTCGCCCGTCTCCAAGAATGACCTCATACTTCCTCCAGCCTCCTCCTCCTCCTCTTCTTCTTCTTCTCCATCCAAACTCGGCCATAAGCGTTCAGTCTCCATGACCTCCCTGCCCCTCTACAACAGACAGGTGGCCGACTCCTGCATCATCCGGGTCACGGTGGAGCGCGGCAACAACGGCAACATGTACAAGAGCATCCTGGTGAGTACTGACCAGCCTGTGGAGCTTTGGGTCTGGTTAGGTTTGAGATCTAGCCTAAAATAAAAGTAGCGCACTATCACTATGATCTGACCATCGCTGGTTAGAATCCCAGATTACGCCGTTTCTACATCAGCAGCCGGAGTCCGAGAGAGAGCACTGAACTGCTGGTCATGCTGTTTCTCTGTGGGTGGGTACAGTAGGTGTCGTTTTCTCTGGTGCTTTACATTAAGTGTGTTGGATACTCAGAGATGGGAGCATTATTAGCAAAAGAGTGAGTTCATATGAACAGGGATTGGGTCATTGGACTTCCAAATTGGGGAGAAAATAGAATAAAATAATAAAAAATACTTAATTCAGAAAAACATCACTAATGTTGGTTTGCAGTATTTAATAATTCAGTACTCTGCATGTTTTACTATAGATATTAAACTGGTTGTTAAGCAAGAGTTTATAAATTGTCTAGTTTTTATATATATTATATATTAGTGTATCTCAGAAAATTAAAATATCATTAAAAAGTTACTTCATTTCAGAAATTCAGATCATAATTTAAAACCTATATATTATATAGATGTATATAATATACAATAATGCTGTTGATGATTATGGCTTACAGCCAATGAAAACCCAAAGATTTTGGCAGTGTGGGCAGTGTGATAAATCCTGCTGGGAAATGAAATCCACATCTCCATAAATCTCTCCAAACCATCACTGATTGGTGGAAACTTCACACCAGACCTCGAGCAGTTTGGACTGTGTGTCTCTCCACTCTTCCTCCAGACTCTGCTCCCTTGATTTACTTTAAATGAAATCAGTAAAATTTACTGATGATCAGTGATGGTTTGGAGAGATGTGTCATCTGCTGGTGTTGATCCACTGTGTTTTATTATCAAGTCTAAAGTCAGTGCAGTTTTGTTTTCCCACAAAATCTTACAGCACTTCATGCTTCCCTCTGCTACTGACAACTTTCATGGAGATGCAGATTTCATTTTCCAGCAAGACTTGGCACACTGCCCACACTGCTAAAAGTTCCAATTGGTTTTATATAATATTACAATTTTCTGAGACACTTAGTTTTGGGTTTTCATTGGCTGTAAGCCAAAATTAGCAACAATAAAAGAAATAAACACTTAAAATAGATCAATCTGTGTGTAATAGAGTTTTTAATTTTAAACAGAATTATTGAATTTTAAGGCATGTTTTCTTTCTCAGTTGACGAGTCAGGATAAAACAGCCCAGGTGATTGAGAGAGCTCTGCAGAAGCACAACCTGGAGAACACCAGTGTTCAGGACTTTGCACTGATCCAGATGCTGCCGCAAGGCAAAGGTAAGAGTATAACATGTAATACACTAACTGATACAGTTTATGTATTTTTCAGTTTTATTGTATTTAATTTTATTTTAATCTCTGCTTGTGATGTTTAGTTGTAAAATCTTTAAATCATTTTTAAGTAACAATTTTTCGACCTAGTCTTAGTCTTAGTCTTAGAATAAAGGCAGTTAATACCTGCTTCATTAGAGATAGAGAATGACCTATAGAGAAGTACTGCCAGTAGATTAGAACTCTCTAGAGCAGAAAGAAAAATATGAACCCAGGGTGTGTCTCCCAGTTTCACCTCCCCGTCCTCTCCTTCACTTCATCTTCCCTTATTTTTCCACCCTTTCTTTTTCGTCCTCCCCACCATTTCTCTTTTTTTATCTTTTTAAATCCCCTTTAGCCCCTCCCCATTCACACTGCAATGTCTGCTGGTAAGCAAAGATAGATAGATAGATAGATAGATAGATAGATAGATAGATAGATAGATAGATAGATAGATAGATAGATAGATAGATAGATAGATAGATAGATAGATAGATAGATAGATAGATAGATAGGTAGGTAGGTAGGTAGATAGATAGATAGATAGATAGATAGATAGATAGATAGATAGGTAGGTAGGTAGGTAGGTAGGTAGGTAGGTAGGTAGGTAGGTAGGTAGGTAGGTCGGTCGACAGACAGACAGACAGACAGACAGACAGGTAGACAGATAGATAGATTGATACTTTATTGATCCCCGAGAGGAAATTTTGGAAATTTGTAAATTTCCCAAAAAGTATGCAGGTAACTCTGTATAAAGGCCAGATAACTTATCCAGGTTACAGTGTGGAGCTGATTATTTTCATACATTATATTCATAATTATACAAAAAAACTTATGCTTAATTCTCTTATTATTTCTTTTTTTTAGAACTAGTCATTCCAGACAAAGCCAACGTGTTCTACGCCATGTCCACATCAGCCAACTACGACTTCGTTTTGCGGCAGTACGCTAAAGGCCATCGTAAACAGCTTGCACGCTCTGTGTCGATGTCAGCGGGCCGGTGCTCCAAATAACAGCGCCCCCTACTGCTGTGGAGACATCTGCACTAGAAGAAATGAAGAAACTTGGAATACTGCACAAGATTTTTTGCATATTTTGCAACAAAGCAATTTTGTACAATGTGTAGATAGTTGTAATATATATTTATTTAATGCGCTTTATGAAGGACTATTTTTATATATATATATATAAATATAAATGATCCATTAGACCAACTTGCCTTGAACGTGTGAGTGTGGGCTGAGGCACTTAAAGGAGAACTCCAGTGTAAAATGGAGTTTTGTTGCAGTAAAACATGATAAAAAGGACTTACATTTGATGAATAGCACACCTCCTTTTTCCTGCAGCATTCTGAGATCCAGTAATCTTATGCTTTTTGCCCAGCACTCTGTACAATGGCCATATCGGGGCATATTTTGCTGCAATAAATCGCTTTTTATTCCGTTATCCAGCTCAAAGTAGCTCCACACCTACTTAGTAGAATCTGGAGAGCTCCGACGTTTAAAACGAGGCATTAATAACTTAAAAAGTGCACAAGAAGCTCATTAAAAAGGTAAATCTCTAGTCGCCGCCATCACTGTACTGATAATGACAGATATACAGGGGTTGGACAATAAAACTGAAACTGAAACTAAAACACCTGGTTTTAGAGCACAATAATTTATTGTGGTGACGGACAGTTCTGGTGGAAACAGGAGAGTTGAGGTGCACATTGAATTCTGCCGTGATTTGATCAGCCGTGGTTTTATGTTTTTTGGATACAATCCGGGTTAGCACCCGAACATCCCTTTCAGACAGCTTCCTCTTACAGCGTCCACAGTTAATCCTGTTGGATGTGGTTGGTCCTTCTTGGTGGTATGCTGACATTACCCTGGATACCGTGGCTCTTGATGCATCACAAAGACTTGCTGTTTTGGTCACAGATGCTCCAGCAAGACGTGCACCAACAATTTGTCCTCTTTTGAACTTTGGTATGTCACCCATAATGTTGTAGTGTGCATTGCAATATTTTGAGCAGAACTGTGCTCTTACCCTGCTAATTGAACCTTCACACTCTGCTCTTACTGGTGCAATAATGTGCAATTAATGAAGATTGACCACCAGGCTGCTCCAATTTAGCCATGAAACCTCCCACACTAAAATGTCTGTCATTATCAATACAGTGATGGTGGCGCCCAGAGCTGAAAGCTAGCATTATAGGATGTAAACAGTGGTTTTAATAAGCTTCTTGCGCACTTTTTAAGTTATACATGCCTCATTTTAAATGTCAGAGCTCTCCAGATTCTACTACGTAGGTGTGTAGCTACTTTGAGCTGGATAATGGTGTAAAAAGCGATTTATTGGGGCAAAATATGCCTTGATTCGGTTGCAGAGCAAAAGGCACAAAAATACTGTATCTCAGGAAGCTGCAGGAGAGCAGAGATGGGCTTTTTATCAAAGGTAAGAACTTTTTATCATGTTTTACTACAACAAAAGTCAATTTTACACCAGAGTTCTCCTTTAAGGGACTTAAGGGTTGAGGCTGAACTGTCTCTGAACGTTCAGAAGACGTCCTGACGCCTGTTTTGACCTCGTAACAGAGGTCTATTGTCTGCAGTGAGGTATTCAGCTCCTCGAGGCCTCGCTCTTTTGATGAAGATCACATGGCAGAGCAGCAGAAACAGGCCGCCCAGAAGCTAAATGACTGTTGAGGTAAAAGCCATGCTGGATGGATTACGTGCACAAACACACACTCCCGAGTGTATGTGTGAACATGCAGAAACTCAACATATTCAGCTGAACTGATGTACTAACCATTGCTTTTGGGGGTTAGTATAGAGCAGGTAAGGCAGAGGAGGTCTGGACTGAAGTAATGGAGTAAATATATACTGTATAATGCATTATATATGGAAGGTCATTTATGCAGTGAGTGTCTTTTTATCCTCACCTTCACAAAAAAGGCACTTTTCATCACATATACAGAATTTAAAAAAAATATAAAAAAATTTGGACACACCTTAAATTCAGTGTTTTTTTCATTACTTTTTAAAGTGTTCTGCATTGTAGATTAATACTAAAATTAGTGCAACAATTAGTCGATATAATCAATGTCAATTCTTTCAATTCATCGACTACAAATTTCATTGTAAAATAAATGGTTAATTTGTAGCAGTACTGGATTACACTAAGTGCTGGGGACAGAGGTGCAATAAAAGATGGGAAAGTAAATGACTCACTCACACAGTTTACACTCAATTTAACAGTCTGTGTCTCCAAAAGTGCCCAAACACCACATAATACATATTTACTCACTAAATAATCAGTACTTTCCACGTTTAAACAATATATAGGCATTTAAATACCTTTTAAATCTCATGTTCAGCTGTTGCTATTGTTTTTATAGATGGAGATAAAAACTAAAATCATCCAAACTACGAACAAAAAAGTGTTAAACAAACCAGAATATGTTTTGTATTTTAGATTCTTCAAAGTAGCACCTCTTTTTTAGATGACTTTAGTTTTGAACATCTCTGCTGCAGGATTTTCTCAGTCAAGTTTATGAGGTAGAGTCAGCTGGAATTCAGGCTTTCAGTTAACAGCTGTGCTGAACTCATCAAGAGTTAATTACTTGAATTTTCTTGTCTCTTAATAAAGTGTTTGAGAGCATCAGTTAAAGTAAAGTAGTGAAGAGGTAGAGTTACTTTGCAAAAAGTAATTAGTTGTAGTTACTAGTTACTCCTCCAAAAAAGTAACTAACGGGGTTACTCCACTATAAAAGTAAGTAGTTACCAGTTAAAGTAACGATTGCTTTTCATGCATGAATGAATAGGATGCGTTATGGTGGACGGGGAGAGGATGCGTCTTTCTTGCGGGTGCGCCGCACTAACGCTCAAATTTGATTTCAAGTCACCGGCCACAAAATATCGCTCTGTGGGCCGTGATTTTGAGATCCCTGATAAAAGTGCTCACTACAGACTACTGTCGTCCTCTGGGGATGAGCCTGCGGACCCCTAGAGGTGCTTCGCGGTTGAGAAACCCTGGTTTATATCATCGTCCGCGCAAAGTCAGAAAAAAAGTTAATTGAGCGTCTAAAGTAACGTGCAGTAGCGGTGTGTCGAAAATGATAACGGCGTCATAGTTTCAGTCAGAGTAATTAGTTAGATTACTCCTTACTGAAAAAGTAACGGCGTTAGTAATGCAGTTTATTTAAACGTCGTTACTCCCATCACTGGTTACAGGTATACAGTGAATAGCTCTGTTTGAGGAATGTTCTAATCCAGATTATGAGAAGCAAGAACTACTCAAATAAGTAAAGAAAAGTAAAAAATGACTTTAAGAAATGAAGGTCAGTCAATAAAAAAGAACATTTTAAGAAATTTTGAAAGTATCCTCAAGTGCAGTCACAAAAAAGACCATCAGAAATGTAATGATGATGAAACTGGCTCTCATCAGGACCGCAACAGAAAAGAAAGAGCAATAGATACCTTTGAGTAACCAGCTCCAGTCTTTAGTATTCATTTAAGATGTAGAATTTTTTTTAATAAAAACATTGAATAAGAAGGTGTGTCCAAACTTAACATGACTTTTAATCATAATAATATGATAATATGACTGCCTCAGTCAAACACCAAACACAAAAGTGCTTTCTGCCATTTCCAGATCATTTGGAATCATTTTGGTTGCTAAATATTTGGTGCATCTTTATTCTAGACTATAGTTTTTGTCTACTGGTCATATTCTGTATGAACTGCGTGTTGTGAAGATAAACGCAGGTCTGATTAATGCAGGACTTTCTGTTCAGTAGATCAGAATGTTCTCACACAGTGCCGCGGCGCTGCAGGACGATGTTGGTCTCAGTTAGAGATGACTGCACCAACAGGAACGGTGGCATTCCACTGCCATAGTGACATAAAACCAGTTCCTGTGTGCTGCAGGACGTTACTGATGTACAGAAGAATTCCACAAATTTTACACAGCTCTGACCAATCAGCACAGAGATCATTCTCACGTGTGGTGACGCAGGAGATGGTCTGAGACGCATTAAAATCAGATACAAATCTGATCAATTAAACCACTTCAGGACACGACCTGCACTGAAAAAAATGATGAGTAAAAGTTACTTAAAAAAAAGTTTCTCAACTTTCTGCATTCGCTTTTTTTAAGTAAATTTAATTTCAGATAAATTGAAGTATCTTTAACTCGGTTTCAGGACTTAAATGTTACATAGAGTAAATAAGTGAACTGAACTTCAGTCAATCCTTTCTTTTAGTAACTTTACTTCATTTCTGCATACAATATTACCTAATTACAATTACTTCATTTATCCAATATTACTCAAATAATTAATGATACATAATATATTAAAATTCCTGAAATTTAAATATTTTTTAGTTAAAACACACAGATTACACTGTCTTAATACATGGACAGCATGTAATACATTATTCTAGTGTAATGTGTTGAGTGTAATCTGTGTGTTTTAACTAAAAATATTTACATTTCAGGATTATAATATGTTATGTAGCATAAATTATTTGAGTAATATTGTATAAATTAAATAATTGTAATTAGGTAATATTGTATGCAGAAATGAAGTAAAGTTTACTAAAAGAAAGGATTGATTCAGTAAAAATAAATGAAGTAAAGTTTACTAAAAGAAAGGATTGATTCAGTAAAAATAAATGAAGTAAAGTTTAATAAAAGAAAGGATTGATTCAGTAAAAATAAATGAAGTAAAGTTTACTAAAAGAAAGGATTGATTCAGTAAAAATAAATGAAGTAAAGTTTACTAAAAGAAAGGATTGATTCAGTAAAATAAATGAAGTAAAGTTTACTAAAAGAAAGGATTGATTCAGTAAAAATAAATGAAGTAAAGTTTAATAAAAGAAAGGATTGACTGAAGTTCAGTTCACTTATTTACTCAAATTTAAACATTTAAGTCTTGAAACCGAGTTGAAGTTACTTAAATGTATCTGAAATTAAATTTACTAAAAAAAAAGCAAATGCAGAAAGTTGTGAAACTTTTTTAAAGTAAATTTTATTCATCATGTTTTTCAGTGTGAGACTAATTTAAAAAATAATTTAAAACGTAAATAACAACCTGCAGATGTGTTTATTGACTGATCTTTAAATGCCTTTTGCCACAGAAGAGTATTATTTGTATAGATATTGTTCTGAATTATGATAGTTTAGAATATCTCAGAAGGCTTTAAAAGCTCACAATAACTTGGAGAAGCTTTAGTTTGGAGGTTTGCTGTATCTTGTCTCATGTGCACTTTGCAATCCATTGCATTTCAATCACATACTGTACACTGCTGCTTTAAGCTTGATTTCCTTTATGTAGCATCATTCTCTAAAGAATAAAAAACAAACTGAATTATTTCACGGACTCACTTGTCACATTTCTGTATCACGAGGATCATGCACTGCTAAAACTTGTGTAAAATAAAAATAATAATAGTAATCAAATAGTGTTGGGCGGTATACCGGTCAAAATTCCAACCTGAATGCATTTTTCACATACTTCCATACCACTAGAGGCGCTGCAAACCACCATGTAGAACAGCACTGACAAAGAAGCAGACACAGCTCGCTAGCTAACGCTGGCCAGTTAGCATAACAAGCTAACACACTGGAGTAATGGTAGCTCAGCTCTGTAGAGTCAAACGATTGTCTCGCTCTGTCCTGCCTGGAGCAAAAAATAAGACCAGTACTTTATCTGAGGAGCTCCTGCTGCTGTTCCTTGCAATATGAGTGATTTTATCCAAGTAAAATAGAAAAACAACAGCACACAGCAAATACTCACTCAGAAAAGAGACTAATGGAATTACACATCGATTCACAGCTCAGAAAAGTTTCCCTCGTCCCCCAGACGAGCCCAGAAACGATCCTGGGAACAGAAATATGAATATTTAAAGTTTAAATATGATATTATGGTAGCATTTTGGAGTAATGGGAAGTCAAACCTCCCAAAAAAAAGGTCTGTTCTGTTTTGCATAAACCAGATTCTTTTAAGAGTCTTTTAAAACCAGCAAATCAAATAAATGAGATAAAACAAATTACACAATTAAATCTATAAAGAAGATTACAGCTTTTTACATGTAAAGCTATGGGGAAAAAATAAGAGACCACTTAAAAATTATGATATAATGCAATATAATCAAGAGGAAGATGGATGATCACCAACCATCACACCAAGCTGAACTTGAACTTGCATTTTAAACCAGGAGTAAAGGCATACATTTATCCAAAAGCAGTGTGTAAGACTGGTGGAGGAGAACATGATGCCAAAATGCATGAAAACTGTGATTAAAAACCAGGGTTATTCCACTAAATGTTGATTTCTGATCTCTTAAAACTTTATGAATATGAACTTGTTTTCTTTGCATTATTTGAGGTCTGAAAGCTCTGCGTCTTTTTTTCTTATTTCAGACATTTCTCATTTTCAGCAAATAAATTCTCTAAATGAGAATATTTTTATTTGGAATTTGGGAGAAATGTTGTCTGTAGTTTATAGAATAAAACAACAATGTTCATTTTACTCAAACATGAACCTATAAATAGCAAAATCAGAGAAACTGATTCAGAAAATGAAGTGCTAAATGGCTAGTGTCGGCCTTGAGCATCCCCCACAGTTCCCTTCACATTATATGTAGATGAGCATTATCCTGTTAAAAGTAAATACCAGAGTGTGTTCTAATAAACGGTAGGAAGAGTGAGATAAATAATGTAAAACATGGTAAAAAGTCCGAACGGTAAACAGGAAGACACTGATAATGTCAGGCTACAGGCCAGTCGAGCTTTATCACAATGTGCACAATTGGAAAACACCAGCCATAATTGATCTACAGCTGGAAACCTAATATCCTCTTCAGTCCCTGAACTACGACACAGTTTCTACTCTTCCTCTACCTCACACACTGATAGCTAATCTCTCACCAACAACACATGCTTAGCCATCACTCAGACAACACATATTGGGACCTGTCTTACTATTTTCTACCATTTAAAATTGCGTTGGAGTTACTTTAGAATAAATCTACACAAATCTATTGTTCGGGTACATTTCTGACATGTTTCTGTCTTAGCAATGAAAAACACAGGTGCGCCACTGACTGATTAAAACCCCGACAACAGTCAATCGTCAGAGTCCATTTCTATCTCATGTAACAAAGGATGCAAATCAACTTTTAACTCAACAATAAACAGAATAAAGAATAAAATAACATTGCTGTTCTCTTAAATGAGCTGCTGGTGTTTCTTCACAGCAGGTCAGTATCTGTCTCTGCTGAGAGACACAAAAGCGCCGCGCTGTTACGATACAAACGCACCAAAGTCCGAGCTTACCTTCTTCTTAAAGGGAATGACGACTGACACACTGAATGACTTTATTTCACATAATGCCCAAAACACACCCGTGATTAATAAAAAAAAAATAGTTCATGCCTTTTGCACATTTTAAGATGCCCAAGTCATATTTTTGCGCCCTCACAATATCAAAGACACACCGACACGCCCTAAATCCAGATGTGCAGTGCACAATTGACATTGACAGGGCCCACACTCTCACACTGTATAATTCAAAAGGTCAATTACACAATCCCTGTTCTTAAGAACTAGGAGAGTGTAGGGTGTAAGAACAGGTCAGGCACACAGCTTTGAGAAGACCATGTTAAACATGTTAAAACTGTACTTATAATGTTTGAATAAGAAGCTGCTGATGATTTTATCATTTCTGCCCAAAAAGGTTTCACAGTCTTGTGAGTGTGAACTAGCTCGTTTACGTTTTACCATTTAGCACAAGCTAAGCATAAACATGGCGTTGACTGCAACAACTTATTTATTTGAATAAAAGTTACAGAGCCCTTAAATACGACCACTCTTAATTTTTTTTTACGTTTACTTTAAGAATAAAGTTGTAATATTGCAAGATTAAAGTCGCAATATTACAAGATTTAAGTTGTAATATTAAGAGATTAAATTAGTAATATTATGAGATTAAAGTTGTAATATTACGAGATTAAAGTTGTAATCTTATGAGATTAAAGTTGGCTGAAAATAGTAAAAATAGAGCTGATGAGATCTTTATCTTTATGTGATAAAGAACTTGAACATGAACATGTTTTGTACAGACCCTAGACCTACAGTACTCTAATTTAAAGTGTAAAAATAGCTATAATTTGTCTCCTTTAATAGGACAAAGTTGGGCTCCCTAAATAGGCCTCATTGCTCTAGCCAACCTTGATCTAGTAGTGGATAAACCATGTTTAACCCCTCCTGATGAGTTTTTTAACTGTTTTTTACCTGTGGCTCCTAAATGGACCCAAACAGACCCCACACAGGCATGTTTTCTGGGTAATATAATACATATGATGGAATTTAGTATGTGATTCTCATAAACACACACTCACACACTCACACACACACAAAGATGAGGCCATACAGAGCCATTTCTGCACAGTCAGCAGATCAGGGACAGCGATGCTGCTCCTGCTGTTACTGGTTGATCTTCACAGAGCTGCTGATCAGCAGAATTTAGAGCTCTGAGCTTCATGTTTCTGTTCTTTATGACCTTCATGCTGGTCTGAGTGTGTAATAAATCCACTTTATTAGAAGCGTAGTGCAGCCTGTGTGTGTCTCAGTGTCCTGTTCTGAACTTCGAGTTCACACACACACACACACACACAGACACACACTGAAGGACATTTAGTATTAACTCTATTGAATCCCTGTTCATTTCAGACACATCACAGTATTTTTTAAGCGTTTTATTTTGACTCTCAGAATTTTATTTCTATTTTTTTCCCATTTTCTCCCCAATTATTAGGACTAGTGATGCCCCAAACACCAGGAGAGTGAAGACCAGCACACGCCTCCTCTGATACATGTGAAGTCAGACTCCGCCTCTTTTCGAGCTGCTGCTGATGCAGCATTGCTGAGTAGCATCAAAGCGCAAACACTCGGAGGAAAGTGCAGCGACTCTGATAGTTCTGATACATCAGCTCACAGATGCAGCCTTATACTGATCCACATCACCCTAGAAGTGATGAGATGAAAGAGCACCATCTACTGTACCCACCCAGAGAGAGAGCAAGACCAATTGTGCTCTCTCAGGGCTCCGGCAGCTGATGGCAAGCTGCATGAACAGGATTCAAACCGGTGATCTCTTGATCATAGTGGCAGCGCTTTAGACCACTGAACCACTCGGAACCCCCCTGGTTAATCATTCTTCATCGTTGTTGTGTCTGCATGAATTAGGTCTGGGCAATACTGTAAAAAAAAAATTATCTGGATATTCTTCAAATATATAATCAAATTTGTTTATGATTATTATTTTTAGTTTTAGTTTTTACATAACAACTGAGCTCCACTGGCTACTGGTAATGTCAAATAAAAAAGGTAAAATTATTTTTTAACACACTAAAAATTGAAGTACAGTATATTAAAATATATTTGTATACCCAACAATGTAAACTAGAAGTGTGCTACTTACAAAAGACAGGAACAAGAAGCATATTTGTACTCTAATGAAAATATATTTAACATAATTTCTTAGTACATTTCTAATATACTCGGTGTATAATTAATAGTGATACAGTTGTAATACTCATTAAATGTATTATAATTTTACTGTAAGCATATTTAAAATATGGGGTTTCATACATGAAGTAGTTTAAATGTTTAAATGTTACTTATAAGTATATTTAAAATAGTTCCATTTTAGCACAGTTAGGTACACTTAGCACAATTTAAGTAAGACTTTTGTACTATTTTTATACTGTAATTAAAGTATAATAAGTACAAAAAAGCTGTTCCATTTTAGCGCTCTTTAAATATACTGATTAATAATAAAGTGGCTACAAGAACACTTTAGTGCACTATAGCATAATAATGCTTAGTATACTTTAATCTGCTTTTTTTTACTAGGGGAAAAAAGTACCAGTGGGAAACTCTGATTTTTAGATAAGCCCCTATTAGCAATAGTTTAAGCTGTACAGGTTGTTCTTAAGTTTAGTTTTCAGGGCAACTTGCACTAATTTTATTAAGGAATAGCAACAAAGCTAATTAAAATGACCCAAAAAGTGTTACTTTGTGAACATATATTGATTTTATGTGCAGATACTTTTAAAAAGTTTTTTTATTTTTATTTTATTTGCTTCATTCTCTTGAAGTAGGGCCGAATAAACCTCCAGTTTTTTTTATGATAATAGACCATAAGTATAAACTAATGGAGTTTTCCTAATATCGTCCATTTTCACCTGAACAAAAAGTCGTAATTATGACCTCCGACCTCGTAAGCAGGAATTTCCGAGGAGGACTTGAAGGCAGCACATGACCTGTAACTTGGTTTCAGTAATAACAGAAACTGCTGAGTAAGCCTGAAGTGTACAGCAGCAGTGCTGATCAGACAGTGCAGTAGATCTACCTCAGGAGGGCAGTACAGTATAAGACTTCACTCTGAGACTGAACCACATGTATTTCATTTTTGTGCACCAGCTTAAAAAGCACTGTGAGAACAAACTAAAAAAAGGCTACCACACTTTTAATGGGTATTTTACATTACAAGAGCAGACAGTGGTTAGTATGATAGTGTAGCTCCTGTCAGCAGAATGTGAGGAATAACAGAACCAAACTGACTATATATACCACTTTAGTTTCTGAAACCATTTATCTGATTTTGCTATTCATTGGTATATATTTGAGTAAAATGAAAATTGTTGTTTTATTCTAGAAACTACAGACAACATCCCAAATTCTAAATCCCAATCCCAACTCCCAAATTCCAAATAAAAATATTGTCATTTAGAGCATTTATTTGCAGAAAATGAGAAATGGCTGAAATAAAAAAAACATGCAAAGAAAACAAGTTCATATTCATTAAGTTTTAAGAGTTCAGAAATCAGTATTTGGTGGAATAACCCTGGTTTTAATCACAGTTTTTATGCATCTTGGCATCATGTTCTCCTCCACCAGTCTTGCACACTGCTTTTGGATACCTTTATGCTGCTTTACTCCTGGTGCAAAAATTCAAGCAGTTCAGTTTGGTGGTTTGATGGCTTGTGATCATCCATCTTCCTCTTGATTATATTCCAGAGGTTTTCAATTTGGTAAAATCAAAGAAACTCATTATTTTTAAGTGGTCTCTTATTTTTATAGAGCTGTATATACACACAGCATCAAGCACACTGTATGTTTGGGTATGGAAAAAAAAACAGCACTGCAAATTTATAATAAACCTAAAGGCATGTACAGAATATTATGCTAAATACCAACTTCTATTTTCATTTAATTTAATTTCTTTTGCATTTAGAATTGAACAGTATGCGCTGAAACACTGCTTCAGTTATGAAACATAACTTCAGTGTGAATGGGTGGGCCTGACTTGCTATAGGCTGAATATATACATAGTTAATATAAAATATAAGTAAATATATAAAAAAAAAATATTTTATTTAAATGTTCTATAGGTTATGGAAAATACAGATATTTTTGTTGGTCAAAAAAAACAACAACATATCACTAGATTAAAAGAAGAATAATTAAAAATACCTTCATAATTATATAGCCTAATAATTAAAGAAAGTGTTGCTACAAACCAAGCTGAACTGCTTTTTTTTTTTTTTGCGCCAGGAGTAAAGGCATAAAGTTATCCAAAAGCAGTGTGTAAGACTGGTGGAGGAGAACATGATGCCAAGCTGCATGAAAACTCTAATTAAAAAACAGGGTTATTCCACCAAATATTGATTTCTGAACTCTTAAAACTTTATGAATATGAACTTGTTTTCTTTGCATTATTTGAGGTCTGAAAGCTCTGCATCTTTTTTATTTTGTTATTTTAGACATTTCTCATTTTCTGTAAATAAATGCTCTAAATGACAATATTTTTATTTGGAATTTGGGAGAAATGTTGTCTGTAGTTTATAGAATAAAACGTCAATGTTCATTTTACTCAAAGATAAGAAACGGAATAACTACTATTAAGCCAGTCTACTGGAGATCCCATCAAATCAAATTAAACCAAATTTATTTGTATAGAGCTTTTTGCAACTGGTGTTGGCACAAAACAGCGTTACAGAAACATGATTACAGGACAAAGAATCAGGTAAAAACATTAAACATACAAAATACAGAATACAGAACCCCCAGTGAGCGCGAGAATTAATGTAGTAAATGTATGGTTTTAATAATGCAGAAGAACATGAGCTAGATCAGAACTGGAACATATAAAGGTTGAATTTGACCAGAAGGTGGCGGCATAGCCATTAATCTTCTTCACTCTGGAGGTTAAATAAGATTAACAAAGCACCTCTTTGTAGTCTCTGCAGATGATCTACTGCTGTATTCCCTGTGTTTCAGTGTTTCAGTGTTTCAGTGGGGTTATTACTCGTTTCAGACGTTTTTACCGTTTGACGATCTTTCGTTTGCTTGTTAAAACATGTGGATAGATGCTGCTGCTGGTTTTACTGTCAGGGTTAACCCAGGTCATCCTGAGACAAAGAACCGACAAGACAGAGCGAGAGAGGAAGAGAAAGAGAGGGATGGAGAGAGAGAGAGAGAGAGAGAGAGAGAGAGACACCCTCATTCCGCTGAGATCGGTGTGTCTGGTTGGAAAGGCCTGACTCATTTTCTGGCAGGTCAGTGGGATTTTTCAGGCCACGCTCTGAGCCAGACAAGGCCAGTGCAGCTCTCCCACCTCAGAGAGGCCCGGACTGGGCAGCCTAATGGCCCAGTTCAGGCCAACAAGTTCATTCAGACTCTCTGAGTTCACTCCAAATTAGGGCTGCATGCGGTTGACAATAACATCCCACACATTTCCAGTCGGGGATGGGTCTGGAGCTGCAGCTGAGTATGATGTAGAGAGCTTCTGTGTCTTCATTCAAGGCAAACTCTTGATACAGCAGCAGCATGTGGACGAGCATTGTTCTGCTGAAATATGTATACAACATACAGGGGTTGGACAATGAAACTGAAACACCTGGTTGTAGAGCACAATAATTTATTGTGGTGACGGACAGTCCTGGTGGAAACAGGAGAGTTGAGGTGCACATTGAATTCTGCCGTGATTTGATCAGCCGTGGTTTTATGTTTTTTAGATACAATCCAGGTTAGCACCCGAACATCCCTTTCAGACAGCTTCCTCTTACAGCGTCCACAGTTAATCCTGTTGGATGTGGTTGGTCCTTCTTGGTGGTATGCTGACATTACCCTGGATACCGTGGCTCTTGATGCATCACAAAGACTTGCTGTCTTGGTCACAGATGCTCCAGCAAGACGTGCACCAACAATTTGTCCTCTTTTGAACTCAGGTGTGTCACACATAATGTTGTGTGCATTGCAATGTTTTGAGCAGAACTGTGCTCTTACCCTGCTAATTGAACCTTCACACTCTGCTCTTACTGGTGCAATAATGTGCAATTAATGAAGATTGGCCACCAGGCTGCTCCAATTTAACCATGAAACCTCCCACACTAAAATGATGACAGGTGTTTCAGTTTCTTTGTCCAACCCCTGTATAACTAATGCAAGCATGTGATTAGAAAAGGTTTAGAAAGGTTGCAGGACACCCTTAACCCTCTGTAACCATTTTGACCCCATTCAATGTTTAAAGTCTCTGTCTCTGTTTAAAGTCATTGTCTTGCTGGAAGGTGTTGCCCTGTATTTTGCTCCATCCATCTTCCCACCATCAACTCTGATCAGCTTAACTGTCCCTGCTGAAGAAAAGCATCCCCACAGCGTGATGCTGCCACCACCATGTTTCACAGTGAGAATGGTGAGTTCAGGGTGATGAGCAGTGTTAATTTTCTGCAACACGTACGTACCATGTACGTATCACTTTTGTTCCACTTCACAGTTTCTGCTCTGGAAAAATAAATAAGAAACCACTTAAAAATGTGAGTTTCTTTGATTTTACCAAAATTTAAAACCTCTGGAATATAATCAAGAGGAAGATGGATGATCACAAGCCATCAAACCACCAAACTGAACTGCTTGAATTTTTGAACCAGGAGTAAAGCAGCATAAAGTTATCCAAAAGCAGTGTGTAAGACTGGTGGAGGAGAACATGATGCCAAGATGCATGAAAACTGTGTTAAATTATAAACCAGGGTTATTCCAAATATTGATTTCTGAACTCTTAAATCTTTATGAATATGAACTTGTTTTCTTTGCATTATTTGAGGTCTGAAAGCTCTGGATCTTTTTTTGTTATTTCAGCCAATTCTCATTTTCTGCAAATAAATGCTCTAAATGACATTATTTTTATTTGGAATTTGGGAGAAATGTTGTCTGTAGTTTATAGAATAAAACAACAATGTTCATTTTACTCAAACATAAACCTATAAATAGCAAAATCAGAAAAACTGATTCAGAAACTTAAACTTAAAGTTTTGATAAAATACATTTATGTTTTTGGTTGTAAGGTGACAAAATATAACAAAGTTCATATAACAAAAATGATCTTGACTGAGAGCCTGACAAACATCTCCAGCTTATTGATCATGTGACGCTCCAATGTAGGCTATATCCTTACTGGTATCACCTAGAAACACACATTCCAGTTCCTTGATAAACACACACAGAGGGCTGTGACCTCAGAGTTTTATAGTTTTATGAGGTTTTCTCTCGTAGGAAGTCCTTCATGACTCTGCAGGTCTCTGTCCGATATTCTACTCTTCCTGTAATCACTGTGTTGTTTTGCTCTTCCTCTGAAGCACAGGTGACATTACGAGGTTTACTGGCCTTTTACCTGGAAGTGGAGGAGAATGTGTGCACACAGGGCAACGTCGTAAAACTGCACCCCTGCAGATAACAATAGCTCAAACATCTTTCACCAGTGTGCAAACACACAAACAGCCCTTCCCCACACACTCGTTTACCATCACACCATCACCGCTTCCACTCCTCTCACACCAGCTTACAAAATACCGCACGAATTCTCGCTCGCTCACCGAATCTGACGCCTCCTCTGAATTAGGTCAGCTTCCTCTTTTGCGGACTCGCCTGCAACGACCCCGACTTCCATATTTCACAGGTCGTCACACCCTCCACCTCTCCTCCACCTCTCCTCCACCTCGCCGGCTTCGCCTTTCTGGGAGCTGAAGCTGAATAACTGTAGAGTCTCGTGCACAAGTTTGGACACAAGTTTAGCAGACATCCCAAGTTGCAAAAGTTTAGGTTACCCTACCACTACCCCAACCCCCCACCCCCCCACCCTCCCCCCGCCAAAAAAATATAAACAATTGCACACTCACCAAAGGCTAACGAAACTTTAATTTTATATTAATAAATTTTTTTTTAGTTTTTTTTTTTTATTTAGAGCATTCAGAGGTAAAATGAGTTTTATCTTTTTTTCTTTTTGGAAGGCCCTGCCTCTGCTTTCCCTTTTTTTTTTTTTTTGGAAAAAAAGGCTTTATTTGCCAAATTGACAGTTACAATATCACAAAAAATTGCACAACATCACAAACATTTGATATCATATTACAATAATTATTAATATTGCCTCCGCCATGATCTGCTTTCTCTCACTCACTGAACAAATCCCGTCCGGGAGGGGGGAAAAACACTGCCCGCCCACACTAAAAACTGATTGGCTGTCTCACAGACTCTTCGCAGAGAACAGGCCAATCAGAATCCTCTCTGTTTTCTCTCTCTCCTTCCCACACGTGATTAGAGAAAAAAAGTCAGTGGCCTGTGTGCGCGTTTGGGGTGCTCGTTCTGAATTCCGGGAGATTATATGTGACTCGCGGGCATCAGGGAGCCACTGCCGAAATGCGGGAGACTCCCGGTTTGTCTGAGTTTAGTAAAACTGCAGGTGTTTGTCATTTTTCTAAATCCTTGGTAAGACTACAGGACTTTTAAACATGAACATAAACTGGACATTTTACACTAAACGAATCCAATATAGAGCACACACTACACGACTGGGCATGATACACTACCAGTGCATCACCAGATTCCTGACCCCATGCACCACCATATGCACATAACTCACATTACCTACGAGATTCAGATTTAGTTAACATGAAGGTGTGGTTGGTGTGGTTCAGTGGATAACTCCACTACCTGCCAGTTAGCTTAACACCACATTGTGCTAAAAACTCATTTAAACTAAGTATAGTACTAAATTCTGGCAACATCCACAACATCCAGCTTCTAGCTAACTGGGTAGCTAAATACATTTTTTGTTAATTATAGCTTACAGTAAGTCCTGCAATCCTAAATTAATAAAAACAATTTAAAAATGAAATAGTTATTGGCTGATCAGGTACAACAGGGCAAGTTAAACATATATAGTTTTATTTTCTCAAACCTTGACAAGTTAAGCTAACTGTCCGTCACAGGCTGTAATTTATTAAGCACACAGTGGGTTTCATCTGTGAATGGAGGGCTTCTGTACTAGCCCACCACGCTCCTCAAAACCAGCAAACTGATTGGCTGTTTCTCCTGAAAGGCAGAACTTTAGATAGATAGATAGATAGATAGATAGATAGATAGATAGATAGATAGATAGATAGATAGATAGATAGATAGATAGATAGATAGATAGATACTTTATTGATCCCAAAGGAAATTTAGCAGCCAGTAGCAGTTACACAACACAGTAGAAACAAACAATAAGTGTAGTACAATATGAGAGCACATTGAGGGATAAAAGACTCTAAACTATAAAATTCTAGACTGACACTTAAAAATATATAATATAAATACAAAAAACTATAGAAAGTGTGGAAGTAATCAGTCGTAGATATGAGGTAGTGCAGTAAAAGAATAAATTAATTGTAGGAGATATCAGCAGATATGATAATATTAAACATAAACCTGTGCAGGTATTGTATTTAAGTTAGGTGCGTAGAGTAGTGTCCAGGGGTGCAAATGTACAGGATGTACAGTAAAGTGACAAGTGTCCAGGGGTGCAAATAAACAGTATATACAGTAAAAAAAGTAAAAGAGTTGCAGGGTGCAGATGTGTAGGGTGTGTTTCCAGTGCAGATAAAAAGGCTGTGATTAAGAAAGCACATATGAGACTTGTTCCTCATCTGTCTTCTCTTTATCCTATTCACACAGCGTACCTGTCTCCTCAGTAATAATACAGCTGAGCTGAGCGAAACGATTCAGGGCTACTGGAAAATTATTCGGGGCTAAAGCCCCGGAAGCCCTGGAAGCCCAGGCCTGGCGATGTCCCTTTGGGAGACTGTGGTTCAGTTCCCAGCCTGGGTGACTGAATGTTGTGCCTTGGGCAAGACTCCTAACACTACGTTGGCTCGCCTATTTAATAGAAATAACCTTGTAAGTCACTCTGGATGAGAGTGTCAGCTAAATGCCATAAATGTAAATGTAAATGTGCATGAGCTTGCTGCAGTGGTTGATTGTGCTGCTAGTTTTGCAGATGCAAATCTAACAACAACAAAAAAAATGTAAAAAGCTCTGTTGGGTAAAGTGGTGGTTTTGATAAAGTGGTGGGTTTGATAAAAGTTTTGGGTTGGGAGTTGTGATTAGCATGGTCTCTACACATACATAAAAAAAAAAAACACTCAGCAGCTACAAATGTTACAGCATTAGTGACTCCAGCTGCCGTAGTAATGCTAACATTAAATAATGGAACAGAAAATTAGAATAATATTAAAAAAACAGTTTGTAATTACCTTTTAATTTAGGCACGGTGTGGCTTTTGTTATAGATAAACAGTTACTTCACTAATATGCATCTAGTAATCAGTAATACACTACATGACTGTCAGCTCCGACTGTCAGCTCCGACTGCAACTGGAAATCAGGGTTAAAATCGGAAAGTAAACTTTTTTCTGCTGTAATATTAATAAAGCAGATTAAGCATTTACCCACAGAAGAGAAGCTTTTACACACAACACACTGAATTTATGAGACTAATAAAGCAATAATGATCTGTTTTTGTCTGGAGTTGCCAGATTATTCAAGCAGTCACATAAACAGCTTGCTATGATATCTTATTCTGATATCGGATTAAAGTTTTTATCGGATTTGGTATAAGAATTTGGCTGAATAATCGGGTTATTCAGCACATGCGTATGAGTAATTCTGTCCTAAGTCTTAGTGGCACTCATGGCTTGAGTATCAAATTCATTCTGTCTATTTACAGAACCAATCAAGTGTTATTTCTCTTAATATTAGTTTGAGAGCATCAGTTGTAAAGTAGTGAAGAGGTAGAGTTACAGGTATACAGTGAATAGTGAATATTTGAGTAATGTTCTAATCCTGATTATGAGAAGCAAGAACTACTCAACTACTCAATACTAAGTAAAGAAAAAAATCATTTAAAGTTCTCATTCCACCATTTTTTCATTTATTTTAAAATGTCTAGTTGTGGTGTCTAATCTAAATGAATTCCATGTAATTCCATGTGTTTTTTTTGTGAAAAAAGTGCTCCGGTGATCTGAAATAACCCTGTTTTAGTCTGGTGGAGGAGTGTGTTGGGGGGGGGGGGGGGGTGTACGGGAGGATTTTGGCTCTACTCATGAATATTCATACATGAAACATATCGCCTCTGATTGGCTAACAGCACTGCGAGGCAGTGAGTCGGACAACAGTTAGTTTTAACAAAAATAAAGACATTTTTACACTAATAACAGTCTTTGCAATGTCATATGTTACTTTACAACATGTGCAATAATGCTCTGCTAAGTGCAGTTCAGCCACTGACCTAGTCTTAGAGTCTCTGTAAAACACCAAATCCACCGGAGATCCTATTTAAACCTATAGTTACTTACACACAGAGGTGGGTAGTCCAGGCCCAGAAAATAAAAATCCAGCGTTTTGTTGGCTGAGACGCAGCAGAGCCGCCCAGGCAGTTGGAACAAACAAAACCCGTGGGTGGATTTTTTTCTTATAACTAGTGTGAACAGAACTATTTGTACCTCACTGGTGGTGTTCCTCCAAAGACACATTCTAACCATTTGTTCCTTAACTCTGAATTACTGGGTAAAGCATATAACACTGATGTGTTATTTTCACAAATACAACAGGAACAAACTGCCATGCTGTTCCTAGCGCTGACAAAACAGTATCACTACCCGGCTTCAGCGCTGCCTGTGGGCGTACCCGAGCCAAGGTGGTCGAGGTTGAGAAAGAGTTTCATGTGCAGCATCATATTCAACTCAGAGAACCCACTGTATTTCACACAGAACAAGAAAAGTGATGATTTTAGTGGAAGGAAACCTCTAAAAGATGAAGGTCCTTTAATCCAAACCATTTTATGAACTTTGAAATTATTCTCAAAGGCCATCAAAAATGTTATGATGAAACTGGCACTCACCAGGACTGCCCCAGATCTGCTGGTCAACCAGCTTAGTGATGCTACACACTAAGAAATGTAAGTACAGATTTGTACTTAAAAGAGTACAAAGCTTGTCGCTGGGGCTGTACCTTATATTGAGGTACAAAAAAGTACCATTTAGTGAAAGGCCTCTTTTGTACCCATGGTTTTTTTGCCAGTAAAGATTATAAAAATGATAAACATTATCATCAACTGAATATGGCTCAAAAACTTGATGATCGAAAATTGTCTGGCTTTCAAATAAAAAAATGTGCAATTAAAATATATATTGTTTATTAGTACAATGATGCAGTATACTGAATGTACCCTTTGGTTGGTTAAATGGTACAAATCTGTACTTATTGCTGTTAGAAATGACTTTGTACTTCAGAGGGAACAAATCTGACCCTGTAAAGACCAGTATTGTACCTTTGAGGGTACATTTATGAAGAGCGTACCTTTGAGTACAAAAAAGTACTCATATCGTACCTCTGTTTTTTAGAGTGTAGTCATGTTGGTTGACCAACTTGGTGAGGGTGTCCATCAAGCTTGGTCTTGCTAATTAAGGTTAATGTGTGACATAATAATGGTTTACATAACAATGTTATTAGAATGTTTTTTAATCAATAAAAATCCATCAAAACTCATCAATACCACATTAATCCAAACGTAAGATATCTACCCCCTTTTCAGTATGAGGTGTTCAGTAATACAGCTGTAGTTTAAAGGGTTAAAGCTGCTCCTGTTAATGAGATTAACACTTATTAGTATTACCAGTATATCTCCTGTACCAGTGTTAGTTCTGCTGCTGCTAATGCTAATGCTAATGCTACTGACCCACAGTGTACTCTGCTGTTTGTGTAGCTCCTGCTAACGTTGTGGTTAGATTACTGCAGTCTGGCCTCGCCTGCACTGACCTGTTGATTCTGCTGGATCTGTGATCTTTCCCCCACTGACCTGAAAGAGTGTGTGTGTGTGTGTGTGTGTGTGTGTTTTGCTGGACAGACACAGTGTTGTTTTTTCCGCTCTTCTTTTCAATATTCGCTCATTTTGTTGATGGCTTAATGCGTTTTCCATCATGCTGTGTGTTTTCGTGTTCATGTTCGCGAGTGTGTGTGTGTAGCTGTGTGTGTGTGTGCAGCTGTGTGTGTGTGTGTGTGTGTGCGCAGCTGTGTGTGTGTGTGTGTGTGTGCGCAGCTGTGTGTGAATGGAGAGAGCTCCTTCAGTATGACTCAAATGACACACACACGCTTGCTCAGAGCACATGGCCTGAAGACAACACACACTCTGCTTTCACGTGGTCGCCTCTCTCTCTCTCTCTCTCTCTCTCTTTCTCTTTCTCTCTCTCTCTACACGTCTTTGTTTCTCTGTCTTTGAGAACAATGCTGTCCATTTTTTGATTTGGCCTATTTTACTCATCATAACCCAGTTTCTTGTCAGTAATTTAGCAGGGCTTTGACCAAGCTGGTTTTCAAACTGAACTGCTTGATTGTTTTTTTGCACCAGGAGTAAAGTTATCCAAAAGCAGTGTGTAAGACTGGTGGAGGAGAACATGATGCCAAGATGCATGAAAACTGTGATTAAAAACCAGGATTATTCCACGAAATATTGATTTCTGAACTCTTTCTGGCCTATTTTACTCATCATACCCCAGTTTCTTGTCAGTAATTTAGCAGGGCTTTGACCAAGCTGGTTTTCAAACTGAACTGCTTGATTGTTTTTTTGCACCAGGAGTAAAGTTATCCAAAAGCAGTGTGTAAGACTGGTGGAGGAGAACATGATGCCAAGATGCATGAAAACTGTGATTAAAAACCAGGATTATTCCACGAAATTTTGATTTCTGAACTCTTTCTGGCCTATTTTACTCATCATACCCCAGTTTCTTCTCAGTAATTTAGCAGAGCTTTGACCAAGCTGTTTTTTTTAAGGCCTAGCTGGTCTTCGCTGCCGGAGCCCTGAGAAACCACAATTGGCTTTTTTCTCTCTCTGGGTGGGTACAGTAGATGGCGCTCTTTCCCCTCATCACTCCTAGTGTGATGTAGATCAGCACAAGGCTGCGTCTGTGAGCCGATGTATCAGAACCGAGTCGCTGCGCTTTTCTCCGAGTGCGCTGACTAGCAGCTGAGTGGGTGGAACTTCCATCTGTGTGTAATACATTTATATAATATATGAGTTTCACATTTTAACTGAATTACTAAAATAAAGTAACTTTTCAAGGATATTCAAAATTTTTGATAGGCACCTCTATCTGATATCTTACTAATGTGTTTTCAACCTCTTAACAAAGGCTAGTTTTCACCTTTATCATGTTTTAAACCAGCTAAACCATAAACTTCCAAAAACAAAAAAACATACCTTATGCTGGACAGTCTCTCTGCAACCCATGCTTTCCCTCAGCAGACTAATCCAGAATCCACTTGTTGCTTCTGTTTGCTGTTAGTTTCAGAAGTTGGCGTGGCCCAGATGTGCTAGATAAAGCAGAAGCATCTATAAATATCCACAATCTGAAAATAGCTCTAACAGGATCTGGTGTTCTGCACGCAGCAGCAACACTTCAAACCCTTCCAGTCTCTCTATTGACTTCTGTAGTTGCCTGGCAGCAGTCTGAAGAAATGTGCAGATCCAACACAGTCAGATCCTAAAGTACATTAATTGACACAAGAGAGTGTAAAAGTGCTTCCCGAATCCTGGTTGGGAGGAAGCAGGGGACAACACAATGTTCATCTGAAAGCAGCAAAAGAGAACTGGATGAATCATGGCTTTTACACCCAGGTGGAAGCTGGCTAACTTACACCCTGTCCAAGGTGCGTTGTGATGCTCATTGCTACCTTACACCCCACCAACAGTCTATTTTCCCGGCTTCCATCTGCGTCGTTTAAATAGCAACGGTTCTGATATTTTTTCCGATAGGTGTGGTGGTCTAGAAATTAGGTGTGTTCAGGTAAATTTCTGGCGTATTGCTATCTTGGCAATGGAAAACACCAGTGCGCCACTGACTAAATACAACCTAGACAGACCTATCAACCTATCAACAGCCAAATGTTCATTGCTCTCTCTTATTGCTGTTCTTGTAAATCAGCTGCTTGCGTACCTTTACAGTGTAAATGTGCAGGTCAGTTTTCAGTTTCCTCTGCTGAAAAGTGTAGGTGCAGAAGCTCTGCGCCATTAAAATTGCAATCCACCAAAGTCAGAGCGCACATGGCTCTTAAAGGGAATGGCAAGTGACAATCTTATTGGTTTATTGCCCGTTACACCCAAAACACACCCTTTAAGAGATTATGTAAGAGAATTAGCACATGCCTTTTGTGCATTTTTTGTGCACACCTTCTGGTGTTCGGGCATTACTTGTGATAGGGGGAGTCCTAATGAGTGGGTTGGGTAATTGGAGTAAATTGGGGAGAAAAAGGGAAAAATTTTAAATAAAATTATATAAAAAATATATATAAAACAAATAAGGTAAAAATAAGAGTTTAAGAGTAGGAATCATAAAATCATAGGTAACAAAAAACAAACAAAAGTTAATAGAACTAATAAAAATTCAACTACAGATGAATAAATAAAACTAAACACATAAAAAAGTAAAATATAAATAAGCAATAACTTATTTAACAAAAAAGAAGTGTATAAAAACTCGCTAAAACAAACCAAGATTAAAAACTAAAAAGTTAACTAAAAACAACTAAAAACATACCAAAGATCATTACAAAAAGAGCAAGTCTGCTAGGTTGTTGTGGTGTGTTGTGTTTTTTTGTGTGATGTATGGTGGCACGCATTACTGTATTTCAGAGAGAAGTTCTTTTTCTCAGTTAATCTGTCTCTCTCCCTTTCTCTCTCTTTCTCTCTCTCTCTCTCTCTCTCTCTCTCTCTCTCTCTCTCTCTCTCTCTGGTTTGGACTACATTCCCGTCTGCTCAGAAAGCCCTTGAGGAAGAAACCGAGTCGTCTCCATTAAGCAGAGCCGCAGAGCCGCTGTGTGTTTTGGCTGGGAGATGGGCCGCGTGTCAGGCTTCTATTATCCTGTTGTTTGTGTGTAAGCCCAGTGTGACCTGTTCAGGGGCTTCCCCCCCCCAAGTCCAAAATCCCAGATTAACCTCTCTCTCTTTCTCTCTCTCTTTCTCTTTCTCTCTCTCACTTGTGTTATTCCAAACCCTTAAATATGTACTGTATCTAAGTGGGTCATCATTAGACTGTAAAATTAACAAAACACACTTAGTTACATAAATATATACATACATTACACAGTTTGCAGAGCAGCATATTCTGCCTTTAATCATTGCATTTTTTTAACAAGACAATGCAAAACCACATGCTGCACACAGTACAAATATGGGTACCACTTTAAAATAAGACTACCTTTATAAAGGGTTTATAAATGTTTTACAATTAGTTTATTAATGGCTACTAATAAGGTTGCAACAATGCCTTAAAAGTCATTAATGATCAGTTATAACACATACGTAGAAAGGGCAACAATGACCTGTTGTTTGTTTAATAGTGAACCCACAGCCATCTATATTGTTGCCTGTTCTATGTATGTGTTATAACTGATTATTAATGATTTTTAAGGCATTAACAACCTGATTAGTAACCATTAATAAACTAATTGTAAACCATTTATAAACCCTTTATAAAGGTGGTCTTATTTTAAAGTGGTACCCAAATATGTATATTATTCATTTTTTTTTAAGCTGAAGCTCACTATAAGATGTAAACAGTGGTTTCTAATAAGCTTCTTGTGCACTTTTTAAGTTATTAATGCTTCGTTTTAAATGTCAGGGCTCCTCAGATTCTAGCAAGGAGGTGTGGAGCTACTTTGATCTGAATAACGGTGTAAAAAGTGATTTATCAGGGTAAATTATGCCCCGTATCACCCAGTCAGAAGGGTGTTTGGAGAAACGGTTAAAATTTAACACATACATAGAAAGGGCCTGTTGTTTGTTTAATCGTGAACCCACAGCCATCTATATTGTTGCCCTTTCTATGTATGTGTAATATGTATATTATTCATTTTTCAGCAAGACAATGCACAATACAAAGGCATGGCTGTGAAGAAAGAAGAGTCCTGAAATGCAGGAATGGATGTATATTAATACATTAGACAAAACAAAAGTTTAAAATCTTGCGTTCGTACTGTCTGCAGTCAAATTACAGTATATATATATATACGTATATATATATATATATATACGTATATATATATATATATATATACGTATATATATATATATATATATATATACGTATATATATATATATATATATATATATATATATATATAAAGTAAAGTTTACACCTCCAGAGCAGCAGTGAATGGCCGGGTTTATGGTTGAGCTGGTCTGGGACGACCTGTTGTGTTGATGGCCCAGTTCTCCGAGCTCCTCTGACAGGCTTTACATAACTGCTCTGGCCTCTGACAAGGTGTTACAGTAACACGTTTCACTCGTGCTGCATGTGCACTCGCTGTCACATGGGGACCAGCTCCCTCCCTCCCTCCCTTCCTTCCTCGTTCACTCCCTCCCTCCCTCCCTCCCTCCCTCCCTCCCTCCCTCCCTCCCTCCCTCCCTCAGGTGTTTGGATTAAGGCAGGAGGAGGAGGAAGCAGGGAGGCCGGTGAACGAGTGCGGGGGCGAGGAGCAGGCTGCTCCTGTAACCCGACCCCTTCCTCGCTGTGCTCTCGGGAAGAGCAGCCAATAATAGAACCCCACTGACCTCAACTGTACAAGAAAAGTGTTCAAGGTCTCTCTATCAATCTCTCTCTTTCTCTCTCTTTTTCTCCTGCAAAAATGCACCTTAAATGCAGACAATGGGCCCTATTGTACACCCTGTGCGACGTGCATTGTGATGCTTATTGCTATCTTGCACCCACAATGCTAAAATAGTGTCAGAGTTTAGGAATAAATCTACACTGATGGGCGTGGTGGTTTGGAAGTGAGGTGTGTTCAGGTCAATCTCTGGTGTGTTGCTATCTTGGCTGCAGGAAATTCAGGTGCGCCACTGACTGATTAAAACCCTGACAACAGTCAACAGTGCAATCATATCCTAACCATGCAGAAATGCGGTGTGCATTGTGCATGCTTAGCTCACATACTCCCCCGCTGGTTACACACACAAATAAACCTATTGCAGATAGCAAACCCAACTTTTTTAAAATTATTATTTATTTCTAATTTTTCCCATTTTCTGGAAACGTGGGAACAGAAATAGATTATACTGGAGAGAGCTCAGGATTACAGTATTAAAATGACTTTAATTTTAAAGTCTCAGTAAACTGGAACACTGTGTGATTTTTTTGTGTTAAATGTTCGCTGTGTAATCTGTGTAATAGTATCATGTTCTCAATCATTCATTATTGTTTATTGGACTTTTTTTTGTTGTTTTTTACGTGGATTAAGCCAGCACTGTCTGTGGGGATTATGCACTGAAAGGGATTTTTAGGCTGATATAGAGATAAAGAGAAAGAACAGAACATGATTTAGCATCAAATATCAGGTTTGAATCTAATTCCACTTGTGCAACGATGCAATTATATAGGTTATATAAATATATAGGTTAACCCTGGTGAAAAAAAAATATATACTTAGTTGTACTTAAAACATATTGAAATATGTCTAAGTATGCTGTAAATATACGAACAGATTTATGTACTTACTTAAAATATATTAAAAGTACATTAATATAACTTTTTTATCAAATGCTGAAAAGTAAACTTTGATCTTACTTTTTAAAAAGTACAATATAGTGTATGAAGTACACTTTTAGTTTAATGTAATTCAATATACTTCTAAAGTACTATATATTTACAAATATACTTTTGAACATTTTTAGCAAAGTGTGTTAAAAACAACTGTTACAGTAGTTCACTTAAAGTACAATGTATCATGTAACTTTTTAGAAAGTAAATTAAATTACTACATTGGTCAAATGTTTTAAAAATATAAATATATATATTACTTTAATATAACAGTTAAAATGTATTTCAATGCTCTGTAATTATAATTAGGAAAATATAAACATAAGTAAATTATAGGATACAGTGTTAAATAACACATTTACATGTCAAATAAAAAATGTAAAAGTAAATTTGTACCACGCTAAAAATTGTAGTACAGTATATTAAAATATATTTCTATACCCAACAAGGTATAGTACTAGAAGTGTGCAACTTACAAAAGACAGGAGCACGAAGCATATTTGTACTGTAATGTAAATAGATCACATATATTTAACATACATTCTTAGTGCTTTTTCTAATATACCTGGTGTATAATACATAGTGATACAGTTGTAATAATCATTAAATGTATTATAATTTTACTGTAAGCATATTTAAAATATGGGGTTTCATACATGAAGTAGTATAAATGGTTTAAATGTTACTAAAGTATATTTTAAATAGTTCCATTTTAGTACAGTTAAGTACATTTAGCACAATTTAAGTAATACTTTTGTACTATTTTATACAGTTAAAGTAGAATAAGTAAAAAAAAATGTGTTCCATTTTATCACTCTTTAAATATACTGATTTATATTAATGTGGCTACAAGAACGCTTTAGTGCACTATAGCATAATAATGCTTATTATACTACTTTTTTTCACTAGGAAAAGGCTATTAGGAACAATAAATGATTATGAAATTAGACTGGTATAAGGAAAATTACTTTAAATCTCAACATCTGTGGTTGTAGAGGTTCCTAATGGAGTCCAGTGATAATCCATCCCATTCAGCTTCAATATTCTCACACAGTTCCTGCAGATTTTGCAGTAAGGCGGTGGTTGGGAGTGTTGATAGTAGTGTCCAATACATCATCCCACATCATTGCATCTTGAGATGACTGCAGCATGTGGACGAGCATTGTCCTTTTGGAAATAGTGCAATGAAGAAAGTTATTTATTTATTTATTTATTTGGCCCAATATTTTTACTTACAATTTTTGAACTGGGAAAATCTGGAAACTACTACAGGAAACACCTAAACTCTAAAACTCAGCTCACTGTTGTCACTAAATCATTTTAAACTTTTAATATTTACCCTCCTTCCGACAGGCTGTACCTGTTTTACTTAATCTGATTTATTCTTGACTTTTGATTTTTTTATTTTAGTTCTTCTCTTACTTCTTTATCTCCTATTTTTTTCTTTCCTTATTTTATTTTTATTAATTTGTATTATTTTTTTTTATTAATTGCTTTTTAACTTTTATTATTATTTCTATTATTATTTCTATTATTTTTTTATTTTTTTAGTTCATTTATTTATTTGTATTTTTATTATATTATGTAAAAGTTAGTTTTAGCTTAATTTCAACTGTTTGTTTTGTTGTATTATTCCTCATTTCTTATCAATTAAACCAAGTGTTATTATAATTATTATTATTATTTTATTCTTATTCTATTTTTATTTTTATCTCTGTTTATTTTTATTTACTGTTATTTTAAAATAATTAAATTTAGTTATTTAATTATTTTCTTTGTCATGTCAATCTCTGTATTTGTAAATGCTCGGCTACATTGAAAATGAGGGTTGTCAAATTAAAGATTGATTAATTGATGGATAGATTCATTCTAGTTTAAACATTTCTAGTTAAAACAATTGTCTTGGCTGGACCAGTGCTGTAATGCTACAGCGTTCATGCTCGCCAAGGTTCTGATTGCTCACACATGGATTGCCTTGTATAAATACACCCCCTGTTACCTTTGTTCGCTAGCTGGGTATTGAATCTAGCTTGCTAGCTCTTCTACTAAGCGCTTGTTTTGATTGTTCTTCCTTGTTACAGACTACATTTTGTGTTTTTTTGACCTTTACTGTTTGATTGTGGTTGATGACCTATTTTTGTATTTAGGTTACCCTTTTTGCCTTGCCTTCTGCCTGTTTGGATTTACCGTGTTTTTTTCTTTTTAATTAGATCACAATTCCTTATTTGAGCCTATCATGTTTAAGTACCTGCTATTTTAGTTCCTTTTATGTTGAGGGAATATATTCCCAGGTAAAAATAAAGGTTGGTTGATTGAGTGTGTGTGTGTGTGTGTGTGTGTGTGTGTGTTTGTTTGTTTGTGTGTCCTCAGAAGATCATGTTTGCTGTGTGATTTCCCTTTCTGCTCACGTGTACAGGCCTTCCAGTCATTTCCTCATAACTCTCCAGGCTTTAATGTTTGCAGGGTGGTTACGTGGTTACGTGACTGTGCACACACACACACACACACACACACACATACACACACACACACACACACTATCATATAGCAGCACATTTGTTGTCAAACACTGATAAGAGTGTGGCTGAATCATTAACTAGTCCAGGCCTGAAAGAAAGAGAGAGAGAGAGAGAGAGAGAGAGAATAAGTGAGAGAGAGAGCGAGAGAGAGAGAATAAGTGAGAGAGAGAGAATAACAGAAACAAAGGTAGGAAAGGAAAGAGAAGGAGGTCAGGTCAGCAGGTACACGTGAGGGCACATTTATGCCACCTGCCAGGAAAACTGAAGCTCTGGCAGGCATCCAAGTGCACACACACACACACACACACACACACACACACACACACACACACACACACACACACAAGAACACATGAACAGAGTGACATACTTACTGTATTTTCGCACTATAAGGCGCTCCGGATTATAAGGCGCATTTTAAGACACAACTAACTAAACTTTACTAAAGCTAAGCTAAGTAAACACAACTGTAATAAAAAAGACTTTCTAAGTCAAACGAGCACTAGATGTTAATCTGTTTAAACGGTTTATTTGGGTGAGTAAAGCATTTCCATTTATTTACAGTAAGCTTAGATTCCCAAATTTCTCCAGCACTAGGGCTGGAGCTTTAGCATTAGCAGCTAACCGCGAAAGAGCTAGCGCTTAGCGCGGTTAATGGGTAATGCTCATCAGTGTTGGGAGTAATGGCGTTAAAACTAACGGCGTTACTTTTTTTCAGTAAGGAGTAATCTAACTAATTACTATGACTGTAACTATAACGCCGTTACCATTTCCGACACCCCGTTACTGCACGTTACTTTAGCCGCTCTATTAACTTTTTTTTTTAAACTTCGCTTTGCCCTGGTCAACCTCTCCTCTTTCCGGTGAACTTCTGGCCGCTGTGTCTGTGGTTTGGTGTGGTGAAGTGAGGCACAATTGTGACGATTTGCGTGCTCTAATCAATTCAGTGATTGCCGTGGACAGCCCAAGTTCCGAATTAAGGACGTTAAGCTCTTTTTAGCTGCTCCGGTTTTTGTGGTGCTGCTGCTTTCTGTTTTAGAGCTTAGATTCTCTGCCCGAATCCCACCTGACCCGAGGACCGACCCGAAATCAGGCTCCTATTTTTATTTTATATAAAGCTCTGGTGTAATAATCACAATGTTGCTAAGTAACCAATTATTATTGTTCACTAAAGCGAACGAAATAGCGAAAACTGAAAGTGAAAAAACATTTGTGTTAACTGAATCTAATAAAAATGATAATTAAAAGGAAAAAACAGAACTAACTCGAACTGTATTTTGTGTTTATAAAACTAACTAAAACGAACTTAAATTACTGATAGAATACCCTCATTTTCGTGTTTAATTTATTTATAAGCGCTGTTGTACAGCGGAGTTGTACAGCGGGAGGTGTTGTGCCGAGCGCGCGGCACCTTGTGGTCTGTTAGTTCTTGTGTAAAGCGCTCGCGCTAGCAGCAAAATACGACAGAAAACACTGAGAAACTGCACAATTATGTATGGGATTACAATATGCGTGCGAGGCAGATGAAAGAGAAACAGGAGATACAGTGTGTGAGCACATTTACCTGTAAGTAGCTCATACCAGAACAGGCAAATCTCTCTCTCTCTCTCTCTCTCTCTCTCTTTCTCTCTCACGTTTATTAGATTGATCTCTCTGATGAGATGTGTGAAAACTAATAAAAACTAGCAAGCCCACCCTAAAAACTTACTGAACAAAAAAAAAAAAAAAATAATAAAATTAAACTATAATAAAAATGAAAAATGTAATCACGTAGCTCTGGGCGCACGTGAACGCCTCCGCCTTTTTTTTGACGGGCGAATAATAAAAAGTAACGCATAGTTACTTTTACTGGTAACTAACTACTTTTATAGTGGAGTATAACTCTGTTAGTAACTCACTTACTTTTTTGGAGAAGTAACGAGTAACTATAACTAATTACTTTTTCAAAGTAATGTGCCCAACACTGATGCTCATGATGCTCCAGCAGTGCTAGTAGTGGTTAGCAATAGTCTACAGTCCTATACACATGTTCCGTATGTATTTAGAGCTCCACTGAGCATACAGGACACGTCATAGTTATATAATAGAATTACAGAGTGTAGGTCTGTATCTGTTCTTTATTATTATTCTACTTTCTCCCTGTTGTTCTTACTCAAAAACCCACAGGAGAGAAAACCACCACAGAGCAGTTATTATTCGTATTATTTTGGCTGTTGGTAATTTTTCTCTGAGACATTGGTTCTCAAACTTTTTAGACCACATTCCACCAGTGACCAAGTACCACCTAAAAGACATTTCACAGAAACACACGTAATTATTACACACATGCTTATATAAAAGAAATTAGACGTTTAATCTACGTACATATACATGTCATCATATATTTTACTGTACCTATTGTTCTTTACCTGTTATGTGGAGCTTTCCCGCTTTTGAAGGCTGTAAGTTAGTATAATAAGGTGCTTGACTGATTATTATTTCTGGATAAAACAATATTTTATCCTACTGAGAATCTCAGAATCAGGATTTACACAGAGTTGTAATAACTTGATGTTTTAATTTATGCTAACTCAAGTTTTTATTCCCCATTACTTAAAAAAAATGAGCAAACCGGCTGCCTTAAAAAAGTTAAGTAAACTCAACTTATCTGGTCTTACAGTAAAACAAAACTAAAAAAAGTTAAATCAACTTCCCCTTTAGTTAAGTTTTCATTACCCATTACTTAACTTTGTTAAGGCAATCGGTTTAATCAAATTTGTAAAGTAAATTCAACTTATCCGGGCTAACAGTGTACAGTGTTCACTTATGTATCTATAAACTGTAGTGCAGAAACTGTAGTGAACTGTTGGTGGATATAGTTTAACATATCATGTGGCGTTCCACAGGGTTTCACTGTAGGGCCAATGAAACTGATGTTAATAATTATTATAAAACTGTAGTTTAGGCAGAAACTCTGCCCATGTGAATTAGTGCATTTGTTTTGAATGTCCTACAAATGCTCAAAAACAACATGCACACACACTCAACCAAGCATGGCTGTGATTGGTTAATGATTCAATGAGCTCTTATCAGTGTTGGACAACAAACATGCTGGTGTGTGGAGGGATACAAAGGAACAGCATCAGGGAAATGTAGGGACATTACTGGCATTACTAATAAACTTACTGTACATATATCATTATACACACACACACACACACACACACACACACACACACATATACAGCCCTGGTAAAAAATAAGAGAGCACTTAAAAATATGAGTTTCTTTGATTTTACAAAATTCAACCAAGATGAACTGCTTGAATTTTTGCACCAGGAGTAAAGCAGCATAAAGTTATCCAAAAGCAGTGTGTAAGACTGGTGGAGGAGAACATGATGCCAAGATGCATGAAACAAACTGTGATTAAAAACCAGGGTTATTCCACCAAATATTGATTTCTGAACTCTTAAAACTTTATGAATATGAACTTGTTTTCTTTGCATTATTTGAGGTCTGAAAGCTCTGCATCTTTTTTGTTTTTCCAGCCATTTCTCATTTTCAGCAAATAACTGCTCTAAACCACAATATTTTTATTTGGAGTTTGGGAAAATGTTGTCTGTAGGTATAGAATAAAACAACAATGTTCATTTTTCTCAAACATAAATATATATAGTATAAATTCAAGACAGATGGACAACCTAGATGGTGGGCAATTCATTGAAATGACTCAACTGGGCAAAATGTCTTTGAGTATTTTGTAGAGGCATGTCTTGTAGTCAGCTATCTCTCACCAAAAGGTACACTACCCCAAAAAAATGGCCTTCAAGAGGCTTTTGAAATCACTTATATGTTACTTCTCTTGTGTTAAGAACCAATGTCTAATCAGAACAATACTATAATTATTTAGGTTCATTTAAGTTATGCAGCAATCTGTAGTTAAATGACAAAATATGAATTGATTTTTAATTGAATAACGTTGCACATTGTTATTGCACGCTGTTGTTGGATATTTGTGTGTGTATAGTAGCTGTAACCCTGAAATAACATGTTCTAACCCAACAGCTGGGAAAAGATCCACAGCCCAGCAAACTGGGTCAATGGGTTAACTCAACTCTGCTGGGTTTAAACAATCCACACTGAGACTGTCTATATAGAGCCAGATGCTGGGTTGCCAAATTGATCCAAAATCAACTCAACTTGGGTTTTGTCTAATCTAGTGATTTTTTTTTTTTACAATACATACATACAGGGGTTAGATAATGAAACTGAAACCCCTGTAATTTTAGTGTGGGACGTTTCATGGATAAATTGGAGCAGCCTGGTGGCCAATCTTCATTAATTGCACATTATTGCAACAGTAAGAGCAGAGTGTGAAGGTTCAATTAGCAGGGTTAGAGCACAGTTTTACTCAAAATATTGCAATTGGTACTAGAGTCATTTTAATGCAATATTTGCTTTAATTTCTGTATACTCTCAGTTCACTTCAGTTGTAGCATGCGCCACTGTTAATCATTCCTCCTACAACATGTGCACTAAAGAGAGAAAGGCCTCCCTGAATGGAGCGTCTGTTGAATGGATGGTGAATGGTGGGCGGCGGGTGATTTCCCTCCTCAGTCTGGATAGTCCCGGGTGAAAGAGTGTCAGCAAACTGTGCAATTAATTAGCGTGATAAGATTTGCAGAGGATTCTGAATGGGAAACGCATTCACCCTATTCTTTTAGACGACTGTGAGGGAAGTGAACGCTGCAGGCTGACTGCCAGCCCAGCGGGAGGGATGTAGGTCAGATTCAGTGGGTTAGAAGAAAGAAAGAGTGAGATAGAGAGAGAGAGAGAGAGAGAGAGAGAGAGAAAGAGAATGAAAGACAGCTTTTGTTCGTCGTTACCTAGAATGACACAAAGGCGGTGGTGATGCACACACTAGCTCTGCTGGAATTCAGGCCTGTATTTGAGGTCACTGCTCTCTGTTCAGATGGACAGACAGACAGATGTTCAGACCAACACACATATTATCAGTGATGGAAAAGTTACTTTAACAAAGTAACCTGATAACTGATTACTAATTACTCCTTTAAAACGTAATTTAGTTACTTTATGAATTACTTTACTTTAAAAGTGGTTCAGCGGGCTAAGCACTGCCACTATGATCAGGAGATCACCGGTTCCTGTAATCCTGTTCATGTAGCTTGCCATCAGCTGCCGGAGCCCTGAGAGAGCACAATTGGCCTTGCTCTCTCTCTGGGTGGGTACTTTAGGTGACGCTCTCTCCCCACATCACTTCAAAGGGTGATGTGGATCAGCACAAGGCTGCGTCTGTGAGCAGATGTATCAGAACCGAGACGCTGCGCTTTCCTCCGAGCGTTAGCGCTGTGATGCTACTCGGTAATGCAGCATCAGCAGCAGTTCAAAAAGATGCAGAGTCTGACTTCACATGTATAGGAGGACGCATGTGCTAGTCTTAACTCTTCTTGTGTTGGGGCATCACTAGTGATAGGGGGCTCCTAATAAGTGGGTTGGGTAATTGGCCGTGTAAATTGGGGAGAAAATGGGGAATAATGAGAAAAAAGTACAGCACATTTACACTTTCATTATTTACAAAAAATAGAAAAAGACACAGAAACACAGAGAGCTCTTAAGAGTAACTACTAAGAGTATACGTTTTTTGGAAACTAAAGAAAACTGGAACAGGAAGAGTCACGTCTGGCTGACCCACATGGCAACAGCTTTAGCATTTAGCTCAGATTAACATGATTAAGGACTGAGTCTCAGTTTCAGCAGAATAGAAGAGAAAAATTAGATATAGTCTAACAGGTGAAGTGATGAGCAGTAATAAAATCATTAATAAGATCAAGATGAGAAAATTAAAAATCAGCTTGTCTTCTTTCTGTTTATTACTGGTAAGAATTACTGGCCTTTCTAAAACTGTGGAAACTCTGGAAACATTTAATTGGAACCCATGTAACACGATCTTACAGTTATGATTAATAAGAGCACATGCATTACTCCCCAGTGTTGCTCTGTGGTGTTATTTTTTTAACGCATGCCTGAACTAAGTGCTCAGTGTGTTCAGTTTCAGCCTGAACCCAGAGCCCAATCACACCAGCAACTGGTGCTTCCATTCTCAGCATTCCTCTCCCAGTACTGCAGCCTGTCATAAACTGCAGTCCGGATACGCCACGGTAATTTACACATGAAAGGGGGGACGGTACGGGGAAACGGGTGAGGTGCTTTAGGTCTATATTAGGCGGCATGCTCAGAGCCCCACCATATTCATCACTGTGTTAGGCAACAGCCGAGGACCCCTCCGGTGGGCTCTGAAAGGTGGCCGATAACAGACCTGCACTTTGGCTCGGCCGGTGAATCATTTCTAAAGGGGCGTCTGAGGAAATTTTCGAAGAAGTTGTTACACAAGATTACACAGAAGTATTGCATGCTTTCTTCTCGCTCGCCACAACCGCAGTTACAACAGCATGAGCTTTTTTTTGTGTGTAACTTTTGTTGAAGCCCACTGTCCACAAAGTCCTTACAATGTTGGGCCTACCTTATTTTTCTATAAGACTATAAGGTGCACGGGAACGTCTATTTTCTGGTCCATTTGAATATATATGGCACACTGGATTATAAGGTGCATTATGTGACACTAGTAAGGAACAGGGGTGTCGCCATGTTTTCCTTTTAATTCAACAAGTGGTGGTGGTGGGGTAGGTTAGCTTAGTTAAGTAAAGCTAAGTTAAGTAAACAAAACTGTAATTCTTAAAAACAAACAAACAAAAAAAAACATTGTCTTTTAAAATCAAATGAGCGCTGGATGTTAAAGAAGAACTCTAGAGCAAAATTATTTTGCAGTAAAACATGAAAAAAAGTACTTACCTTTGATGAATAGCGCACCCCCGTTCTTCCACAGTGTTCAGAGATCCAGAAAGTCCTCAAAGTAGCGCCACAACTCCTTGCTAGAATCTGGAGAGCCCTGACATTCAAAACAAGGCATTAATAACTTAAAAAGTGCACAAGAAGCTTACATAGACTCCGGGTAGCGTAGCAGGAGTAATGGCGGCGCTCTGAGCTGAAGCTCACCTTATAACAGTGGAAAAAGCAATTTATCGGGGAAAATTATGCCCCGTGTCTCCCAGTCTGAAGGGTGTTTGGACAAACTGGTAAAATTTCTGGATTTTGGAACGCTATGGGAGAACGGAGGTGTGCTATTCATCAAAGACAAGTACTTTTTATCATGTTTTACTACAACAAAAGTCTACGTTGAATTAGGTGAACATTTGTAGCATTATACACATTCAAACTGAGATCTTTGAGTTGATTCAACTGATAATAATAATTTAGTTGGTTTTCATTAACCACTTCTTTTCTATTGGCTTCTGGCACCATTTATTTGCACACTGGGTGCCTAAACTTAGACATATATAGATCATACAGCTCTGGAATAAAAATAAGAGAGCACTTAAAAATGATTAGTTTCTTTGATTTTACCAAATTGAAAACCTCTGGAATATAATCAAGAGGAAGATGGATGAGCCATCAAGCCATCAAACCACCAAACTGAACTGCTTGAATTTTTGCACCAGGAGTAAAGCAGCATAAAGTTATCCAAAAGCAGTGTGTAAGACTGGTGGAGGAGAACATGATGCCAAGATGCATGAAAACTGTGATTAAAAACCAGGGTTATTCCACCAAATATTGATTTATGTTTCTACTCTTAAAACATCTTAAAACTTTATGATTATGAACTTGTTTTCTTTGCATTATTTGAGGTCTGAAAGCTCTGCATCTTTTTTGTTATTTAAGTTATTTCTCATTTTCTGTAAATAAATGTTTAAAATGACAATATTTTTATTTGGAATTTGGGAGAAATGTTGTCTGTAGTTTATAGAATAAAACAACAATGTTCATTTTACTCAAACATAAACCAGTAAATAGCAAAATCAGAGAAACCGATTCAGAAACTGAAGAGATCTCTTGATTTCTTTCAGAGCTGTATATCATGATTAAATGCATGGCTGCATGGATTTGATGTTGTAGGCTGTAAGAGCAAGCATCATTTTCTGAGTTGTTAACTGAACTATATTAAAACTCCTTTATTTTTATATTAAATTCTGGAGACTTCTAGTAAAGCTATGATAATACAATGGTGGTCATTTTTTCTAAAGTTTAACAAAGAAAATGCTACTTTTGTGGGTTTCTACATGGTCTATGCATTCACCAACATCTTGCCATGATTTCTGATAACCCTCCGTTTATCCATTCTGACTCTGGACACCCTACCCCTCTACCTCCACATCAATTAGGATACCCCACTCCCAGGCATGAGCTCACGGATCGGAGGGGTGGGTCTAACTGGTAGAGGGTAGGGGTTTAAATGGGATTGGGCCTTGGACTGAACCACGGCCTAAATTAGCACTATCTGCTTACAAGTAGTGTAAGAGTGGAGCTCTCTGAGCAGCAGGTGGGCCAGAGATTAACAGATCAGACTGAAAACTCTTTTGAACATCTGCTGTCAGTCACACCAACCAGAAACCTCAGCTGTGAAAGAGAAGCCTGGAATTATGCCAACTTCTCCCAAAGGTCACATAACACACACTTCAGTCCTCCCATATGGATACAAAGGAAACTCGGGTCGTACCCTCAGGAAACCTGACAAGAGTAGTGCAGTATTAGTTTTCTGATTTTTTATGATTGACTTTCACAAGAAGGGTTTATTAATAAACAGAATACTGTAAAAATGATTTTTTGACATATAAAATTATAATTAGGTTTATTTAAGTAATATCTACAAGAATAATCAAGTACAGTCTAGTTACTTAAGAAGTTCACAGAAAATGATATACTCTACTTGGTGTTTCTTTGTAATTGTTTGTCCTTAAATACATTTGTACTTTTGAGTCTAAATGCTAAAATAAAAATTTACAACATTTTTGTAATTTTTTCTTTGTTCGAGACGCAAAACTGAAACCTGCAAAAAAAAAGGTCTCTTAAACTTAAAAAATAAATAAATTAATAATCCAGCAATTTTTTTGGGTAAACTGCTATCTCAATATTTTGACATACAAAGTTATTATTTCGAGATAGTAAGTCATTATTTAGAGATACTGAGTCTTTATTTTGAGATATTATCTCATTATTTTTAAGATTCGATTAGTTTTGAGAAACTATCTTAATATTTTGAGATACTAAGTCGTTATTTTGAGAAACTATCTTAATATTCTGAGGTACTAAGTCATTATTTTGAGATACTATCTTAATATTTTGAGATACTAATCATTATTTTGAGATACTATCTTAATATTTTGAGATACTAATCATTATTTTGAGAAACTATCTCAATATTTTGAGATACTAAGTCATTATTTTGAGATACTAAGTCAATATTTTGAGATATAAAGTAATTATTTTAAGATACTATCTTAATATTTTTAGATACTAAGTCATAATGAGTTAGCAGTTTACTTAATAATAATTTTAAAAATGTGCTGGATTATTTTTATTTTTTTAGGTGGCGGGAATGGGCTTCCATACAGTGGCGATTTTCACCGAATGTTCAGCGGTTGAAATTACTCTAAATCTATTTATTTTTTTCTACCCTATTTAGTATGATTTTTTAAGTGTTTATTAGTCCTGTACACAATTGCAAACTATTTGTAATTTTATTTCCATCGTAAGATACAAGCAAACTTTGTCTGACAATCTCCATTTTATAGAATATCATGTGGTGCGACTATCAAGAAACTACTACTTTGGGACTTTTATGTTGAAACCAATTTAAAGACAGGAAGTTGCGTCATTTACCAGTTTGCACTTTTTAAGTTATTAGTGCTTTGTTTTAAATGTCAGGGCTCTCTGGATTCTAGTAAGGAGGTGTGGAGCTACTTTATGCCCCGTGTCTCCCAGTTTGAAGTGTATTTGGACAAAGTGTTACAATTTCTGGATCTTAGAACGCTGTGGGAGAACAGAGGTGTGCTATTTATCAAAAGTAAGAACTTTTTATCATGTTTTACTACAACAAAAGTCAATTTTAGACCGGAGTTCTCCATTAAAGAGGGCCTAACACAGCTGATTAAAAATTCAGGTGATTTGCTTCCTGTGGTTCTTAAAGGTTGTACCAATTCTTATGGGGAGGGTTTCACCCCTTACTCGTCTAACTCTGTACCACTTAAAAACAAAAAAACAAGGGTAGGAGTTTTCTCTCTTTCTCTTTTTTTTATCTCTTTATCTTTCTTTCCCTTCACCTGTATTTTGTGCTTCATTTCAGCATTTAGCTTTCAAACCAAAACAGGAAATGAGCAGCGTTGCTGAGAGCAAGAACCTCAGATAACACCTTGTCTGATTTGACCATCAGCAGAGTAAAGCTGATTTACAGCAATTTTACCCAGACCACTGTGCACCCTCTCCAGGTCTCAAACCTCACTATTAAATCTGATTTACTCCAGCTTTCTCAGGGTTCTTGCTCCATTTTAAAAGTCAAATTTAATGCTTTTTAAGCCATTTTAAGGAACTCAATAAATATAATTTAAGACACAAATGTAGTCATAACTTCTTAAGTAGAAAATAATTTATTGTATTGAAAATGTAAAATGTAACATTTCCCATTTATCAATTGTCTTTATTAATTTTGTTCCATTGTGATTTATAACATGTTAGCATGTTAGCTAGCTCACGTTATTGTTAACTAGCTCTCTGCTAACCCTAGTTTTCTCCAGGGTAACATAGCTAACTCGCCACTAACCTTAGTTCTAACCTTAGTTCTCTTCTGTTAATGTTAGCTAGCTCTACCCCAACCTCCCAAGTAACGTTAGCCAGCTCATCGCTAATGGTAACTTGGTCTCCGCTAATGTTAGCTAGCTCTACGCTAACCTTAGTTTTCTCCACAGTAACGTTAGGTAGCTCACCACTTATGTTAGCTAGCTCTACGCTAACCTTAGTTCCCTCCCCAGTAACGGTAGCTAGCTCGGCACTGATGTTAACTCCGCTAACCTTAATTCTCTGTACCCATTAACATATTAGCTAGCTCACCGCTAATGTTAGCTAACTCTACGCTAACCTTAGTTTTCTCCCCAGTATCTCTGCGCTAATGTTATTATGAGTTTTCCCACTGGCATTAAATGCACCATCTAAAAAGTGTAATACCTACAGCAAATTTACAGTAAATTTAAGACTAATTAAAACATTAATTTCATTGTGATGCTAATGTTAGCTAGCTCTCCGCTAACCCTAGTTTTCTCCCTGTAATATAGCTAACTAAGAACCCATGGGAACCCTGTTTCTAACTTACAGCTTCTTCACTGAGCAGGAGATGCATCTGAATCTTCCGCTTTATTGTTCTTAATATCTCCTCAGGTCTGGAGCTGCTGCATGTGTGTTTGCATCCTGTGTGATGTTTTCTGTTTTGGAGCGTTTATAGATTTGACGCACAATAGCCTACACGTCTTCCTGTTTGCTGCAGACTGAAGATGTAACGTTATTCCTCTCAACTCTGGATGTGTGTTGTGAGTGAATAAGCATATGCATATGTTATTGTTATCACGATTAAAATAAATGACAGTGTCTTTTCCTGTTTAGATTGTATCAGTTGTCAGCAACTATTATATATGTCTCCTTCTTATTCTTCTTGAATCAAGAGTTTTATTTATATTAAGAGGAAAAAAAAATAGTCACATAGTTCACAATTGCATTGTGTGATGGTCCATCCCAGATTCCACCGAGCCCAGTAGAGAATACTGGTTACTGATTCTGGACACGGTGAACATAAGGCTTCTGTTCTGCACAGTAGATTATTCAAAATAATAATAATACTAATACTACTACTACTACTACTACTACTACTACTACTACTACTACTACTACTAATAATAATAATAATAATAATAATGTCTTGATTATAATACAGTTTTGCACATCTTAGCTTAATTTTCTCAGTCAGCTTTATGAGGTAGAGTCACCTGGAATTCAGGCTTTCAGTTAACAGCTGTGCTGAACTCATCAAGATTTAATTACTTGAATTTCTTGTCTCTTAATAAAGTGTTTGAGAGCATCAGTTGTAAAGTAGTGAAGAGGTAGAGTTACAGGTATACAGTGAATAGTGAATATTTGAGTAATGCTCTAATACATATTATGAGAAGAAAGAACTACTCAACTAAGTAAAGAACTTTGAAAGTATCCTCAAGTGCATTCGCCAAAAAGTCCAGCAAAAATGTTATGATGATGAAACTGGCTCTCATCAGGAGCGCCCCAGGAAAGGTAGAGCAAGACACTGTAAGAAACCACAAGTTAACAGCTCCACATCTCTTTCTTTTATTCTTTCCACCATTTCTCTCTTTATTTTTCACCATCTGTCTGTATGTCTGTCTGTCTATCTATCCTCACTTTCTTCTCTCCCTTTCTCCAATTTTAATACCCTCTTTCATTTTCTCTCCCCATCTATCTATTTCTTCCTCTGTTTTATTTTCTCTTTCTTTCATCTCTTTCTTCCCTTTTCTTCCTTTTTTTCTTCCTTTCTATTTCTTTCTGTCCATCTTTCTCTCTGTACATCTTTCTCCCTCTCTCTCCATATTTTTTCTCTCCATATTTATAATTTTTTTCACATTTCTTGTTTCATTTTCTTTCCTTTGTTTCTTTCATTTTCTATCTATCTATCTATCTATCTATCTATCTATCTATCTATCTATCTATCTATCTGTCTGTCTGTCTGTCTGTCTGTCTGTCTGTCTGTCTGTCTGTCTGTCTGTCTGTCTGTCTGTCATTCTGCACACGCCGTTGTATCTCTGTATCCCTGCGCTGTACAGGAGCGCTTTGTTCTTTTCACTTTTATTAATATTCCTCCGCTGTCTAACACCATCCGCTTGGGGTTAGCTGAGAGCCGATAAAACACGGCAGATAAAAGCGTTAAAGGTGGTGCAGAAACTGGGATGAAAAACGAGAAAAATGAGGGTGAAAGGAAGGGGGAGTGAAACGCTGGACACGTGTCTTTGATCTGAGCTCGCGGATTCATAGAAAAGCAGCCAGGTTCCTCAGAAGCGACAAGCGAGGGGGGCGGGGCTACGGGAAGATGCGGCATGTGAGTGGGAGGGGTCATGCAAATAGTGGGCAGGGGCAATAGAAGTCAGCACGGCCCCTACTGCACTCTGATTGGCTCGCCTGTTCGTCGCCATAGGAAACGGGTTCACTTCAGGTTCTGTGGGTGAAAAATCTTGTTTGCCAGAGGGAGGGGCGGGGCCGGAGATGAAGAGGGGGCGGGGCATGAGAGGGATGGACATGACCTACATTCTGCTTTGGTTCCAGACCTGTGTGTTAGACTGTCCAGCCCTGGAGCTAGGGTGTTTCTCAATACCAAGAACAAGAAGAACGGACTTGTGTTCTCCATAAATTACATTACAAGAACAAACTTGTAAGAACACAATAACTGAGGACACCTATTAAGATGTGATATAATTATATTATTATTATAAAACCCAGAACTCAGTTCTTAAGTTTGTTTGTTGGTGGTTGGGTTCAAATGGCCTAAAACTGATGTTTAATGGTCAAGATGGTTGAAAAGCTGCTCATCCAGAATAATATATACCCTATACTGGTAAACCAACTGGTTAACCAGCTCTTGACCATGAAAGAGGTTGTGGTTGTGCATGGTCTTGTTGGTAATGCTGGCATCTCATAAGATAACACCTCTCAACTTATACAGGTGTGGTCAATCCCAAGCTGTCTCCTGAGCTAACAACACTTCATGATCAATTTACACTATATACTGGTATTCAGTGCCTTTTGGTATCTAATGTATCTAATGTATATAGTGTTTATTGACACCATGTAAGATGTTTATTATAGTATGAATGGGAATTTGACCAATTATGGATGAAAGTGGCCTTGTACAGCAAAATATTCCGAAATATTTTCCTAAAATAGCTCATATTTTACCAGTTTATCAACATTACAGATAACAACTCATTCAAGTTTACTGGTAATCTTAGCTAAATTAATGTTAATAGAATGGCATATATCATCGCTGTCTAAAAAAAAACATATCTTAAAAAATAGTAATTTTACAGGAAAAGGAAAAAGCCTTTTATCAGACTCTTATTAAACATCAGATAAGAAATCAAATTCAAATATATTAATAAATGGAGATACATGTTTTTCTTTGGGACAGGGATGATGTACTGTATAGCAACCTCTGTTTCTTGTAAAGAACTCTAAAATAGACCATATTTTACTCCAAACCACTCTGAAATACACTATTGCATCAGGAAACATGAGCTTTATAAATGTATACACATAAAGAAAAATCTGTGCAATTTACCATATTTAGCACAATCTGTTTACCATCACTGTGTGTGATATTACATAGACTTATTTATTACTTATTATTATTTACTGTTAACATATGTGCATTATCACTGGACATTGCTTACCACTACATACACACATATATACTGCAGAAGCATCATATTTTAGTATTTTGTGTTTTTTGTATATGTAGGTTTTTAACATTGCAACATTTTCATGCTGCAGGATTATGGAGGATAATGGATTGTCTTGTCTTGTCTTGTTTTGTCTTGTGGTGTCGTGTCATGTCTTGTTTTGTCTTGTTGTGTCGTGTCTTGTCTTGTCATGCCTTTTCTTGTCTTGGCTTGTCTTGTTGTGTCTTGTAGTGTCATTGCTTACCAAAGCATTCAAACATATATAATGGTGAATCATCATATTTTTAAATTATTTTTGTATTTTTTGTATGTCGTCGCTGTCCTATCAAAAACACTTTTTGTCAATTTTTGTCAATTTTTTGTTTACAACATAATTAATATAAATAATAAAATAAACTCTTTTTACATTGACTTCCATTGAAAGTTAACAAGGTTTTTTTCTCTTTCCTGTAAAGTTGGGGTTTTGGAGATAAGTGTTTTTCATTGGACAGCGACGATATGTAGGTTTTAATTTGTTTTTAACATGGCAACATTTCCATGCTGCGGGATTAAAAATAAAGCATTGTTTTGTTGTGTCGTGTCTTGTCATGTCTTGTCTCATCTCTTCATGTCTTGTCATGTCACGTCTTGTCGTGTTGTGTCGTGTCTTGTCATGTATTGTCTTGTCAAATCTTGTCTTGTCGTGTCTTTTCTTGTCTTGTCTTTTCATATTGTCTTTTCGTGTCTTGTCTTATCTTGTCGTGTCTTTTTATGTCTTGTCTTTTCATATTGTCTTGTCGTGTCTTTTCTTGTCGTCTTTTATATTGTGTCTTTTCGTGTCTTGTCGTATCTTGTCTTGTTGTGTCTTTTCATATCGTGTCTTTTCATATCGTGTCTTTTCGTGTCTTGTCTTATCTTGTCTTGTTGTGTCTTTTCTTGTCTTGTTTTCATATCGTGTCTTTTCATATCGTGTCTTGTCGTATCTTGTCTTGTTGTGTCTTTTCTTTTCATATTGTGTCTTGTCTTGTCGTGTCTTGTCACATCTTGTGTTAAATTGCCCTTACATTTCAGAATCTTATTGTTTTATCGATTATAGTTTTTTCGCATTCAAATTTAACTAATTTTGTTGTAGCCAGCTTATATTTTCATTTTGCTCAAATGAGTGATTTTTAGCTATTCTCTAAAATTCTTTTCTCGTTCCTAGATGGGAATATGTTATGTACATTCTCTCTCTCTCTCTCTCTCTCTCTCTTTCTCTCTGCAGCACCTGTTGCTATGCTGAAAGGTCAATGCAACTGGAATGCTTCCACATTCAGCTAACTGCCATTTGCCGTTTATGGGGGGTTGTGGTAGTGGTGTGTGAGTGTGTAAGTATGTGTGTGTGTGTGTGTGTGTTTGAGTGTATGTTTTCTAATGTGAGCAGCCGGTTAGTTCATTATGGTGGTGAATGTTTCCACAGAGTAATCGTATAAGTAGAGTTGTATAAGGGAACAGTGCAGGTTAATACAGTAGCAGGCTGTGACTGTAGGAATTCACATGACTGAATAAGCTCTCTTTCCCTTCCAACGCCCCCCTGAACTCACATGGGCCGGCTGACCTAAATTACTAGCTGGGAATCGGGATATAAAAACAAAAACAGAGGTGTATCTGTAATACATGCGCACGTGCACACGGGGGTTTGTTTGTTAGTTTTTCATAGGCTGTACATAATTATGTATATATTCTGTATGATAAACTGTGTATTTCTATATAAAAGGAAGCACATAAAACTTAAATGTAACCCTAAACTTTATTTTTTTTACTAACAAAGAAATACTTTTTTTCCTTTTATATCCTAAAAAATCTACAAATACCAGCACACACAGTGACTGGGCCTACACTGTAAGCATTTGTTGTAAAGTTTACATCAAATTCCTGCAAATTTTACTGTAAATTTTACTGATTGTAAAATATGTTGTATGAACTTTTTTTTTACTAATATTTGTCCCTACATATATACAGCACACTAGAATAATTTCATTGCAAAATTACAGTAAGTCTCTGCCAACTAAAACTGCCAGTATGATTTTAGAGTATGACATTGTAAATTATTTCCCTGTAAATAAAACACTGCGATCCAGTTTATCTAGGAATACAGTACTTTTTTACAATAAACTATTTTCTAATTAAATATGAACAGTAATTCATCTACATTAATACTTTTGCACATGTATCAACTGATTTAAACCATGTACTAAAGTTGTACTGTAGTTTTTTAAGGAACAGTCTGTAGGTTTTGGAGATTTGGAGGCCTCTCTGGTGATAATGTGTAATTGCACAGAGAGCAGAGTGGAAGAGTACTTTTAAAGCAGGTTAGTGGCCTGGCCACATCACCAGTAATTCTAGGGACATTATTGAAACACTTTAAGTGTATAAATATACTGTTGTGTCTTGTATAATGTACTAAATATATATTTACCTGGTTGTTGCCCTTTTGAGGGGGGGGGGGTTGGTTCTGGGGAAATGGCAGCCATGTAAACTTCTGTTCTTCTAGTATTACTTGGAGCTACAAGGTGCTACAAAGTGAGGGGAGGGGACTCCTTACTAAAACACCTGTGGGAAAGAAAAACTTACCATCCAGTGACGGGTCTAAAAATCTGTATGTAAATATGGTGTAAATAATGTCTACATTAATGTATGTAAATCTGTGTGTTCATGTATATGGGTGTGTATAGCTTTGAAGCAGCCCCTACTTGTAGTTTATATTGGGTATGGCCCAATTAAAAGGGCTGGTAAAGCCCTCTGTGCGGGAGGTCTAAAATGGGAAGGCATTTTGAGCCAGTCATTCTGCTGAAGCTTTAGTTGCCTGCATGACAAAACCTCCACAGAAACACTGGATTAAAAGTTGAACAGTTTACTTCTCGAAAAATAAGTTGATACAGAATTGTTTTTATCCAAAAGGGCAACCATTCTATTCTACATATACAGCTCTGGAAAGAAAATAAGAGACCACCTAAAAATGATGTGTTTCTTAGATTTTTCCTAATTAAAAAACCTCTGGAGTATAATCAAGAGGAAGATGGATGATCAGAAGCCATCAAACCAAACTGAACTGCTTGAATTTTTGCACCAGGAGTAAAGCAGCATAAAGTCATCCAAAAGCAGTGTGTAAGACTGGTGGAGGAGAACATGATGCCAAGATGCATCAAAAACTGTGAATAAAACCAGGGTTATTCAACCAAATATTTTATTTTAAATATTTTGTCCACTCCTCACTCAGGAATACTATTACTTTTAGTTGAAAAGAAAAACTGCTGCTTTAATGCTTGAAGGTAAATGGATATATGTGCACTATAAATACAAGATGCTATTGTAGATATTTATTGCAACAAAATGCAGCAATTATTTACAGGGTACTATACTGTATATGTAGGGAGATTTTTTTCACACACACACACACACACACACACACAGAGAGAGCACTGTATTGCACAACAGGCAGTAAGACGTTGTGTAATCTGCCTCCTCTCGTAGTGACATTTAGTAAATAATGCAGGAGCTGCTAAATCCTATAAGCCCTGTGATTAACTCACACATGGGCTCTCGGGTCATGGTCAGCTCGTCAGGTCTGATCTGAGGCCTGATATAACTGGTGCTGCCTTCAAATTCAGACTGTGCTGATGGTTTATGTCTGGTTTTATGATCGGTAACTTTCAGTCAGCATCCGAATAGACACTGGTGGCCCTATTTTAGTGATCTATAGCCAGTGATGGGAGTAACGGCGATGAAATAAACGGCGTTACTAACGCCGTTACTTTTTTCAGTAAGGAGTAATCTAACTAATTACTCTGACTGTAACTATAACGCCGTTACCATTTCTCACATCCCGTTACTGCACGTTACTTTAGCCACTCAATTATTATAATTATTAAAAACTTCGCGCATACAGACAAATGTGTGTGTGTGTGTGCGTTGTGTGTGTGAGTCATAAGGGAGGGGAGGATGAGATAACCGCCTAAGCAATGATTGTTGTCTTTGCTGTCGTGCACTCTATTCATCTGGCTTATGAAACACGCTCTGAGAAGGTGGGGGCCGGGTGGATGGGGGGGTGAAGTTTATGGGGGCGATTATCACAAAAGTAACGCAATAGTTACTTTTACTGGTAACTAGTTACTTTTATAGTGGAGTAACTCAGTTAGTAACTCTAGTTACTTTTTTGGAGAAGTACCTAGTAACTATAACTAATTACTTTTTCAAAGTAACGTGCCCAACACTGTCTATAGCGCATTGGCCAATTGCTCATCACCCAGCTGGATTTAGGGTGTGATGGTGTTTCTTTAGTATCGTGAAAAAAATACTTCTTGCACAGCTCAAAATGTACAAAAGGCATGTACTAATTATCTTAATTAATCATAGGTGTGTTTTTTCATGGGCATAATGTCTAATCAATATTATGAGAAGCAAGAACTACTTAACTAATTCAACTTAAGAAAAGTTAAAATTGAGAACTTTGAGAACTCTGAAAGTGTCCTCAAGTACATTTCTAATAGATGCACACGTGATTTGTTTGTTTTTCATAGGCTAAAATCATTTCATTGCAAAATCATTGAGTAAGTCACTGCCAACTAAAACAGCCAGTATGATTTTGAGAATGATTGTGGTATTGTATGTTATTTCACTGTATTATAACAGTAAATGAAACACTGGGATCCAGTTTGTCTACAGTAAAATAATAAAAAAAGTGTTTACATCTAAAGAATACAGTACATGTTTATTTACCATAAACTTTTACATAACTTTTATTTTTTAAATAAAAGTTAACAGTAACTGATCTACATTAATACTTTTGCACATGTATCAACTGATTTAAACTGTGAACAAAAAAAATGGCTGTAGTTTTTAAAGCAACAGTCTGTAAGTTTTTTAAGATTTAAGGGATTTGGAGACCTCTCTGGTGATAATGTGTAATTGCACTTCTGGGGACAACACTGTAGGTGTACAAATATACTAAAAATACTCACCGGGTTGTTGCCCTTGGGGGGGTTCCTGGGGAAATAGAATAGTGGCCATGCACTACAAAAACTCCACAGAAACAATTAGTTAAAAGTTGAACAGTTTACTTCTCAAAAAATATGTTAATACAGAATTGTTTTTACATTAGATTACATTACATTACATTTGGCGGACGCTTTTGTCCAAAGCGACTTACAATAGTGAAGTATTTTATCCAAAAGTCCTTACAAAATTTAACCAAAAATAAAAAGAGCTCAAGTGCAGTCGTCAAAAAGATAATCGAAAATGTTGGTGAAATGATGATGATGGAACTGGCACTCATCAGGACTGCCCCAGGAAAGAAAGACCAAGAGTTTTCTCTGTTTAGAGTTACCAGCCTCAGAAACCGCTAACCGCTATTGTTAAAAGCTCCCCAGATAAGGGCATCTAAATGCTTCTTCACAGGTTTTTTTTTGTTTGTTTATTTAACACTTTTAAGTTACTACATGATTCTTTATGTGTTCCTTCATAGTTTGGACCCTGTTCAAACCAAGAACTCTGATTGGTTGACTGAAGTCTCAGTGTACAGCTTGGACGTGATGACAGGAATGCCACAGTGGGTGCGAGTGTGCCACAGGATTAAAGGTACTTCCTCTGACTAACACTGCTGTGACCTTGAGTAAAGCACTTAAACCACAGGTGCCTGAGTTTTGAAGCAGATATAGCTTTTTCACGTCACTCGCATGCCTCCACTCACGTCAGACTTGTTTTGATGGTTATGTTACAGCTGAGCGGAATCCGGATTAAGCAACAGAAACCAGTGTGGACACAAACAAGCGTTCAAAAATACAGGACCAGTTAATTTTTTGAGCCCTCCTTTTCTCATTCAATGTGTTTTTTGCATTGTAAATGTAGAATATTAATATTGAAGACTATATTAAAGCTATACAGGAACATCTGTCGAATCTGTAGAACACTAAAGAAAAAGTGTTAAACAAACCAGAATATGTTTACTACTTTAGATTTATCTTTAAGGACAGATCTGCACACTCTTGGTGAGATTTTAATCTCAGTGTCTTCATGAGGGAGAGTCCCCTGGAATAGTTTTCTCAGCGTCTTGAAGGAAGGAGTTTCATGTCTTTAATATTAATCTACAATGTAGAAAATAAATTAAATAAAGAAATAAAGAAAAACATAGAATGAGAAGGTGCGTACAAACTTTTGACTGGTACTGTATTTGGGGTTATTAAAAAAAAAGCAATGAGAAATTATGAAGTTGTGACTATCACATATATGTAAAACTTCAGATTACATAGTAATAAATATTTTCCATCTTAATCACTTTTTATTTCCTGTCATGCATGCATCCTCCTTTTTGTTTAAAAGTTTTAGTGAAACTCAGCACTTACTAAAACCCATTTGAGCTAGAGTTGTTCAGTAGACATGTTGAATTGTTCATGGTGACTGTTTCAAAGATTGATCTCAAATGGTTGATTTCCTCAATTTTGTAAAATTTTGTTATATATATTTTTACTGCAACAGGCAAGACAAAGAAAGTTTATTTATATAGCACCTTTCATACGAAACAGTCACTCAAAGCAGTCTAAATCGCTGCCATTATGATCAGGAGATCGCTGATTTGAATCCTGGTGATAACTAAGGTTGCGCCTGTGAGCTGATGTATCGGAACCGAGTCGCTGCGTTTTCCTCCGAGTGTTGGTGAGCGCTGTGACGCTTCTCGGTATTTGGCAGTTGGAAAAGAGTATATAGGAGTATATGTGTATAATAATATTGTATTGTTACACAGTGTTTGTATGATACAGTATTTAAACATCTATGCTCTGCAAACAAAAGGCACATTATACACAGTATACTGCAGATATTGACCCAGTTTTCAGTTCCCAGCCTCGTGGAAATTGCTTTAAATTGAATTAAAACAGTGTTTCATAATTTAATCTTGTATGTACTTTCATTGCCATTTCACAGAATCAGTCCAGTGACATAAACAGTCATAGATTAAATCAGTTCATTTAAAGGTTTATTATATAGTTCATGGCGTGTTCCAGGGCTGGGGCTGTATAATGTGGAGTAAATAAGATGTTATGATGTTATGATATGGTGGTTATGTTGATTGATTGCAGAACGCCTTTCAGTTTATTAAAAACGTGATGAATCATTGTGAAACGCTGCCCTGCATCATTTTCACCAACGTTATTTACGTTGGTTGGATTATGTGAATGACGTGATTCGGTAAAAAGCCACAGAACATCTGGAACATCTATAACTGAACAGAAAACACATAAAAAATAACTGTACTCTTGAGTTCCAGTGGAGCAACTGATGCCACAGCCAACCACTGAACAGAGTATACAGTACAGGTCAAAAGTCTTTGGTTTGGACACACCTTCTCTTTTTCAATGTGTTTTCTTTACTTTCATGAATATGTAATATTGTAGATTCTCACTGAAGCATCAAAACTATGAATGAACACATGTAGAGTTTTATGTACTTAATAAAAAAAGGTGAAATAACTGAAAAAACATGTTTTCTATTCTAGTTTCTTCAAAATAGCCACCCTTTGCTCTGATTACTGCTTTGCACACTCTTGGCATCATTCTCTCAATGAGCTTCAAGAGGTGGCCACCTGAAATGAAAAGTTTTCCAGCAGTCTTGAAGGAAGGAAGGAGTTCCCAGAGGTGTTTATTAGCACTTTTTGCTCCTTTGCCTTCTTCACTCTGTGCTCCAGCTCACCCCAAACCATCTGGATTGGGTTCAGGTCCGGTGACTGTGGAGGTTCAGCTCATTTTTTGTTAAGTACATAAAACTCCACATGTGTTCATTCATAGTTTTGATGCTTCAGTGAGAATTTACAATATAAATAGTCATGAAAATAAAGAAAACGCATTGAAAAAGAGAAGGTGTGTCCAAACTTTTGGCCTGTACTCTATACATTAGGGAGTGTGTTTTTTTTGGGGGGGTATTTACATGCTAATTGGCATTATTTGTATTGAAACAGTCCAAAAAAAAGAAAAACTGGTATAGCTTCCATACAGAACTCCAGAAATACTCCTGAATAACAACGTTAATACATATTAATCACAGAAACACATATAATATAATATACCAGTAAAAAAAAATTGGGCATACCTTCTAATTCAATGTTTTTATATTTGTTACCTACATTATAAATGAATACTGAAGTAATCCAGACAATAAAGGAACACATAAGGAATCATGTAATAACTTAAAAGCGTTAAACAAACCTAAATATGTATAGCATTTAGATGCTCTTATATCTGGGGAGCAGTTAACTGGTTTCTGAGGCTGGTAACTCGTACAACAGAGAATTTTTCTGGCAAAAAATTCAGGTAAAAAAAAGTAAGAATGCTGTTTGTCTGTCTGTCTGTAATTCACAGAAAAAGAGACTCTATGTAGCAAATACCGGGCTATAAACAAATATACAACTGCTAAATGAGCAGTCTATATATTGTAAACTTTCAAATGATTAATGATTTTTTTTCATCTTAATTTTTTCTTTTGTGTTTGGTGTTTTCTTTTTTTTTTTTGTTTGTTTCTTTTTTTTGTTTTATATGTTTTGTGTCAATTAAATTTGTAATAAACACATATATATACTGTATATATACATATATGTGTGTATGTATGTATGTATGGATGTATATACATATATGTATGTATATATATATATGTATATATGGATATATATATATATATATATATATATATATATATATATATATATATATATATATATATATATATATATATATTAGTTAGCTAAAAAAGGGTAGGCAAAATAAGCTAATAGCTTCAGCCTATACCTTTTCGGTTGTTTAAAGAGGTTGTTTAAATGCAAGATAGAGGATGTGATTTTGGCAAAAGCCGAAATAAAAAAACTACTACTAAAAAATAAATAAACTCAAATATGTATAGCTTTTTCTTATTTTCATTGCATTGGAAGCCTGTGTGTAATATTATATACTTCATATTGACCTTTTTGTTTTGCAAACCATCCTTAAACAGAAAAAAACATGATTAAAAATGTTCTATTCGAATGGGATTAGTATCTCAGGGGGACGTCTGTGAAAAATATTTTACACTTCTACTCAGTGATAATGCAATTGAAAAAACAGGAGGACCAGTGAGTTTTTTTAGGCTTTCTTGGTCACATGACATTGCAGCGTTCAGTAGCTCCTCCATTTTCACTCGCTGTTGTGTTTTTTATACATGGATCTCTGTGAAAATGCATGCCCGAAGTGTAATTACGGTGTGCAGCAGTGGACAAAAAGCTATTTTATTAAACGCAAGGTGATAAAAATCAGATGTGCATCCGGACAGGAATAAAATTATAGGAGGACTACGGAAAATTTTTTTTTCAGCGAAACGAATACATGGTCGTTCTGGATGGGAATAAAATCACAGAGGAACCCCTATAAAAGAGAAAATTACCCCAGAACCCCCTGAGAAATTAATCTCGTCTGGATAGGGCTTAAATCACATAAAATTATTACAAATTAGCTGTTTCTTGTCCATTGGCTGCTTAATGGTTATGTGCAACAGAATATTTAAAAATAAAGAAAACGCATGCTGTCCATTGTAATGGATGCGGGGTCTAAAAAGGTCAAGAGGGCAAGTAATTCAAGTAATTAACTCTTGATGAATTCAGCACAGCTGTTAACTGAAAGCCTGAATTCCAGGTGACTCTACTTCATAAAGCTGACTGAGAGAAAAATCCAGCCAGATGCAAGTTTGGATAAATTTAGTATTAATTTACAATGCAGAAAACCTTTTTTTTTTTTTTTTTTTTTTAGACATCATAGTACATTTGTCTCGCCAAACCCCGCCCACTCCAGAAAAAGAGTCATAAAAAAAGAGCTCAACTGCCTCTAGTGTTTGTATGCAAATGTAGAAGAAAGAAAAAATAATCACGTCTTAAATAAGCGTGTGTATATTTAGGCCAATGGATTTGTATTGTTGTGAAATTGTTGGAGTCGTTGAACCGGTTGGTCGGCTCGGCTCGCTGCGTAACAGCCGCCTCATTGTTTACAGTGCATGCTCCCTGTCTCACTGTTGTGTAACATCACTGATAAGCATTATCACAAGTCGTTTCTACAGGACTGACACTCTGCTGGAGATCGCTGCCGGTCGGTTATTGATCTGATGGTATGTTGCATCATTAGTGATGAACACAGTCCCTTTTATGTTATGTGATTCTGAACTTTAGACCCTCTTTATCCTCTGATGTAAAGAAGAGCGTAAAGCAAACAGAACTGGTTAAAAATAAAACCTGCTGTATGGATGAAAGAGTGGGAGAGCCTCTCTTATCTTATCTCACTTTAAATAAGCTTCAACGTTAACTCCATCTACCACTGCAGGCCTAAATACAGCTCTGGAAAAAGTTAAGAGACCACTTCAGTTTCTCTGAATCAGCTTCTCTGATTTTTATAGGCTATTTATAGGTATATGTCTGGGTAAAATGAACATTGCTGTTCTATATATTCTATAAACTACAGTTTCTAAACAACATTTCTCCCAAATTACAAATAAAAGCATTTATTAAAATACCAATAAAGAAGATGCAGACCTCAAATGATGCAAAGAAAACAAGTTTATATCCATATATGAGTTTTAAGAGTTCAGAAATCAATATTTGGTGGAATAACCCTGGTGGTTTTTAATCACTGTTTTCTAATCTCAGCATGTTCTCCTCCACCAGTCTTACACACTGCTTTTGAATAAATGTATGCCTTTACTCCTGGTGCAAAAATTCAAGCAGTTCAGTTTGGTTTGATGGCTTGTGATCATCCATCTTCCTCTTGATTATATTCCAGAGGTTTTCAATTTGGTCTCATTTTCATTTTTTCTCATTTTTTCCAGCGCTAAATAGTTACGCAATAATAATACAGATATATGAAAACAGATTGTATGAATACAGATTATAAGATTATGAACTACAACTGCAAATCAGATAGAGTTGTGAAAGTATGAACCTAAGATTTTTCATATTTTATCTCCTAAAATTTCATTTATCAGCATTATATACTTCCATTCCTGTATTTCAGGCATGCAGCACATCCAAAAAAAGTTGTAACAGGGGCAATTTAGATCTAGTAATGAGTTAAAAAAAGAGTTAATGATGTGATTTCAGACAGGTGATGTCAACAGGTGATTATACTCACTTATTGCTAGCTTTTGTATTTCCACTTGGGTCTTGACTACTAAAGAATCCACCCATCCATTTTCTGTGAATCAGCTGAAAGAATCATTTGGATCCTCCCTTATTGTGACATCACAATTAGGAAACCTGCATAGAACTACCCTGGCTCCACCCCTCTCCCGTCAACCCCCGCCAGAGCCCCGCCCACTAGATCAACCATTTAGGAACAGGATTAGTCAGCAGACTTCGTCTGAGGGAGGGATCTGTAACTACTGTCAGTGGCGAGTTAGCAGATGAGAGGGGATGTACGTAATTTCAAATAATACGTTTTGTGCTTCTATCACAGTAAAGCATGAAGTAGCTTGTTCGTGTTTTGCCATTTAGCACAAGCTAACACTAACCTGTGGTAAACACATTAAGCTTATTTGTGACAATAGTGACAGAGCCCTTAAATGTCTGAAACTGGTAAGAATAGAGCTGGTGAGATCTCTCTTTATCTTTTTGTGAGAGTGATTTTGTGTAAAGGACTTCATTCATATATTTTGTATAGCTCCTAGACCTGTTCTAACTTGTGTAAAAAGAGGTATAGTATGTTTCCTTTAAGACGTACCTAAATATATTTTTAATATTTTGATATTTTAGCATCCCAAACAAAAATCTGAGTCTGTTACAGTTACAAAATTTAATTCCTGTCATTTTGCACTTTTTGTAAAAGGTATGGTCTGAAAATAAATGTCATATATTCATTTCTAGCAGGTTGTTTGTGTAAAAATATAAAAATAACTGATCTTGTTTATGTAGTTTTGAAGTTATATAACTGTAAATGATATGCAGAGAGCGTGACGCTCCTCTGTTACATGTTCCTGCAGTAGTAGGTCAGTGTGTCACAGCCGAGGGGCGGACTCTGTGAATCTGAGGGACTGGTACAGCGGTCAGACTGGTACACTGCAGGCAGATGACATAAGTGGAGAGCTGTTGTTTAGGCGGGGGGGCAGGAGGGGCAGAGGGGTTGGGGCAGGGGACGGGTAAGAGTGGCACAGGGGGGGCAGGAATAATCTGTTCCAGGAAGGAAACAGAACAGGATAAGATAGGCCACCTCTTTGTTTTCCTTCATTTGAGTTAAACACTCCCCAACTCACTCCCCGACACTCTCTCAATCTCTTTTTCTCTCACTCTCTTTTTCTCTCTCTCTTACTCCACGATACTGTATCACTCTCTCTCTATATATATTTATTTTTCCTCTCTCTTTCACTCTACAATACTGTATCACTCCCTCTTTCTCTCTCTCTCTCTTTCTCTCTGTTCCTCTCTCTCACTCCACAATACTGTATTATTTTCTCTCTCCCTATTTCTCTTTCTTACTCTCTTTCCATTTCTCTCTCTCACTCCACAATACTGTATCACTCTCTTTCAACACACTCTCCATCTCTTTCTCTCTCTCTCTCCATTTCTCTCTCTCACTCCACAATAATTTCTCTTTCCCTCTCTTTCTCTCCCTCTCTGTCTCACTCCGCAATTTTGTATCACTCTCTTTCAACACACTCTCCATCTCTTTCTCTCTCTCTCTCTCCATTTCTCTCTGTCTTTCTCTGTTTCTCTCTCTCTCACTCCACAATACTGTATCACTCTTTCTCTCTCTATTTCTCTTTCCCTTTCTTTCTCTGTCTCTCTCTTACTCCGCAATACTGTATCACTCTTTCTTTCTCTCTATTTTTCTTGTCCCAATCTCTCTCTACCATATTTCTCTTTCTCACTCTATTTCCTTTCCATTTTTTTCTCTTTCTTGCTCTCTATCTCTCTCTCTCTCTCTCCAAGTCATTATATCACTCTCCCTCTCTCTCTTTATTTCTCTCTCTCAAACACATACTCTCTGTCTTTCTTTCGCTTGCTCTCTTTTTCCATATCTCTCTCTCTCTCTCTCTTTCTATTTCTCTCTCTCTCTTATTACATGTCATAGTTATATCACTCTCTCACAAACACACACACTCTCTCTGTTTCCCTCCCTCTCTCTTTCTCTCTCTCTCGCTCTGTTTATTCTCCACTGCCCGTCCCTTCATCCTCCTCCCTCCCTCCCTCCTCTTATTTTCTGACCTAGTTTCTAATAAGAGCCAGGGTTGCATAATGGGGGAATTTGTTTTGCAACTAATACTCGGGTTTCTGCTGCAGAGCTGTCTCTGTGGGTATGTTCGCAGAAATTGGGGGAGAGCAGGGGAATCAGATTCCAGACGAGTGCTTGTTTAGGGAGATAAATCAGAGATAAAAGCTGATTCTGCGTGACAGTACTCATCACCCGGCTGCTTGCTGGAAGATCCACCAAATAAGCATAGAAATCTGCAGAGTATCCCAGTACAATGACACAGGTTTCTTCAACAATAGCAACTGAAATAAATCAGTTTATTTTAAATTCAAACCCTCATACAGTATAGCAGCAGAATAAGGCTTTAAAACTGATTTCAGGGAGAATTAAAAACAAGGAACTGCTGGGATTGTTGGACACAGGAGAAATATAAGATGAAAAATGGGCGGGGCTCTTTTGTCGTTGAAACATACCGCATTTTATGGACTGTAAGGCGCACCGTATTATAAGCACATTTATAAGCAACACTAGTAAGGAACAAGGGTGCCGCCATGTTTCCCTTATCAACCTAAATCAGCAGGTCTTGTTACTGGGGGTGCCAAAGGAAACAATTCTTTATAATTTTTTTGGAAATAAAAAAAAATAATAATTCTTAAAAAAAAAAAGAAAAAAAAATTTAAACAAGTCAATCGAGCTCTGGATGATAATCTACACAGAGTTCTCTCCTGAAAACTGTTTATTTGGGTGAGTAAAGCGCTTCCTTTAATTACAGTAAGCTTAGATTTCCAGTATTTTAGTGTGCATTTAGCAGCAGCGCTAGCCAGGGTTAGCAGCAAATTAAGATATCAATTCAGTTTCTGAATCAGTTTCTCTGATTTTGCTATTTATAGGTTTATGTTTGAGTAAAATGAACATTGTTGTTTTATTCTATAAACTACAGACAACATTTCTCCCAGATTCCAAATAAAAATATTCTCATTTAGAGCATTTATTTGCAGAAAATGAGAAATGACTGAAATAACAAAAAAAAAGATGCAGAGCTTTCAGACCTCAAATAATGCAAAGAAAACAAGTTCATATTCATAAAGTTTTAAGAGTTCAGAAATCAATATTTGGTGGAATAACCCTGGTTTTTAATCACAGTTTTCATGCATCGTGGCATCATGTTCTCCCCCTCCACCAGTCTTACACACTGCTTTTGGATAACTTTATGCTTTACACTCCTGGTGCAAAAATTCAAGCAGTTCAGTTTGGTGGTTTGATGGCTTGTGATCATCCATCTTCCTCTTGATTATATTCCAGAGGTTTTCAATTTGGTAAAATCAAAGAAACTCATCATTTTTAAGTGCTCTTTTATTTTTTTCTAGGGCTGTATATGAGGAATCAACAATGGAGCATCCAAGTAAGAGGTTACCAAAGTAGGAATTATTAGCATTTTAATACGACTCTTAACAAACAATGGCAAACATGTCTCTCTGTTCTCTTGGTCCTCTTTGTTTGGTGTGTGTTTCAGTGTGTGTGTTTCAGTGTGTGTGTGTGTGTTTTGGCGAGGGGTGATCCTGCACTGCACAGACCGCAGTGTTGTGCAACATATGAAAGCTGGCCAGAATCACTGCTGTGTCTCTGCAGCCCACAGCGAGCAGCGTGAAGCCCACCCTCAGCCAGAGCTCCGGCCTCCGACCCACCAGACCGTTAAACTCCATTTATTACACTTATTCTTTCTCTCTCAGTCATAAAGCACTGTAACAACTGAATAAATCACAAATCACATCAGAAAATGTGGAATAAATGGATTTGTGTTTGTCTGGAGAAGAAGAGAAGATGTTTGATTATGATTCATATCTCACCTCATTACATCATAATGAAACAGTGATTCTGATAGAGCATGAAAACATAATTCATTATTAAAGGACCAATATGTACCAAATGAGAGCGAGCTTGTAAAATGGATAACCCAATCCTATTACAAAACAATAGAATAGAGAGTTGTCTGCCACACCCCCTCCTCTTCTCTAGATGTGAAACTTACGTACAGTGGCTTGCAAAAGTATTCAAACCCCTTGAACTTGTACGCATTTTGTCACCTTACAATCACAAACTGAATAATAATAATAATAATAATAATACATTTTATTTGTAATGCACTTTACATTTCAAAGAAATCTCAAAATGCTACAGCATAAATGGCAATAAAATCAGAAGCAAACATTTAGGAACAAGTGAAAAAAAAAAGATGTTAAATGTATTTTATTAAGATCTTAAGTGACAGACAAACACAAATATTGCATAAGTGTAAAGTGGAACAAAAATGGTACATGGTTTTTAAAATAATAAATATCAGAATAAATAAAAATCTGAAAAGTGTGACGTGCAAAAGTATTCATTCCCCCCTATACCCTAATACTTATAAAAGCAACGAGTGTTACTTTTCAGCCACTCAAAGCGCTTTATCTGTAGGCCAAAAAATGTTTCAGCTTTGGTCTCATCTGACCGCAGCACCTTCCTTCACATGTTTGCTGTACAAACAGCACTTCCTATGTCTTTCTTTCAACAGTGGCCACTCCTCCATAAAGGCCAGATTTATAGAGTGCAGGACTTATAGTTGTCCTGTGGACAGATTCTCCTGATCCACCTGAGCTGAGAATCTCTGCAGCTCCTCCAGAGTGACCATGGGCCTCTTGGCTGCTTCTCTGACCAGTGCTCTCCAAAATATACCCCACACTATTTCAACATCACCACCACCAGCCTGAACCAGCTGTTGATACAAGGCAGGATGGATCCATGCTTTCATGTTGTTGATGCCAAATTCTGACCCTACTATTGGAATGTTGCAGCAGAAATCATCAGAGACTCATCAGATCAGGTAACCAGGTTTTTCCTATCTTCTATTGTCCAGTTTTGGTGAGTCTATGTGAATTGCAGCCTCAGTTTCCTGTTCTTAGCTGCAGGAGCTGCACCCGGTGTGGTCTTGGTCTTCTGCTGCTGCTGTAGATCAACATCCGCCTCAAGGTTGGACGTGTTGTGCTGATGTTCAGAGATGCTCTTCTTCTGCAAACCTCGGTTGTAACGAGTCGAGTGGTTATTTGAGGTACTGTTGTCGTTCTATCAGCTGGAATCAGTCTGACCGTTCTCCTCTGACCTCTGACCTCTGGCATCAACAAGGCGTTTGCTCCCACAGAACTGAACTGCAGCTCATTGGATATTTTCTCAGATTTTTTTGGATCATTCTCTGTAAAATCTAGAGATGTTTGTGCGTGAAAATCCCAGTAGATCAGCAGTTTTTGAAATACTCAGATCAGCCCGTCTGGCACCAACAACCAATCATGCCACGTTCAAAATCATTTAAATCACCTTTCTTCCCCCATTCTGATGCTCTGATGGTTTGAACTGCAGCAGATCGTCTTGGCCATGTCTACATGCCTAAATGCATTGAGTTGCTGCCACGTGATTGGCTGAATAGACATGTGCGTTAATGAGCAGTTGAACAGTTGTACCTAATAAAGTGGTAAATAAAAATAAACCATAAAAATACTGGCTGAAGCTCTGCTGTCAATATGATACCTGATACCAGCCAGAGTTTAAGCTCATCATGTTTTTTAAATATCTGGTTTCTGAGTTAGTGCAGAAAATATGATATATATCATATTTCAGTAATTATATATCGTATTTCAGTAATTCAGTTCAAAATATGAAATTCATATATTATATAGATGTGTTACACACAGAGTGATCTATTTGAAGCGTTTATTTATTTAATTGTTGATGATTATTATGGCTTACAGACAATGAAAACCCAAAAATCAGTGTCTCAGAAAATTTGAATATTATATAAGACCAATCGGTACTTTTAGCAGAGTGGGCAGTGTGCCAAGTCCTGCTGGAAAATGAAATCCGCATCTCCATAAAAGTTGTCAGCAGAGGGAAGCATGAAGTGCTGTAAGGTTTTCTGGGAATTTCTTTAACATTTGTGTTAATGAGCAGTTGAACAGGTGTACCTAATAAAGTGGTTAATAAAAAGAAAACATAAAAATACTGGCCGAAGCTCTGCTATTAATATGATACCTGATACCAGCCAGAGTTTAAGCTCGTCATGTTTTCTTAATATCTGGTTTCTGAGTTAGTGCAGAAAATATGATACACATCAGTTCTTATGACAGACTAAAACCACACAATGTACCGTAAGGTATTTAATCACATAATAGGTGTTGTGTTGCAACTGTCTGTCTTGTTCTTGATTTGTTTGCGGAAGGGTTGTTGGAGCATGACAATAAGTGGAAAATCGCTGGGCCGGTTTTGGAACAGGTGAGTCATTACACCACATCATGTTCCTGTGAAGGAGGTTGCTTCCTTGAATTTGATAGCTGTGCTGAATGGCATGTACAGAATGATCTGCTGCTTAATCTTTCCGTAAAGCTGAGTCATGTCCGGTGAATGAAGAATATAAACAATATCCCAGGCTTTATATATATATATATATATATATATATACATAGCACTGAAAAAATAAGAGAAATGAAAAAGGATGAGTTTCAAATTGAAAACCTCTGGAATATAATGGATGAGTACATGACATCAAACCAAACTGAACTGCATGATTTTTATGCTTTTACCAGGAGTGAGTTATTATAAACATACGCAAAAGCAGTGTGTAAAACTGGTGGAGGAGAACATGATGCCAAGATGCATAAAAACGATAATTAAAAAAACAGGGTTATTCCTCTTAAAACTTTATGAATATGTACTTGTTTTATTTTCATTATTTGAGGTCTGAAAGCTCTGCATCTTTTTTATTATTTCAGCCATTTCTCATTTTCTGCAAATAAATGCTCTAAATATAGAATATTCTTATTTGGCATTTGGGAGAAATGTTGTCCGTATGTGTAAATAGCAAAATCAGGTTTGGGAGACATGTCATCTGTCTTATATTAACCATGTCCAAAAGTGGCTTCTGAACTTCTCTGGATCATCACATAGCATTGTAATGTAATGTAGTCAGACTAATCAGTCATTCAGCTTTTTAAAGAGAGATTATGATAAATTACCAACATAGCTAGCTCTGGGTTAACTAGCCTTAGATAAAGCTTAGTTTTTATGTATACAGGAGAAAATTAGCCAGCTTTGCATCTGTCTTGTAGTCCTTCTGGACTCCAAGCTGTCATTGACTTGCAAACGTATTGCTGATATTTTGCTGCTGAGGCTTCAGCATGCTATTCGCTTGCTAAAGTGTTTCATACCTGGCAACCCGGCATGTGGAAAAAGGAATGTGCAGATGTTGTTTATAATTAAAGGCTTTCAAAATAATATATACTATATAATAAATAGTGACCTGCTATCTCTTATCAGCACAGTACTACAATTCAATTCTATGTGCAGAGGGAGATATTTGGGTATTCTTGTCTCTGATTGGATAAAGCAGGTCAGATGAAGCTGCAGTAGCTCGTTCTGTGTGCTCTGTCCTGTATTACAGTGTTGTGTAGAGCTGAGATTAGAGTTTGGAAGCTCTGAGGTTTACACTGTGAGCGTCTGGGAGTTATCTCAACCGCCTAAGTCTCTGGATTTCCTCACTGTCAGTCTACAGTAACTGGGAGTAACACTGAGGCCTATCCCACAGACCTTCTAAGAAATAATTAGTGTATGCAGATGTGATGATGGATTTGATCCAGTATGATTTTTCCTCCTTTTCTGTATTTTTACACACAGATTATTCCATGGATAATACGAGGTAATTGTGCTCTATATACATTTTTTTTAGCAAAACCTTAACAAGCACCAAGCAACACCATATCAACTGGTTAGTGACCACTTAGCACCATGGTAACCATTTAGGGACCACTTGGAAACACCTTTGAAACTAACAACTATACCATAGCAACACCTTCAGCAAACACCTAGCAGCCACATGTCAAGCACCTTGAAACACCTCAGCAACATCATATCAACAACCTAGCAATATCATAGCAACAACCTAGCAGCAACAACCACTTTACAACTCCCTAGCAACCGTATAGAAACACCTTTACAAACAAAAGCAAACCTAACCACTGCCTAGGAACACTATATCAATCAGCTAGCAACCGCTTGGCATCCACCTAGCAACTTTTTGAAATCAAAAGCAAACCACAGCAACAACTTGACAACCACCTAGCAACACCTTATCAAACACCTAGCAACCACTGGGCAATCACAGAGCAACCACCTAGCTACCACCTGGCAACCCCATAGCAACCACCTAGCAACATCTTTGCAATCAAAAGCAAACCATAGCAACAACTTAACAACCACCTAGCAACATCTTAGCAAACACCTAGCAAGTGCTTAGCATTAACTCAACAACCACCTAGCAACACATTATCAAACATCTAGCAACCATTTATGACCACTATAACAATCACCTAGCAACAATATAGCAAACACCTAACCACATAGCAACCACCTAGCTACCACCTGGCAACCCCATAGCAACCACCTAGCAACATCTTTGCAATCAAAAGCAAACCATAGCAACAACTTAACAATCACCTACCACCACTATTGCAAACCACCTTGGATATGAAGTCAACAACTTAACAACCACCTAGCAACACCTTAGCAGACACATAGCAACCATTAACCGCCACTATAACAATCACCTAGAAACCACTTGCCAACCCCATATTAACCACCTAGCAACACCTCATCAAACAACACTATTAATAACCAACTAGCACCTTGGGTATGATATCAACCACCTAGAAACACCTTAGCAACCCTTGAGCAACATCATAACAACCACCTAGTGACACCCTAACAACCAGCTAGCAACATCATAGCAACCACATAACAACAGCCTTTCAACCACATAGCAACACTTTTACCACCAAAGGCAATCCAAAGCAACAACTTAACAACCACCTAGCTAGCGCAACCACTTGGCAATACCACAGCAACCACGGTTTTGCACAGTTTACTACATGTTTCCATGTTTTGAAGTGTACTGCAGGCCTGGAATGTGAGAATTAATGTATAATAATGAATTAAAGGACGCTGACCAGACTAAATATTAAATATTGTGGGTTGATACTGTCTGATTTCTCTCTGTAATCAGATTCTCTTTGTTTTGGTGCATCTGTCTGTCTACTTCTGTCTGTCTGTCTGTCCTGCGGCACTGTCCTGCTCCACTGACCTGCTGCCTGAGGCGAGTGGGAGCGAGGCAGGTAAACTGAGAAGCCCCTCCACGCTCCAAACTTTCCTCCACACAAGCCTCTTTGTGATGCACCACCTCTCTCTCTCTCTCTCTCTCTCTCTCTTGCATTCTTTCACTCACTCTCCCTCCCTCCCTCCAGCCCATCCCTCGCTCGCTCCCTCCCTTCCACACTGACCTACTTTTCCACTGACCTGTTTATGCAGGCTCCCGGCGCTCCAATCAGGTCGCAGGGAAACGGGGGAAGCGCAGCAGAACCCGGGCGTTGGGGAATGTCACCTTGCCCATGCTGCAGATGCCGTGTGAGGGTGCGGTAAGTCTGGCCAGAGCTGTGCGGAGTGTGGGGGGCATAAGGCGTATACCCTGTAAACCCATAGATTATTTAAACTCAAATGATTTAAGTCTGTTTTACATAAAATGTTGATATTTCTAAACAATACTCAACCATTTTGAGTTAGCTGAACTTAATTTGTGGGCACATATACTGTACTATTCAAACTGAGATCTTTGAGTTGAACCAACTTATAATAATAACTGAGTTTAGTCTGTTTTGCCATTAGCAGCTTATTTTCTATTGGCTTCTGTCACAATCTATTTGCATACTGAGTGTGTCCAACAGTTTCTGACTAACACTCACCATCAGTGTGTAGTGATTCCCCCTCTGGGCTTCCTTACAAATAAATCAACTTCCCCTTTAGTTGTAGTAACTTGATGTTTTATTTTATGCTAACTCAAGTTTTCATTCCCCATTACTTAAAAAATGAGCAAATCAGCTGCCTTAAAAAAGTTAAGTAAACTCAACTAATCCAGTCTTACAGTTTAACAAAAATAAAAAAAAAAGTTAAATCAACTTCCTCTTTAGTTGTAATAACTTGATATTTTAATTTATGCTAACTCAAGTTCTCATTCCTCATTACTTAAAACATTTGAGCAAACCAGCTGCCTTAGAAAAGTTAAGTGAACTCAACTTTTCAGATCTTACAGTATAACAAAAAAAAAAAAAGTTAAATCAACTTCCCCTTTAGTTGTAATAACTTGTAAATACTTGTTCTAAGTTATGCTGATTTACGTTTTCATTACCCATTACTTAACTTTTTTAAGGCAACCGGTTTCCTCAATTTTATAAAGTTAATTCAACTTATCCGAGCTTACAGTGCAGACATATGAGGTGTAGGTGAACAACAGAGGAAAAGGGCGGGCATCACATTCACCAGGAAACGTTCTTCAGATGTTCAAGAATGGCCCAGATGTGCCAACTTCAAAGACTGTGCATTTGAGTCCCTTTCACAAGCGCACACACACAGACACACACAGAGACACACACACAGACATACACGTGTCCTTGATGTTTTGAGCATGACCTCATTCTATATGCAGGAATAAAGGATTAGGGAATGGCAGCATGTCCCAGTGAAAACTAGTCTCTCCCTCTCTCTCATTCTCTCTCTCTCCCTCTCTCTTTCTCTCTCTTTCTTTCTTTGTCTCTCTTTCTCTTTGTCTACATCTCTCAAATACATCACACTTCTACTCAGTGATAAAACTCCTGCATCCGGACTGCAATTGAAAAAACAGTCAGACCAGTGAGTTTTTAGGCTTGGTCACATGACATTGAGTTCAGTAGCTCCTCCATTTCCACTAGCTGTTGTGTTGTTTTTTATGTGGATCTCCGTGGAAACGCATGCCCAAAGTGTAATTACGATGCGTAGCAATGGACAAATAGCTCTATTTTATTAAACGAGACGGAGACGAAACTCAGAGATGTGCGTCCGGACGGGACTAAAATTACCGGAGGACCACGGAGTTCAGAGAAAAACAGTAGATAATTCAGCCTGTAATTTTCTCTCAGAGGACGTCTGAGAAAAACACGTACATGGTCGTTCTGGACGGGAATAAAATCACAGAGGACCTCCACCCATAAAAGATATAAATACCCCAGAATGCCCTGAGAAACTGATCCTGTCCATATAGCTCTTTTTAAGTACAGTGTTTGATCATGAAATAAAACTAATATAAATAAAATGAAATAAAACTTAACATATATCTGCAAAACACATGCCTGCAGTCCACAGGCAGATATACATACAGTATAAATAGTTTGATTAGACACTAGGTCTTGCCAAATGTGGGCTTAAAAGTGCAGAAACTACTTTTAGGCAGTGTACCTCCTGGTGAGAGATCAATGACTGGTAGACATGCCTCTACAACACACTCAAAGATTTTAAGAGAGGGCACATCATCTTCTGAGAGAAACAGGACTTGGGGACTTCAACCACCTACCAGCCACAATGGAGACCATAGCAACCACCTAGAAACCACCTAGCACCAGTATAGCAACCACCTTGGATACGTGGAATTAATGTGTACACCTGGTTTTAGACCACAATAATGTATTGTGGTGATGGACAGTTCTGGTGGAAACAGGAGAGTTGAGGTGCACATTGAATTCAGCCGTGATTTGATCAGCCGTGGTTTTATGTTTTTTGGATACAATCCGGGTTAGTACCCGAACATCCCTTTCAGACAGCTTCCTCTTACAGCGTCCACAGTTAATCCTGTTGGATGTGGTTGGTCCTTCTTGGTGCTATGCTGACGTTACCCTGGATACCGTGGCTCTTGATGCATCACAAAGACTTGCTGTCTTGGTCACAGATGCTCCAGCAAGACGTGCACCAACAATTTGCAATATGGTATGTCACCCATAATGTTGTGTGCATTGAAATATTTTGAGCAGAACTGTGCTCTTAGCCTGCTAATTGAACCTTCACCTAATTGAACCTCACATGCTCTTACTGGTGCAATGTGCAATTAATGAAGATTGAACACCAGGCTGCTCCAATTTAGCCATTCTCTCTCTCTCTCTCTTTGCCTCTCTCTTTTTCTCTCTATTAATTCAGTGTAGTTTTATCAGCATGACTGTGTGAGGTACAGTGTTGCCAAAGCATTATAACAAATAACAACAACAACGACAATGATATGAACATTCATAACAGACAAAATAATTACAGCATTTGGAATGTGTTTAACAAAATAATCATTATGATTATTATAATAATAGTTATATAATAGTTATGTAATTAGTAGGGTAGGGATCCTCAAGATATTATGGGTGTTGTGTTTAGGTGTGTTACCCACTGTCTCTCAGGCTGTGACATGCAGTTACGTATTTAACAGTAATAATATTGCTATTACTACTAAAGGCCTCGGCATACTTCCAGCGAAACGAATTTCGTGAGCATTGCACGAAGTCAAGCGCGCTTTCGCGAGCTTTCGAGCTGGCATACTTTCTGCGGCTTCGCTTTGCCTGTCTCGCATGCTCCACAACTGCAGGTGGTGCTGTTACGTTAGTAAAGCTTAGTTTCATGACTACCGCAAAACCATCGCACTCTGTCTAAACAAGCTCCGGTATGGCAACATGTGAAATACTCTAGGTGTATAAACATACCCTAGAAGATTTCTTCAAAATCGTCCATGTTTGTTTTCTTGGCACACCTCTTTTTTAACGACCAATCACAGCCTTTGTCGCGTTGCGTCTTCGGCCGTGGAGTTCGCCCAGCTTCCATGTGCACGACACGGCGAACGAAGCCCCTGTGCGACGTCCGCGCCTGTTCGTTTTCTCCACAATTACGTCACATTGTTCGCTAGAGCCACGCGAACGTCATCTCCGCATGAAGTATGCCGAGGCCTTAATAATAATATAATTATATTAATTATAACTAATATAACAATAACTGTATATCTATTTTTCTCTTTCTCTCTCTTTGCCTCTATAGCTGTGTGTGACCGAGTTCTGTGATTGTGTAATATTGTGTAACAGGTGATCCGGACGCTGGTTATGATTTTACGGGCATACCTGCTGTCATTTTTTATTTTTATTTTCATTCCAACCATTAACTTCTTGCTGTATTATTCTCTCTCTCTCTCTCTCTCTCTCTCTCTGTCTGTCTGTCTGTCTGTCTCTCTCTCTCTGCCTCTAGCTGTGTGTGACCGAGTTCTGTGGTTGTGTAATATTCCCTGTGGTAGCAGGTGATCCGGACGCTGGTTCTGATTTTACAGGCAGGCGGAGGAACGGAATGTAATTGCTCGGAGGTTTGAAGTGTAGGTCTCCGGACGCTCTGTTCTCGGGCACCTGTTGCCTTAGTTTTTGGCAAGACGAGTGGTTACACACCCAGCCAGTCCTGCAGCTCACTATAAGTGTGTACTCTCAGAGGAAGGGGCCAGAAGTTTGTGTAACATCCTCATTTATTCCGGGCTGTGCAGATATAGCGCAGATAGCACGCTCAAAGTCCTCAAAGTCCTCAAAGTCTTCAAAGCTCTCAAAGTCCTCAAAGTTCTCAAAGCTCTCAAAGTCCTCAAAGCTCTCAAAGTTCTCAAAGCTCTCAAAGTCCTCAAAGTTCTCAAAGCTCTCAAAGTCCTCAAAGTCCTTAAAGTCCTCAAAGCTTTCAAAGCTTTCAAAGTCCTCAAAGTTCTCAAAGCTCTCAAAGTCCTCAAAGCTCTCAAAGTTCTCAAAGCTCTCAAAGTCCTCAAAGTTCTCAAAGCTCTCAAAGTCCTCAAAGTCCTTAAAGTCCTCAAAGCTTTCAAAGCTTTCAAAGTTCTCAAAGTTCTCAAAGTCCTCAAAGCTCTCAAAGTCCTCAAATCCTCAAAGCTCTCAAAGCTCTCAAAGTCCTCAAAGCTCTCAAAGTCCTCAAAGCTCTCCAAGTCCTCAAAGTCCTCAAAGCTCTCAAAGTCCTCAAAGCTCTTAAAGTTCTCAAAGTCCTCAAAGTTCTCAGTCCTCAAAGTCCTCATAGTCCTCATAGTTCTCAAAGTTCTCAAAGCTCTCAAAGTCCTCAAAGTTCTCAAAGTTCTCAAAGTCCTCAAAGTCCTCAAAGCTCTCAAAGTTTTCAAAGTCCTCAAAGTCCTCAAAGCTCTCAAAGTCCTCAAAGTCCTCAAAGTCCTCAAAGTCTTCAAAGCTCTCAAAGTCCTCAAAGTTCTCAAAGCTCTCAAAGTCCTCAAAGCTCTCAAAGTTCTCAAAGCTCTCAAAGTCCTCAAAGTTCTCAAAGCTCTCAAAGTCCTCAAAGTCCTTAAAGTCCTCAAAACTTTCAAAGCTCTCAAAGTCCTCAAAGTCCTCAAAGTCCTCATAGTTCTCAAAGCTCTCAAAGCTCTCAAAGTCCTCAAAGCTCTCAAAGTCCTCAAAGCTCTCAAAGCTCTCAAAGTTCTCAAAGTTCTCAAAGCTCTCAAAGTCCTCAAAGTCCATAAAGTCCTCAAAGTTCTCAAAGCTCTCAAAGTCCTCAAAGTCCTCAAAGTTCTCAAAGCTCTCAAAGTCCTCAAAGTTCTCAAAGTCCTCATAGTTCTCAAAGCTCTCAAAGTCCTCAAAGCTCTCAAAGTTCTCAAAGCTCTCAAAGTCCTCAAAGTCCTCAAAGCTCTCAAAGTCCTCAAAGCTCTCAAAGCTCTCAAAGTTCTCAAAGTTCTCAAAGTTTTCAAAGTCCTCAAAGCTCTTAAAGTCCTCAAAGCTCTCAAAGTCCTCAAAGCTCTCAAAGTTCTCAAAGCTCTCAAAGTCCTCAAAATCCTCAAAGTTCTCAAAGTCCTCAAAGCTCTCAAAGTTTTCAAAGTCCTCAAAGTCCTCAAAGTTCTCAAAGTTCTCAAAGTTCTCAAAGTCCTCAAAGCTCTCAAAGTCCTTAACGCTCTCAAAGCTCTCAAAGTCCTTAATGCTCTCAAAGCTCTCAAAGTCCTCAAAGCTCTCAAAGTCCTCAAAGCTCTCAAAGTCCTCAAAGTCCTCAAAGTCCTCAAATCTCTTAAAGTCCTCAAAGTCCTCAAAGTTCTCAAAACTCTCAAAGTCCTCAAAGTTCTCAAAGTCCTCAAAGTCTTCAAAGTTCTTAAACTCCTCAAAGTCCTCAAAGTCCTCAAAGCTCTCAAAGTTCTCAAAGTTCTTAAAGTCCTCAAAGTCTTCAAAGCTCTCAAAGTCCTCAAAGTTCTTAAAGTTCTGCTACATAGGTAGTAACCTCGTTTATGCACTCTTCAATGCTTGGCTCCATGACCAGAGAGAACATGCCAGAGTGAAATTTATGTAATAAAATATAGACATCTACTGGATTCTTTCTCGTTTTAGACTATTAGCAAATAACTATGAGCTATGAAAATTATGTGAAACATCTAGCGTCATGTTCCATGACTTTTGCCATATACAATAAAATCTAAGGAGCACTGCACTGAGCTGTGGGATATGTGGTAGTGGGGTCTCCAGCATTTCCACCTACTGCACTCTCCTGTCCACTGTGGGGGTAATTTAAGCCATATATGATGTATTCAAGGAATTTAAATATCAGAGTAAAAAAAAATAGCATAGATTTAATTAGCATACTCCTGGCAAGGCTTCAGTCAACCTCACTCACAAGATATCACCTCAGAAAATAGCTATCCATGAGTTTTGGCATGCTAGTAAATATCTATTCTGTTACAGAAATCTACATTTGTTCCTGTTTTTAATTCTTTTTTTTTTTACATCGTTTGAAACTTTCGGCTTAATCAATAGTTTAATATACTATACTATATACTATAATACTCAACAATTACCTGTAATAAAGTATTTTTATCTTTACTTCTTTAATAGGAAGTGCTGTTTTCCTTCTCTCATAAAGTGGCTGTTTTGTACAGGTATAAGTATAGGTATTTTTACCATATAGGTATTATTTGTACCATAGTGTATACTGTGATATTTACCAAATATTGATTCAAATAAATTAATATATTAATTTATAATTGTCACACTTTCCAAATTCCTTAACAGATTTTTCCACTATAAAAAACTGTAACTCCCAGAATCCACCACTCATAACTGTATCTCAACCAACCAATTAGCTAGCACCTGATTGGTAGATCAGCCTCACCTGAGTTTTAGTTCAATTCAACTGTTAACTCATGTATAAATACTAGAATGACTTGTACTGTATACTAGTACTGTTTTTAGTCTGTCTGCTCTGACTTCACACATGTGATTCACACATTAAAGACTCCAACTCCCAGCATGCACTCACACTGGACCTTCCAGACCCTGCTGATCACGTGACACTACAGTGTTCACGCTCTCCGAGCTTCTGATTACCCACACCTGTCTGTGTTTGTATAAATACCTACATCTAGTTGAATCTACTCGCTCTTCTTCTAACAGTTTCTTTTGTTTGTTTTCCTTTGTTACTGACTTGTTTTCGTAGTTTTTGACTACTCTTTTGCCTTGCCTTTTGTACCGTTTGTTGTTTACCATTGCCAAACATATTTTTCTATTAAGACTATTCTTTGAAGTCTGTTTAAAGCCTGTAATAGATCTGAATCTGTAGTCTATTTTTTATTTTTCATAGAATCAGATGCTCAGTGCTGAAAATACACTCCTGATATGCTGAGAAACGTGTGATACAGGTCATCCCGATCACAATGACACATTATAATGCAGCTCATATTACTGATAAAGATGAAGGAAAGTAGGTAAAGGAGAAGGAGAGACAGTGATTAATTCAGATATACAGTACTGATGTGTTTAATCCGGTTCCTCTTTCAGTTGATGAATCAGGCTTTGTTGTAGTGTTACGCTGCTACAGTATAATCTTACACTTTGCATAGTGTTATAATACAGGATTAATAACTTTACATGCGTGGGTGTGTGGTAATACGTGTGTGTTTGTGTTGTTTGTGTGTGTGTGTGTGTGCTGGCATACGTGCTGTGCTGGAGTTGAGCAGCAGGCTGGGTAAGTAGGGCAGTGTTACATCAGAGCAGCAGCAGTATTGTGGGATAATGTGTGTCAGTGTGTCAGCGGTGTCTGGACTCAGGGCGAGGAACAGAACGTACAGTCTGAGCCGCAGAGCTTCACCTGGACAGGAATGCTGCCCCGATAGAGATCAACAGCATTCCATCATTCCAGTCTTTATAGTGTATTTATTACTTCATTGTTCAGATTAAAGAAGCATTTAATCTGGTTTAGACTTAAAGAGGAAAACCTTATAACCTTATATTATGTGGGGCTTTACAGGACTCTGCACTGTAGATTAAAACTAAAGTCATCCAAACTATGTAGAAAAATATAAGGAATTATTAAATAAACCAGAATATGTTTTACATATTTTAGATTCTCCAAAGTAGCACCTCTTGCTTACACTGAAAAAAATGACTGTCATCTACACTAAAACAAAAATGATGCGTAAAATTTACTTTAAAAAAGTTTCACAACTTTTTGCATTTTCTTTTTTAAAGCTCACCTTCCGCGAAAATCCGATTTTTCTTGTTTTTTGTGGAATACAGTAGGTCTCTCCGAGTTGAATGTGTACACCTGCACATTAAACTGTTTTGCAGCCCCCATTGTCTGCAGGAGCTAAGCAAAGAAATCCCCCCTCCCCCCCTCCGAAAAACGGGTGAATTTTGAATTATCTTTCTGCCTACGTAGGCAGAAACTCACAGACCAGCCCACCTTGGCTCGAGAAACTCCCAGAGGCGGAGCTGAAGCGACGCAACATCACCGCTCATCAGTTAGGAGGTGGGAGGCAGTGAGCGGCAGAGCGGTGGAGGGGCGTCGCAGTGCTCCTAGCCAATCAGAGGAGAGATATTTGCATGCTGTTTGCATGTATGAATATTCATGAGCAAAGCTGGAATCCGGTCATTTTGGACACACCCCTAAAACAGTCCATTAAAAAAGAGCTATACAGAGACACCTGAGCACTTTTTTTTTACAAAAACGGCTCACATGTCATTCATTCATACTAGAGACCACAACTAGACATTTTAAAATGAAAGAAAAAACGACGGAAGGTGAGCTTTAAAGTAAATTTAATTTCAGATAAATTTAAGTAACTTCATGTCACATCCTGGTCTCGTCTCGTGTCTGTGTGTCTTCCCCACGTGACCTGTGCTCCCCTGTGTCTCCTGTCTCAGTACTTTTCCACCTGTGTCTCATTTGTAGCTCTGCCCCTTCCCCAGGTGTTTCTAATTATAGTGTTTCCTGTTTCTTTAAATAGCCCTCGTCTACCACTTTGTCTCCGTCGGTCTTTGCACTAACCCCTGTTGTTTGTCTCTCCGTGTCTCTTTGTGATTTCAGCCTTAGCCCTAGCCCTAGTTCCTTGTTCCCATCTTCTTGTTTCTTGTTCCCTTTAGTTCCCTGCTTAGTTTATTTATTCTTGTATAGTTTAGTTTTTCCCTGTCTAGTTTAGCCTCTTGTTAGTTTTCCTTGTATATATCCCTGCCTTGTTTAGTATTGTATTTATTCAGTCCCTCGTTTGTTTCTTTGTTTATTTACTCCCAGTTTATTTTGCTATTTATTATCTCTTGTTGGTTTAGTTTATGTTCTCTGGTTTCTCTCGTTTGTTTTGGTTTTTGGTTATTTGTTTATCTAGTTTAATTGATTTAGTTCACTCCCTTGATCCTTGTATATATCTCCCTGTTTTATGTTTAAGTGTTTACTTGTTTCTCGTTTCCTGGTTTATTTATATTTATTTATTAAATTATTATTTATTGATTTCACCCTACCTGCACTTGTGTCCGCCTCCTCGTCTCCCTGCCTGGGTCATCCGTGACACTTCAACTCGGTTTCAAGACTTAAATGTTACATAGAGTAAATAAGTGAACTAAACTTCAGTCAATCCTTTCTTTTAGTAAACTTTATTAATTTCTGCATACAGTATTACCTAATTACAATTACTTCATTTTTGCAATATTACTCAAATAATTTATGATACATAATATATTATAATTCCTGAAATTTAAATATTTTTAGTTAAAACACACATATTACACTGTCTCAACACATGGATGGCATGTAATACATTCTTTATATACTAGTATACTAAAAATAATGTGTTACATGCCATCCATGTGTCGAGACAGTGAGATTTGTTAACAAAATAAATCTTTGAGATTATGTAAATATTTGAATGTGTGTTTTACTAAAATAAAGGATTGATTCAGTAAAAATAAATGTAAAGTTTACTAAAAGAAAGGATTGACTGAAGTTCAGTTCAATTATTTACTCTATGTAACATTTAAGTCTTGAAACCGAGTTGAAGTTACTTAAATTTATCTGAAATAAAATTTACATAAAAAAGCAAATGCAGAAAGTTGTGAAACTTTTTTAAAGTAAATTTTACGCATCATTTTTTTTTTTGTGTAGATGACAGTTTTGCACATCTTGGCTTTTACAACATGAATGGGCCATTCCACAGAATGGGTGCCATTTGCTTGTTGTAACTCTTACAAATTAAATGTTTTTATTAATCTTTTTTTCAACTCTTAATCTAATAAAACATCTATTTTACTATTCAAAACATGTACTGCTCAATCTCAGGCAGCTTTATTTAATTTTTTACAAGGTTTCTAAAATTAAGATAACTGAAGGTGGTTATAAAACTCATGTGACATTTAAAAAGCAAAAAGCAAGTCCACTAATACCTTTAATTTTCTCTTAAGAAATCTTGATTTTAAAGAAATGGTTGACTGCATGTTTAAATAATTGATCTTTATGACAATTTTTTGTTTGTTTGTTTTATATTTATGACAATTATTACTGTCACTCATTCCTCTTACTGGAACTCACTCCTGTTACTGGAACTCATTCCTCTTACTGGAACTCACTCCTGTTACTGGAACTCATTCCTCTTACTGGAACTCATTCCTGTTACTGGAACTATGTTCTGTTACTTTTAATGTTTTGAGTAACAGGAATGAAAGTAACAATAATGCGTTTTTAGCAGAGAATTAGCAAAACATGAAAAATAGCTGAATAGCGGCTATGCTAATAGCATGAAGACAATGAGCACATTATTTAGGTAACAGGACTGAGTGTTGAGATTGAGCTCCTCAGTGATTACAGTTACAATAAGATCACATATACAGAAAAAAACAAATGAGGGAACTTAATTTTGGTCTTCCCATGATCTTCAAAAGAACCAGCTGATGTCACTTCCTGTTATGGATGTGACTTGTAGAATGTTCCAAATGTTTTACAATGGGGTTAATGTGTTAACATGAAATATTTTCTTTTAACTTAAATATTATGGATTTTTTATTTAAAATATATATATATTTTTTAAAGCATAGATGGGACAATCAAAAACATTGAAATGATGAAACTGGCACTCATCAGGAATGTCCCAGAATAAGTTCATCAGAGTTATCAGACTCACAAACCGCAAGTTAACAGCTCCCCAGGTAAGAGCACCTAAATGCTTCACAGAGTATTTTGGTTTGTTTAACACTTTTAAGTTACTACATAATTCCTTATGTATTCCTTCATAGTCGCAGTGCAGAAAGACCAATAGAGCCTGGGTCTTATTGCACAGGGTGGTATGAAGTTGTTGGACCTGTTTATTGCAGTTTATGCAATTTTACACTCCTGACTCACATGTAGCTTTGATAAACTAACACATAATAATGTATAACAGCTTCACTTCCAGGAATAACACAACACTCCCACATTCCAGGTACTGCAGCTATAGGGTCCATAGGTCCAAACCTGAGTGCATCCAGTGCAACCTATTAATTTACAATGCAAAACTTTTTTAAATAATGAAAAAACATGGAATTTAAAACAGGTCCAAACTTTGGACTGGTTCATACACACACACACACATATATATATATATATATATATATATTTTTTTTTATTATTATTATTTTTTTTTATTAGCATTATATATATTAGCATATATATATAATTATAGCATTTTGAACTGAGACTGGTCTCAGACTATGCAACAATTTATAAATGAGTTATTAATGCTTATAATACTTTAATATAAAAAAAATTAGGTTACATTTGGGAGGATTAAACTTACTTAGATATCATTTTGCATTTTTACTAAATCATTGCTGTCACAATTTACAGTAGATCACAAATAATTAATGATTAATATATGATATTTGGGTGAATATGATATAATTACAGTATTGATATGAACAATATAAAATCCACAGAAGAAACAAATGTGTTTAAGTAAACCTGTCACAATAATTACATTATCGCCTTATTTATTGTACAATATATGGACTTATTGAAAAGAGGTCATTAATGTGAATAACATTTTTTAATGTCTAAATGCATCATATGGCTATTCTATATCAGTGTCATAAAATATATAATAGTCTTAAAATGACAATAACTTTATTTTTAGAATATTTTATATTTATTATTAGAATAATTTACCAAACAGTATATATCGACTGAATAAACGTGCTTATCGTGACAGGTTTAAGTCTATATATATACATAGGAATATGTATATATATAGGAAACTGCCAGTTCATGTAATGTTCCTGTTCTGTAATGAACGTCAGTCCAGACAGATGATCTAAATAATATTAAAAAATGGTTTAAAATATCACATCATTCATTATTGGAACATTTTATACTGCAATTGTGACAATTTATCATGTTCCTTGTCCTTTCTGGTTTGTCTCTGTGGTTTCTTTTTTTGTTTTCCTTGCCACATGCTCCTTAGCACATGGCTCTGTTTTGTTTCTGTCTTGTCTCTGCCTTTCTATTCATTAGTGTTTCCACCTGTCTCGTTTGTAGCTCCGCCCCCTCGTTACTGGTCCCAGGTGTTCCTCATCCCTCAGAGTGTGTGTATATATAACCCCTTTGTTTCAGTGTCCTCTTGTCTGGTCTTGTGTGTGTTTTATGTCTGTATAGTTTATCTTTCTTTGCTTTCTTTCCAAGTTTATTTCCTGTCCTGGTTTACTCAAGTCTTGTCAGTTTGTTTGTCTTGTTTTGGGTTTATTGTTTGTTTTATGTGATCATTAAATTACTTTGCATTTATTTCCACCTCCTATCTTATTATTATATTTTTATTCCAGCAGTAAATGGAACTAAAGCAAGACAGAATTAAAAGGCAGTAAATGTTACTGCAATTAGAAATAAGACAAGATAAGACTCAGAAGTTCAGAAAAGCAACATCCTTTTTATTTTTTTTTTTCATTTTTGAAATGCACCCATCCTTTTTGATGAATATTAGTGTTTTTACATCATGTATCCATTTCTATACAGCATCAGCTGTCGTCGCCCGCCTTCTTCACAACCACACACTCGAGTCTCACTCGTTTTTTTTTTCTTCTCTTTTTCGTGAAACCATCAGCAAAAAGCACAAACATCACTGATTTAATACACACTGAAAGGAGTGGAAGGAGGGAGGAAAGGCTGGAGAGGGGGAGGGGTGTCGGTGCATACCACGGTAAAACTGGAGAGAAGAGAAACAGGACAACAATACTTTGACCAAAAAATTGAAATCAAATAGATTTAAAGAATTAAAAATGAACTTTATAAAAAGCACAGAGTACAGTGTTGTCCAGGGCAGGAGAAACTTTACATTTATACATCGATAAGTGCCATCGTTACGGTACATGTAGACGCGACTTCAAAACGGAAAACAGGAAGTCAGGGCTCTTTTTTTTTTAGTGGGGGAAAATGAGATTGTCTTTTGTCTTTCGTAGGAATAATTCCATCTGATCTGCTGTGAAATGTGTAGGCTTATAGCCGGAGAAGCATCCCTGCAGATTCTGGGAAAATGCAGCATCAGCAGGCTAAAGGGCTTAACTGAAGATTTCAAGGGCAGTGGGTCAGATTCATTGCTGAATAAACAGTTTTATCATGCTCACATATTAGTCGGAAACCCTTCCAATAGCTTCGAATAGACCAAAGCTGCTTTATACTGCTGCTGTCCAATGAAAAACCTGTATGTAAATGATCTCCTGTAGCTGCTCTGTACACCAGGGCTGGGATAAAGTATCGATATTGTGATATATTGTATAACTTTTGCTTGCGATACATTATCGATATGTAGTGTCAAACATAGTGTGGATTTTTTTTTTTTATTATTAAAACTTAGGTGCTATTAAGTCCTTAAGACTCGTCCCTCAGTTTGACTTCCTACTTCCTAAGTTCCTACAGCTTCAGTACTTCATTTCTCCAGGTGGTGGCGCTATATAATCAAATGAATTGGGTAAACCAGTGGTGAAAAATATTGGTTGTCAAATAAATACAATATTCCTCAATAATTCTTGGTATTTGCTCATTTAAGAGTATTTTATCATCTTCAGTAACACAGATGCCGCAAAGTATCGTAGAGTATCGTCTTGTGATATATCGAGTATCGCATAATCACGTATCGTGATATAATCATTGTGACTGTGTAAATGCTTCGTGTGAACATACCAATATAAAATTATAAGTGCTTTAAAATGGCTTACGAATTATAATAAATAAACTCGTATTTAACATTTATCATCAAAATTCAATTCTTCAAAGTTAAGAACATTTTCTGTTCGGACATAATTCAGTTATCATTGTTATCATTAAACAGCGACAATATATATTTTTTTAATAGTACCATTACTAGAATTTGAGGTCGGAATACTGATACACTGATATGCCAAAAGTCATGGGAAGGCAGTATTTCAATTGATTGATTTTCAAATGTTACCACAGGGGATGAGTTAGAATGCTAATACATATTAACATATTAAACATAAATTAAAAGTTGTGAGGTGTTATCTTGTAAGAGTAGCTCAACCGTGGCCAAAATACAGTTTCTGAAGTAGTTCATTACCATCTACAGTGGTATGATTGTGACCGGCAGCATCTGGCTAAAATTGTCCATGTGATCGGACAGAAGATTGCTCCTTGACTTTTGGCACATCAGTGTATCAAATACATTAATGTTCAATATATATATATATATATATATATATATATATATATATATATATATATATATATATATATATATATATATATATATATATATATATATATATTAAGGGACATATTAAAGCCTGGCTACAAACCAAAGGGAAGGGGGTAAATAAGCCAGATCCTTAAACAGTACTTCAAAAACAATCAGAACATAGCTCAGCTTTTTGTGTTGTTTTTAAGGAATTTTAAGGATTTGGGGCATTTTGTTTTTCATTAAAAAAGAAAGGTACGTTGCTGCAAACATTGAGAACTTTCAAAAGTAATAATAAAAAAAGAACAAACGAACAAAATATTAATCACCTTAAGTGGCATTTCAACAGTAAACACAATGATACTGTACAGTATTTCTGACAAGTGACAAATCTGTGAGCCATCCGAGTCTTCTCCGTCCTTCTACAGTCTCTTTTTCCTTTTTTTTTTTCAACAATGTTTTTGTTTTCTTCTTAAAATATATATTTATATGTCATATTTATATCACAGTAATGTACAAACCAAGTGCTTGGACAAAAAAAGAGAGAGCGTTCGTTGGGGTTGTTGAGGGGTCGTTGGGGGAGTACGTCTGGTGGAACAGGACTAGGAATTTAAAGCCGTCGTTTTTCTTTGGTCAAGGCAAGGTAATGCTCCCAGAATCCTTAGGTGTTTGGTATATTTTGTGGTGAACAGCCACAAACACACACACAGAGATTCTGATTTGGCGTTTAGAAAGTAAAAAAAAAAAAAAATGGACGCCAATCATAAGGGGGCACTTAAAAGTTCTGATATATTTACAGTTACTAAGTGTGGGTTGCAGAATGCCTTGCGTTATCGATTGATATTGCCTTGTTTGCTGCATGTTATTTGTTTGAATGTGGGACAAATGTGGACAGTCCATTCGTTGCTACTGTTACAGTATGGGAGCAGATGCGATAAGAGCAGTCCGTTGATAGTCCTTACAGTATAATACAGTGCATCCAGAAGTTCTGGCCTTCTTTCGGTATTGACATTGTCCAATGTCTGACACTGTCCACAGTCTGTTCATGTCTCTGTCTTCCACAGGAGTCTAAAAGGATAATGCCAGACCTGGAACTGGGAACGAGGGGTTGGAAACGAGGTGAGGGTGGGGGGTGGGAGTTGATATAGACTCTCAAGGCATTGTAACAACCCAATCCATTAGGAACGACCACTCATAACAGCAGTTCCCATAAAGTCCTTTGCGCTTAGTCGTGCCTCTTATTCTGACTACTGCGCACTCCAAGGTCTTTCTTCCCGCAGTAAATACTTCTATCCTCTGTTGGGCTGGCCTGCTGGCAGAATTCTGCCGACTGAAGCTCCCTCTCCGTACCAATCTGAAGCTGGTGGCTTGTCTGAGCCAACGCCAGGTAAGGATGCTGCGGTAACGGGTGACCAGTTAACGATTCTTGACTTGTCGCACCACCGTTACTCAAGGCTCTGTGCTTGAGGCGCAGTTTGTGCGGCAGTGCCGTGCCTTTAACCTCCGCATGTCCGTCTCTGCTTTGGCTGTTCGGAGAGGAGTTTGGCCCTTCCGCCAGAGGAGATTGCTGGTGGTAGCTACCAGTGTCGGAACTTGACGAAGATGGGCACTCGTCATCAGTGGATGCGTCTTTGTCAGAGCTGCGGGGATCGCCCTCGCTTGAGGAGGTGTCCTTTCCAGAGTGGCCTTGATAATACCCTTCCTTTCTGGGACCTCCTTCGTAGGTCAACACCGGAGGCTCTTCATCTTGTGGGCTGTGAAAGGAGAGATGCTGCTGGTAGAGCTGTGCCTCGTCGCCCTCATCCTCTTGCCTGTGGAGAAGGTCTGGTGCCATGTTGTCACCTTCTTTCTGGGAGTCAAGGGAAAGTCGCTGGTGGTGGACCATGTAGGCTTGTCTTTCTGTCACTTCTCCATCTGAGTACTCATGATGGGGAGAGTTTAAGGTCTTCCTCTCAAGCTGTTTGGTCACCTCTGCAAGGCTTTCAGTGCTTCTGCTTGATCCTTCGGTAGACTGCGGCAGTTTGTGTTGAGTCATTTCCTGAGGTCTTGAACTCTCCACAGGATATGAGATGCTGCTGGACCGATACAGGATGACGCTCCTCTGAGCAGTCTGGACTGGAGGTGCAACGGCACTGATCATCGCCTCTTGTTGCCGCCTCTGCTGGTGTTGGTGGTTGTGGTATCCCGTCTGAAAGTTATGCTGGTGGTGCTGTGTGGGTAACTCCCGATGGACGTTGAACATGACTTGTGTAGTGGTGCCGTTCGCAATTTCCATCTCCAGCCCTGCTCCTTCTTGCTTGATGTCATAACTCATTGGCTCTGGACTGTCACGGGAGGAGCTGTCAGACATATCCGAAAGAGACCCTCTTGGAGAGTACTTCGCCAACTGGGCACGTTCATCCCCTCGGCCAGACAGTTCGGTCTCTGAAGAATCAGAGTTCATCATCACTTGAGAACTGCTTGAGTAGCCACTGGTATAAAAGTGACTGGAGGAACTAGAGGAGCCTCCAGAGGATCCACTGACGGATCCTCCGATCTGCTGACTCTTTTCCATGTAGGAGGCTGCACTGATGAGCCCAAAGCGAAGTTTGAGCTGCAAGAGTTCTGTTTTTAGGCGCACGTTCTCGTCATTCAGTGCAATGACCCTGTTCTCCAGGACCATGTCGTTGAGGCGCCGCTTCTCCCGGGAGCGCTTCGCTGCTTCGTTGTTCTTGCGACGCTTCTCCCAGTAGGAAGCGTCCTTCTTCTCGTCAGAAATGAACTCACGCTTGCGTCTGCACGTCATGTTCTGCTTGGATGATTTGGATGAACCGCGGGCGGGGCGAGAGTGATCCTCTGGTGAAGGGACTGGGTTGTTGTAGCCTGAGAAGGTTTCCAAGTTGTCTAGGTTTTCGTTTGTACTACAGTTGGTTGGGATTGGCGAGGTTAAGCTTTCCATTGTTCCTCAGATGGATCCAGTTTGGAAGCTTTTGCGTTTTCCACCAGTAGAAACAATACAGGACTCACTGACAGACTGACTGTAAGATCTCCTTCTTTTTAAGAGCCTTGAGAATGACTAGGTCGCTGGATCGGCGAAAACTTCATGAGGTGTTTTAGCCTCTGGAAGGGTGAACCTCATTGGTTTCCTGAAGAAGGCTGTTCGTTGTCTTTCAAGTGTCCAGATTGGCTAAAAAGATTAAGAAGAGGTGAGCCTCTGTGTCAGTTCCCTGCATTTAATTATCGCCCGAGGTCCTCAATGGAGTGGACAGCCTCGTTCCACTCCTCGCAAACTGAGACCAAGCAGGCCAATGCTCAGCAAGTGGGACAAAGCAAAAACGTCAAAAAATGCTTGACGTCTGGAGAATGTGACACAATTAGCTCCGAGCCTCCCGGCCCCCTTGTCTTTGTTTGTTTTCGGTTGTTTTTCCTTTTTTTCAGCGAATCTTGTGTCAAGCTGTCAGAGATGTGCCCCAGCGCTCCAGGCGTACTGCAGGATGTAGGTCACTCAGTCTGTCTCAGCTTGTCAGCCTCTTGGGGAGGGGTGCAGCCTCTCTCTGAACCTCCAGCTGGCTGCGCGATAAAAGGCTGTGGACACAAAGAGAAAGAAGTAGATCTGTTAATCCCTCGAGAGCAGAAGCAGCACTCTATCGAGCAACCTTCAAATACTTCAAGAAATCGTTTATTTTTAAGGTTTCGTCTTTTTTCCACCCGAGAAGAAAAAAAAAAGCACTCCATCCCTCCCCGTACGTCTGAAGAATCAAAGGATTCAGGGATGGAATGTTTTACTGTGTCTCCCTCATATCCCCTCACTTCATCCTGCACTTAGCATGTCTGGCTTTAGTTGGACGGTCACCCTTAGCAACCAATGAATAGTCTCTTGTGCCCGGTAACCACTGTCTGACCTCCTTGGCCTTGCTATTGATCTCCTCTGTCTGTGACCCATGACCTGTGCTCTCTCTGTCTCTCTCTCTCTCTTTCTCTGTCTAGAAGTGGACTATTATGACGTAATGGCAAAGAAAGAGAAGAGGATCATGTCTGTAACCACAGTTTCCAATATCCTCAAAAGGGTCCTAATATATTTAGTGTTCTGTTTGAGCTCTTACTTAGCTATGACCTGAATGGTATTTCTAAAACCTTAGAATAAAAATATCTGTTGATTAGCAAGTGTTAAACATACATGTACATTCACATATATAAAAAAAAATATAGAAAATAAAGAGGCCATTTTACACAATGTCATATGGTACCATGATTTATCGTAAGATTATTTTCCTTTTTGAAAAGTTTGAAAACTTCCAACAACTTTGCATTAGTAATTTAGCCACAAATTATTTTTATCTTTTTTTTTTACAGCTTCTGTAATTATGGGACATTTTGAGACTTTAAATAAGAGAAGAATAAAAATTAGTGATTAAATTTACAGACCTTTTTTTAACTGACAATAATGCATCAATGGACTATGCATGTGCTCCGCAATGATCAAAACAAATGTAAAAACCATTGACCCTCATCTCAAAATTAAAAATGGCAAAAAAATAGGAGAAGTAGTTTAGAAGGGGCACTGGGTGATGTATGGGTTTAGGGGTGGGGCAGGAGAAAAAGAGGCAGCATTATTGATCGACTGATCTGCATATTGTAATGTTGTATCTGCGAACCATCCATGCCTATAGCACAGTTGAACCTGTGAGGGCGTCGCAGAGGCAGGAATTACAACTAAAAAGCATTTTTTAAAGGTTAGGAAATGTTTATACAAGTTTAAAGCAGCACCGGTATGTTTCATTACACATTTTTTTTTGCTATTAATGGAAAAAAAGTATGGTTTAGGGTTTAGTAGCTGTTTAATACTTGCAGCGTTAATCACTCTTTGTTCAGAATTCCCCTCGCAGGGCCGAGAGCTGTAATCAGAAGGAGATGTCTGGCAAGCGTTAGCGACGAGCGCGTGATTTGTTTTTACATTCTGAAACATTAGCCCGTATTACATCACCGGGGCTGAAGAAACCAGAGCGAGGAGAAGGTATAAGCTTTTGAAACATTAACACGTACGTTACATGGTCTCTTCTTTGGCGACGGTTCTGCTGGAACGAGCTGCTGGAAGGGTCTGGAACAGATCTGGGATGCGTCCAGAGTAATAGATCTTACAGGTGCGACCGGGTAGGGTTCCCTCAGTATCTGGGTCATGAGCTAGATTCCAGAACTCAACTGTTAGAGCAAAAAAAGAAACGGAACCAGACAGGCTGCGGCTGAGCTTATTTTCTATTTTCTGTGGATGAATCGTTTCGAGCTCTATCTGATGCTGAATATCTGCGGCTGGGGGACGAAAATATATCAGTTTAACAATGAGCAGCAGAACAAGAACCACAATGATAAACGAGGTCACGAGAGATAAATAATCGAGGTCAGTCCGAAAAGCCTGGGCAGGTCACGTTGCACGTTATGAGGAGAGCTTTTGTGGAGCTTCACTATATAGGTCAAGTGTTCAGAAGGGGGTTGGGGGGTGGTTTGGGGTTACGGGAATGTTGTGTAGGCTTAGCCAGGACTTAACAGGGTTAAAAATGTGCCTGAAGAGACCACCTAAAAATAATCAAGAGGAAGATGGATGATCACAAGCTAGGGATGATCAAACCAAGTTATCTGCTTAAATTGTTGCACCAGGAGTGAGAAGCATAAAGTTATCCAAAAGCAGTGTGTAAGACTGGTGGAGGAGAACATGATGACAAGATGCATGAAAACTGTGATTTGTTATTTCAGCCATTTCTCAGTTTTGGCAAGTAAATGCTCTAAATTCTATAAAATATTTGGTACTACTTTAAAATAAGACTACCTTTATAAAGGGTTTATAAATGGTTGACAATTAGTTTATTACTGATTACTAATTAGGTTGTAAATACCTTAAAATCATTAATAATAACTAATAATTAATAAGTTATGTGGCTGTGGGTCCACTATTTGGCACACAACAGGTCTATGTACATTTCTACGTATGTGTTATAACTGATTATTAATAATATTTAAAGCATTTACTAAACCATTTATAAACCCTTTATAAAGATAGTCTTATTTTAAAGTGGTACCAAATATTTTTATTTGGAATTTGGGAGAAATGTCTGTAGTTTATAGAATAAAACAACAATGTTCATTTTACTCAAACATAAACCTATAAATAGCAAAAATGGATAAACTTTTTTTAGGTCATGTTTTGGGCCTCAAAGTTCTGCTATGTTCTCAGATGGACACAGGCTCAGAGCTCATGTGACAGCTGGAGCTTTGGTAATATTTAGCTGATGAATTTAATACGGGCCTCCTCATTTAATATGGTGGCCTGCAGTGCACCCGGGCGCTTTAATTTAATAACACTTGAGACGTCAGAGCGCAGGCTTCACAAAGCAGCGATTGTGCCGTGGAATTTTCTTGGAATTTTTTTCCCTTCTGCGCTTCCTAGAAGACGGCACTGACAGTCAAAAACACCCTACACTACAAACGCTCCACACAGTACCTGTAAACTTGATTTAATTTGCATATAAGATCATTCTCGGGTGCTGGACCTTAGTATCTAGTATCTTTAGTATATAAGAGATAATCAAGAGGAAGATGGATGATCACAAAAGCAGTGTGTAAGACTGGTGGAGGAGAACATGATGCCAAGATGCATGAAAACTGTGATTAAAACACAGGGTTATTCCACCAAATATTGATTTTTGAACTCTTAAAACATTATTTGAGGTCTGAAAGCTCTGCATCATTTTATGTTATTTCAGTCATTTCTCATTTTCTGTAAATAAATGGTCTAAATGACAATATTTTTATTTGGAATTTGGGAGAAATGTTGTTCGTTATAGAATAAAACAACAGAGTTAATTTTACTCAAACATATACATTATAGAGTTGAGTTAATCTCCTATAAAATCTCAAATTGGTTCATAGTGACATTGGAATAAATCCATACATAATCCTGAGTTAGTTTGAAACAGCAGTGGAATTATATTCTGTGCAATCTCAAGTTTATACATAATCTTGAATTAGTTTAAAGTAAATATTTTACTTTTTTAGTTTTATAGTAGCTGTGTTTTAATCTCCTCTGTAATATTGAGAACTGAGTAAATCACCATAATCTTGAGTTTGTTTAGAACAGCAGTGGGCCAATATCTTCTGTAATCTTGGGTTAGTTTAATCTCGTAATTTAGAGTATTTAATCTAAAATATTTAAATAATCATAAAGGCATAAGGTTCTTTTCTTATGAATCATCTCATGATTTAGAAGCTCTCAATCTTTTTTTTATGCATTTATGCAAAATTACGTAACCACAGGCACTAACAGATATCTTGGGTATCTTTTGGGTTTGATTCAGACTCATCTCTGCTCTCAGTGAGGGAGAAATAAACTAAAAAAATCAGTAATGGGAAATAAATGTAAACCTGAAACTTTTTCAGCTTCTGACTAATCAGGTCATTTTCTCCAGAACTTCAGCGCTGAAATTAGCCAATCAGGCAGGTTCTCCGTGTGTTCAGAGGGAGTGGGATGAGGGTCATGCACTGGTTAATGCAGTATATTGAGAGTTCAGTGCTCTGGGAGCTCAGGGCTGTGCTTTTTCTGAGCTCTGGAGGAAAGAAAGAGCGGCGTTCTGGCCCGCTGGCCTACTGACCCAGAAACCGAGCAGCGCGTGAGGCAGCGCTGGCTTATTTCCCTGCTCTCAAATATAGGTCAGGAGTACTTCTGCAAGAGCCGAGCGGGAGGGGGACGGAGAATTAGCTAAAAATAGAGGGAGGTGAGAAACGGATCGGGGAGAAAGAGATGAAGGAGGAGACGGATAAAGAGGGAGGAATGGAAAGGAGTGAATTGCGGATGTTTTGGGGCAAATGGCAGCAGTTCTAACAAAGAAACACACAAAAGTACAGTACTGTAAATCTAAATATATACTTATATACTATATATAAGGGTCTAATTTAGACTAATGCACACTTAATAATAACATTATACCATAACATAAGTCTCTCTGCCTGTTTTACTTTATATTATATCATATAGTAAATATTTCATACATACAGAAACAACCGAACCACTTTAAAACAAGGCTCCTTTATAAAGGGTTTATAAATATAGTATAGTTTATAAAGGAGTTTACTATTGTTATTTATTAGGTTATAAACCATTATTAAGCAGTTATAACACATACACAGAAAGAACAGCAGTGGCTTATCTTTTTAGATGCTTACCTTACTTTGTCTGTTCCATTTCTGCCAATAACATATCTGTTATTAACTTTTAACGACCCAGATTAATCATTTATCTAATAATCATAACATGGTTTATTAGATATGGTAATGCTGGCTGATGGAAAAAACTAAGTATTACACATTCCATGTGTTGTATCTATTTATCATTGGTTTATAAAGTACTTATAACCTAATTATTAACCATTTTTATATTCCCTCATACTACAACTATTTCTTAACCCTTTATAAAGAGCCTTATTTTAAAGTGGTACCAAAATAACTGCACTACATTACATTATTTTCATTTTAAAACATAATAATGCAGTAATAAAGAGGAAAAACTCATTATATTATATTATATTATATTATATATTTTTATATTGCTGTATATAGTTTTAGAACACTTCCATTTTTAGTCAATAACCGGAAATGGTACAAAATCCAGTATACAAAATTTTGCAGTAAACTTCCAGGGTCTTTAACAAAAACAAGCTCCGGAATATATGGCTAAAATTTATATCTCAATACATTTTTTATATATTGATCAATATTAGTGGTATATCTCTAATTTCCTAATCTATACTGAAATATAGGTAAACAAAATGTTTAAAAATATGCAACAGTTATTAAAAAAAAAAAAAAAAAAATTATATATATATATATATATATATTGAAATGAGTCAAAATATATATATATAGTCACCCAGACCTGGAATTGAACCCCAGCCTCCAACATGGCACATGGTAGCTCACTCGCACGCGGTGGTGTTATCCACTGCACCACACCAACCTACCATTATTTTTTATGTTAAAAAATCAACTGTAATTAGATTTCCCCCTCCTGCTCTGAGTAACAGCAGCAGAGACAGAAAGGAAACTGATAGGAATCAGATTCATGTTTATCTGCCCAGAATCTTCTGAGAACTGCAGGCGTGAGTAACTCTGACTCTTCACTAAAGCAGGATATTAATATTTTTCCCTTAATAATCTCAGCGGTCCTCAGAGCACGAGGATCACACACTATTAATGGTGATGTTAGCAGATGCTTAAGATTATTTGTGGAAGAAAAGATAAGTCACAACTGAGTCATTTTTTCCAGCATCCTGAACTTGCCCTACTTATTAATAAGCCTAATTATAGCTTAAATTAGCGATATATTAAATGTATATTTGCTAGATTTAGTTTACTTATAAGATAATACAATGAATTATAATTATTATTATTATGAATGGTATTAGAATTCTAGTAGTAGAATTTTTAATTGTCTTTTTTAAGTCGTCTTTGTTGATATACTGGATTATTTTTTTTTAATGTATTTAATTCTGCACTCTTATTTGCACTATATTGTTTCATTTATGTACCTTATTACTATACATTAAATCCCATACCATGCTCTTTTGCATACCACTTTTGCACTTTTATACTGTATGTTCACTATCTTATCTAATTCATTTTTTTGATTAATTTAGAGACATACATTGCACATATATTTTCTTTGATTTTACCAAATTGGAAACCTCTGGAATATAATCAAGAGGAAGATGGATGATCACAAGCCATCAAAACACCAAACTGAACTGCTTGAATTTTTCACCAGGAGTAAAGCAGCATAAAGTTATCCAAAAGCAGTGTGTAAGACTGGTGGAGGAGAACATGATGCCAAGATGCATGAAAACTGTGATTAAAAATCAGGATTATTCCACCAAATACTGATTTTGGAACTCTTAAAACTTTATGAATATGAACTTGTTTTCTTTGCATTATTTGAGGTCTGAAAGCTCTGCATCTTTTTTGTGTTTTTTTTTCAGCCATTTCTCATTTTCTGCAAATAAATGCTCTAATTGACAATATTTTTATATGGAATTTGGGAGAAATGTTTTTTTTTTTTTTTACTCAAACATTAACCTATAAATAGCAAAATCAGAGAAACTGATTCAGAAACTGAAGTGTTCTTACACTCTACAGTAAAAATGTACGGTATGAAAGAGTTAAAGTGATATGTCCACGTTTCTATGGGGAGAAATGCTTAGTTGTGAGTTTGGGTGAGGCATGGAAACTATAATTCAGCTGGAATGTTTGCTGCACGTGTTGCTGCAGGGTTGTTTTAAGTAATGGAAATAGCAGAGGACGGCGGCGGTGCAGGGTTTCAGCCCAGCGACTGACCCCTGGGGTCAAATAATGTTTGCCATGTGTGTGTGTGTCAGTGTGTGTGTATCAGTGTGTGTAAGTGTGTGTGTGGGGGGGTATTCTTTTCTCCCGAAATTCCCTGCCTCAGCCTATCTTCCCAAGAAAGAGGGAGGTGTATCTGGGGACGGCCGGGCTCAGATCCAGACCTGCTATAAACACACAGTCCTATCAGCCTGTCCCTGTCCATGTGCTCCTCAGTCACATGCGCTCTCCTGCCCTACTAAACTCCATCATTCACCGCTGCCTCTAAACCACACTGGCACAGTAACCACGCGCCTCCTCCTCCTCCTTCCCTTTATCATCACAGTGCCAAGAAATCCTGAGAAAGTCAGGATCTGTCCTGCAGAGCCCTGAGAGTCGGGGGAGTGGAGTTCACCGCTCTGTGTGTTGTAGGTTAAATGAGGGCATAGACTGAGTGTTAGCCTACTTACTCTAACTCTGACTCTAATTATGACTCTAACTCTGACTTTAACAGTGACTCTAACTCTGACTCTAATTATGACTCTAACTCTGACTTTAACAGTGACTCTAACTGTGACTCTAATTCTGACTCTAATTCTGACTCTGACTCTAATTCTGACTCTAACTCTGACTCTAATTCTGACTCTAACTCTGACTCTAACTCTGACTTTAACTCTGACTCTAACTCTGACTGTAATTCTGTCTCTAATTCTGACTCTAACTCAGTCTCTAATTCTGACTCTAATTCTGACTGTAACTTCGATTCTAACTCTGATTCTAACTCTGACTCTAACTGTAACTCTGACTTTGACTCTAACTCTGACACTAACTCTAGAGTCAGTAACTGTAATTAAATGTAATTGGTTCCTGTACTTAAATAGTTAAATAGTACTGTCTTGTATCTGTACTTTTTTAATAAAGTATTTCAAATCTCTTTGACTATTTATTGTATCCTATTAAATTTATTTTTATTTATTTAAATTAATTAAATTTAAATTTGCACATAAATCTTCAAGAAAAAAATATTAAGTTTTTTTTTGGTTCACAAACCACTTTTTTTTTTTAAATTGAAATGGTTTGCATTCAGTGTTTTGTGTTTAATTAATGACACTCTATTAAAATATTAACTGACCAATGGTTTTAGAAACGCTAAATTTGATGGTTATGGTTAGAATTAAAACTAAAAACTACAAGAATAAAAAAAATGTAGAGGTCGATATCTTATCATGTGTACATATATGAAGGAACAAATAAATAGAATATATAGATGCAGTAATAAAGTTAAGGAAAACTTATTAGTAAACCAGTTTTTAAAGCTTTTTTGGGTTTTATTAAAATTTGCACATAAATCTAAAGAAAACATAAAGAAAAAGAAAAATATATTTTATTTATTTGGTTTGCAAACCTCTTCTATTTCTTACTAATGGATTTTTTTTAGTATTTTGTGTTTAATTAATGACTTTCTATTAAAAGTTTAGTGTTACAAAAGTGACACTCGAGTAATTAATAACTCTATCACTAGAAAAACACAATTATAGAGACAATTATAGAATAATAGTGTGTTAAAATGATCAATGGCTTTAGAAATGCTTATATTTTATGGTTATAGTTAAAATTAAAACTAAAACTACAAAAATAAAAAATGTAGAGTTAGATATCTTATTACGTGTACATATATGAAGGAAAAATGATAATAGCACATTATAGCTATAGATAATAAATGTAGAATAGTATGCAACTTTTACTTTCAGTACATATAATATTTTTACTAGGTAGGTAATATTTGACCTATATTATTTGAGCACTGTATGTAATGTGTTATTATCTGTAGAGAATAATACAGTAATAGAGTCTAATAATAGTGTGTTAAACTGATCGATGGCTTTGAAATCAATATATTTTAATGTTTATAGTGAATAAAAGGCTTTTCTTTTTCTGGTTGGGTGAATGTTTCTTTGTTATGGCGGAGAGGATGGTTTATTTTGGTGGGGCCGGCTGTATCGCTCCTGTTCCCTCCCTCTGACTAATATGACCTACATTCTGTATCACACACACACACACACACTACACACACTCAAACACACAGAGGGTGAACCCAAACCCCATTTCTGGGCTGTACATGCACCAAAGCGCTGGGGGTTTCCGCTGATTGCATCATGTTTTTGTTGTGTGGAGATGCAGATATAGATATAAATATAGATACAGATTATAGTTATAGATCCACACAGAGCTTCGTGTTTATTCCTGCAGAGCTGGAGGTGTTAAATTGCGTAACTCTGCCGCTCGCTTGTTGCCCACAGCGTAATCAGCCTGTGCATCTTTTACTGACGTAATGACTCTAACTGGCTTCAACTGGCCAGCTCTGATACAAGAGCATGCTAAAAACAATAAGAAAAAAAAAACAAACAATAAAAATATATATAACTTTCATAAACATAAGTTTAATAACTCTCCCCCAAGCTGCACTATTGTTTTTTACTTTAACTGTAGCTTGTATGAAGCTCTTAAATGTAAAAAAGCAACCTACTGTGAATAAAAAAAAAAAAAATATATATATATATCCTGCCTTTATATACATGTAAATATACACGATTCCTCCTTTTTTATCTATATATATAAAGAACATTATTAGAACGTTTGGCAACATTTTGAAACGTTGGTTCCAGGAAGGTTAGCCTGTAACGTTATAGAGAACGTTTAAAAAATGTGTTACATAATAATCACACTGTTTTTTTTAAATAATATTTACAGTTAGATAACATTGTGTAAACGTTAAAAAATAATTAAAAGTTCCCAAAACTAAAATTAGCAATGTTACCAAAAGTGTTTAAAAATGTAAATTAAATACTGTATATATACTGTAATGTTCAGAAAATGTTCTACTAGCCAAAAATTGTTAGCTAGGGTGGATTGAACATTAAATAAATGTTAGAGGTTTGGTTGCATTACATCTTTTAAGGTTAATTATGAAAAAACAACCTTAAAACATCCATTATTATTATTTTTTTATTTTAATGTTGCCTAAATTTGGTTACCATTGGTTAATGTTTAAATTCATATATTAAATCAACGTTCATTTAATGTTTTTGAGTGGTTGATCTGAGCTCTGACTCATTAGCTACACTCATTAGCTACAATGCTTTTAGGTGAAAGGTGCCTTTATAGCTAGCTGCTCTAGTCTTTCTGTGGTTGTATCCCTGATAGCAGAGAACATTGAATAAACGTTTTTAACCTGTGTTTTTTGGTTGCATTACATCTTTTAAGGTTAATGATGAAAAACCCTTATTATTTAACATTGCCTAAAACTGGTTACCATTGGTTAGTTTTTCTGTGGTTGGATCTCTGATAGCAAAGAACATTGAATAAACATTTTATTTAACAGGGTTTTTTTTTTTGGTTGAATTACATCTTATAAGGTTGATTATGACAAAAAAACAACCTTAAAACTACCTTCATTTTTATCATTGCCTAACACAGACATCATAACTAGGTTAATGTTAAATGTTGAGTGTTTCTGACGCAATGACATTGACTCTACTCTCTTAATATTAAATCATATTAATATTAATCATTATTATTTAGATACGTAGCTTAAATGTCCATTTCTACACTACAAAACCAACACATTGCAGGCTATTATTATTTTAGAATTATTATAATAATATTATGATAAAATGATTAGAATTATTAGTACAGAACATATAGCAAGATATATTATTAGTATATGGTTTAAACACATAGTTTAATAGCTAAATAGCTAATAGCTAGTCACGTACTCCCTCAGCTAGAGCAGGAAAGGGTTAATGGGGTTAGACTCTGCTAACATAAACACCCGCCTTAACCTCTACAGAGACTGGGCCACACGTGACGGACAGAAGTGTGTCCACGGATCCCTTCTAACTTATCTATCTAGCTACCATATGGAGTGGCTCACCAACACCCTATACAGGAAGCTTGGTTCGTAAGTTAGAACCAGGATTATGGAGAAAACTACAGAAATATACTGTAAATATAAGCAGAAGTGAGAAAAATCATGTATTAGCTCAGCATTAAACAGCAGCACGAAAATATAGGCACGTGGCCATGCTGGGACTTGTACTATTGTATTATTATAGCAGGTCCAGTGTTGTGTCCAGTTGTGCTACCCATCAATATGTGCTACTAAGAGGCTTTCATGTGTTTTATGTGTTTTTTCAATGTATTTTTATATTAGTTCTAATTTCTAAGTTGCATCATGCAATCTAAACTCACTGTTAAAAAAGGAAATATATATTATTCCTTTATTTATAATCTTTATTATTAGTATTTATTATTAAGTCATTCAGTAGACATCCTATTGATTCAAACATGTTAACTATATAGACTATAGATATATAGTAAATTACCAAATGTATTACCTTAGTATTACCCTGATATAGATTTAGAAACAAGATTTAAGCTTAAGGCTATTTTTATCTTCAAATATAGGCTAAACTATGGTAGCACGGTTTGACACAGGGTAGCAAAATTTGACAGAACACCAGTCCCACACAGGGACATGGAATATAATAATAATTTTCAATTGTTTTTCTTAATTAATTATTTTTACTTAATTGAAAAGTGATTAATGCTATTATGTTGATTCAGGCTAATACAATACAAACATGCCAACTATAGATATATAGTAACCTACATATCAGCTGTATTATCTTAACTTTAGGCTTTTAAAGGCTATTTTTAACTTCAATTACAGTGTACACTACGGTAGCACTGTTTAACACAGGGTACCACAAATTGACAGAACACCAGTCCCACACAGGGACATGCATAATAATGTTTTCATGTGTTTTTCATTCAAAAATCCCTTTTTAATTTTTCTTAGGTGCATCATGCAATCTAAGATCAATGCTGTTACGCACTTGTGTTGCAAGAGTGTTGCAAGAGCTTAGATTGAAAATATTGATATTAAATAAAACAAAATATTTTTTTAAAATATATATTATATTAGTGATTCAGGCAAAAACAATACAAACATGCTTACTAATGATACATAGTAAACTACACATCAGCTAAACAATAGTTTTCATGTGTTTTTTTTTATTTTAATTATTTAGGTGCATAATGCATCATGCAGTCTGAGATTAATGTTTGAGTGCATTAAAATAAAATTAAATGCAATAGGAAAATATGTATTATCACTTCTATTATATTATTTATTATCTAACAGTTACTTTAAGATAAGATACACTAGGGTAGTAGCATGGTCTGACTGACGCACTGTATCACAAATCAGCAGAACACCGGTCCCACGCAGGGACATGCATAATAATAATAATAATAATAATAATAATAATAATAATAATAATAATAATAATAATAATAATAATATTAGTAAGACGTTGGTGGAATAACAACACTGGAAATAAAAAGGCAAGATAGATTTATAATGAGCCACATGCCATTATTAAACAAAAATATAATTTAATATGGAAAAATATGAATAAATCTACTTGAATTGCTAAACTATGCATGCACGATTATGTATGACTTATTTATCATTATTTATGTATTATTAACATTATTCCACAGCTTCGTGCTGATTTTGGTAGTTTAAAGCTATAATAAAGCAACCGGTAATAAACAACAGCTCTGACCGACTGACCTACTAAAGCGCGAGACGTGAGGCAAGGCGCGCGCATCCGCGCGAGAACAAGCGAAACCCGCAAAAACAACAACATACAGAACCACGCACAGGCAGAAAAGCGCACTTACCGCTGATATGCGTCCAATAATCGCTATAAAGGTTATTATCCACTGCTCAGGTGCTCTGATGGATATCTTCAGGTGCTCTGCAGGTATCGAAGCTGCTGCTGCTGGCTGGGTTGGGAAGCTCTCGAGCGCAGTGTTGGGTAGTAAAGGGCTTGTTCAGCGCTGCTGGTGGTGGAGGTGGTGGTTGGTGTGGTTATGCAGGCATGGGATTCAGTGCTGCTCTGTATTTTGGTTCCTCGTGTTCTGTTGTTGAAGCTCCAGTGCGCTCCCTCCTCCTCCTTCTCCTCATCATCATCCTCCTCCTCCTCCTCCTCCTCCCTCCCTCCCTCGCGCTGCTGCCGGTCTCCAAATGTATGTTAGTAGGTCACTCGTTGCATAACAGGACGCTTTGGGTGCCTAGTCACGTTTTCGTAGTCTCTCTCTCTCTCTCTCTCTCTGTCTTCTATCCCTATTGCAGTTGTATGCAGAAGGACTGGCTGCCTGTGTTGCCAGGTCTGTCTAAATCCCATATAACCCAGAAGATTAACCCTCAGACTCTATGAATCTGCACACTAAAGCATGGTAGCATCCCAGCTAATTTAACAGAAAACACACACACACACACACACACATATATATATATATATATATATATATATATATATATATATATATATATATATATATATATATATATATATATATATATTTATATGGAGTACTTTGTTTAACACTGTTTTTCTATTTCATACAACTTAACTTTTTTATTCTACTCACATTTCATTTTAATATATATATAATATATTAATATATATATATAAAGCGCCTCGCGCTTTAGTAGGTCAGTCGGTCAGAGCTGTAGCTTATTAGTGGCTGCTTTAAAGCTATAAACTACCATCATCAGCATGAAGCTATGGAATAATGTTAATATTATGTTTGAGTTTTTATTTTATTAATGTATTTTTTTTTACTGAATCCTGTTTTTAAGTAAAGTGCAATACAAGCACAAAATAGCATTCTTTATTCTTTCTTCACTAAAACTTAAACCTGTCACAGCAAAATAGCCAAAAACAAATCTATTGCAAAAAAAAAAAAAAATAGAAGGAATAATATTATGCATCTTTAAATAGAGCTGAACAACATATTAATCATTTATCATGGTTGTGGTTGGTGTGGCAAAGTGGATAACAACACCCCCACTAGTGAGCTACCACATTATGTGGATAACTCACTGTTGGTACTGCCCTACACCAATTCAAAGAGTCCTTGGGCAGACTCTTAGCTACACAACATTGACCCACCTCTGAAATAGAAATAACATTGTAAGTCACTTTGAATATGAGTGTCAGCTAAATGCCGTAAATGTAAATGTAAACATAAGATAAGACAATCCTTTATTGATCCCACGATGGGGAAATTTGCAATGTTACAGCAGCGCCGAGGAAAGGACAGAAAAATTATATATATATATATATATATATATATATATATATATATATATATATATATATATATATATATATATATATATATATATATATATATAATTACTAAAGAATATATAACTAAGTTTAGCTAAGATAAGGTCAGAAGAAATATGATTATGGTAGGTTGTGACCAGTATTATTGGTCTAACAGTGAATACAATGATAAATATAATGTATCGTAAAAATGTCTTTAAATATTAAAACACCAGCAGCTCTATCAGTGTGAGATTATGTACACCAAGACTGGTGGCTTTTATACTGTTTATACAAATATCAGAATTGTATTGTAATTTTTCGTAACATGTAATTTATCATAATGTATTTTAAAATATTTGAATAATTGAAATATGAGTTGTTTTTTTGGACCATGTTTAATATAGAAGCTACTTCTAAGGCTGAATTCAGGAAGCTGCATGCTATGCTTTATAAAACGCCTAATTTTGCTTTTAGATTAGGGTTTGTTTTGTGCTGGCATGATTTCGGCTTGCTTTGAAAACATATATAGTAATTTAAGAAACAATAGTGATATATGATAGCTCTGAATGGTAATGTGTATTACTAGTTTGACACACCTGTGAAAAATAAAAGATTCACCTTTTTAACAGTATCGCCCCGGCCCTAAAATGTACTATTCAAACTTTTGCCTACTTTCTGTTGATTTTTACTACTATACTAGTAAACTAAGTCTATTATACTAGTGCTAATATATATATATATATATATATATATATATATATATATATATATATATATATATATATATAGTTGTAATATATATATATATATATATAGTTGTACTATTCTTCATAATGGTATTTTTATTAATAGTATTGTTTTCGCGCTAAAATTTGAAAGTAGCGCCCCCAAAAAAAGGCATAGTTTACTTTTGAATTTTCAACCGCCACTATATGTATTTTTAAATCAGCCCGGTTTGGCGGGAAAACCGTGAACCTGGCAACTCTGAGCGAGGAAGTAGGGCGGGACTGGGCGCGCGGCCAGGAGCTTAGACGCAGGGCGAAGATTCACATAACACTGAGAAAGAGAGAGAGAGAGACAGAGACAGAGAGAGAGAGGGAACTGAAAATCTAGAAAACGAGCTTGAGGAGACATTTCTAGAAACAAGCCCTCAGCAGAAGATATAAAAAGAAAACGTTTAAACAAAAGGAAGAAAAGAGTAACAGAGTGGAAAGCGAGACACAGCGTTGTTTTAACATTATTGTTACTGATGATAAGATATGAAATGTGAACAATGAGTATATTTAAATTTTTATTTCTTTTATTTTTGCTAGTTAAGGCTTTTGCCATCCTGGTGAGGTCCCTGCACTGAGTGCTGTAGGTTTATTACCTACCAGTTTCATTCAAGGTTAACCAAGTCCAGCTGGAAAATGAAATCTGCATCTCAGTAAAAGTTGTCAGTAGCAGAGGGAAGCATGAAGTGCTGTAAGATTTTGTGAGAAAACAAAACTGCACTGACTTTAGACTTAATAATAAAACACAGTGGATCAACACCAGCAGATGACACATATCTCCAAACCATCACTGATCATCAGTAAATTTTACATTTCATTTGTAAATCAAGGAATCAGAGTCTGGAGAAAGAGTGAAGAGACACACAGTCCAAACTGCTTGAGGTCTAGTGTGAAGTTTCCACCAATCAGTGATGGTTTGGAGAGACATGTCTGTCATCTGCTGGTGTTGATCCACTGCGTTTTATTATCAAGTCTAAAGTCAGTGCAGTTTTGTTTTCCCTCAAAATCTTACAGCACTTCATGCTTCTTCCCTCTGCTACTGACAACTTTTATGAAGATGATGTGGATTTCATTTTCCAGCAGGACTTGGCACACTGCCCACACTGCCAAAAGTACTGATTGGTCTTATACAATATTCTAATTTTCTAAGACACTGATTTTGGGTTTTCATTGGCTGTAAGCCATAATCATCAATGATAAAATAAACAAATGCTTAAAAAAGGATCAGTCTGTGTGTAATACATCTATTTCTTAATAATCTTGGAAATAATAATTTTGGAAGACTTTTTATAGACAGGAGGGTGGTGGGTAATTTACCTTAAACACCAAGTTACACGTGGATGGAGAAACATATTTAGAACATTATATCATAATGTTTTCCACAGGGCGGAGCTGTTTCAGATAATTGAACATGCTGGAGCTTAATGTATCTGAAAAACCCACAATAAAGTAGTCAGCAGATCTGTCTGTCTGCTGTCTGTCTGGGGATGCTAATTTAGGAACAAGTGATATCCACAGGCTTTTCTATGGCAAATTACACCACATGTAGCAACAGGACCATTATTCCTCCTTCATTACTCCTTTGGGCAAAACTCTGGGTGATTAAATCTTTTGTAAATCTTCCCATGACGTGACTCAGGAGTGTCTGTCAGGAAAATGACTAATGATAAGTAACGTTCTGTTCCAGATTACAGGCAGTCCAGCGCCACGTCAGCTTCAGACTGATGGATTTACTTTAAAACTGACTGTACTGAGGTTATATATGCTGTCCAGATGAGTCCAGCGTTGCAGATTTTACAGTGCATGTAAGGAAGCAAATTGCATGTTTTGCTAATTAAATTAACTTATATATTTTATGATTTCTGCTCATATAAGACACAAGTTCTAGAAACATATATATTTTATAATATTAACTGAGCACAACGTGTTTTTAGCAGATGGCTTGGAAACCATGTAATCTGAATGATGCGAGTTTTAGTATTACCTGATATTGGGTGTCAGGGATGTGGATGTGATTTTAGTACCTTAATTGTCTGTTTGCATGGACAATTCTAGCCAGATGCTGCTGGTCACGATCATTAAAACCCACATAGTTGTTCTATGACATCCCCTCCCCTAAACACATTTTTCTAAAAGCCATAATGACTATAATGTTATATTAAAATGTTATATTAAAATGTTGATAATATAATTTTGCACTAGGCTCCTCCCTAGAGTTTTAGCTGCATATATACTTATTAAAAATGAATGTATTTTACATACAGAACAATGTAAATATATTAAAGTTAAACCATAGTTGGACTGGAGTTTATCTGGAGTTCTCTTGAGTCTCTGCACAGATCATCTTCATACTAGACTACATACGTCTGCTATGTTCTTGCTGGAGTGTGTTTGTGTGTGTGTGTGGGGGGGGGGGGGGGTCGTGTGCAGGTGTGACGGATCACAGTATGAACCAATAGGGAGTCAGAATGGTATATGTTTATACTTCTCTACATCCAATCACAATCAGATTCAATCTATCTGGATGGAGAGATTTATCTGGATAGGGGTTTTATTGAACGATGAGAAGCCGGAATGAAAGCGAGATGAAATGAAATAGGAGTAACAAGGCGACTTTTATTTAAGGAGTAGAAAGTTTAGATAATTGGGTGAAAATTCAAAAATAATTACTCTAGTAAAGTATAGATAAGCTACATTTTTGTTTAAGTAAGATAACTTGACACCTCTGGACTGCAAAGTTGTTGCAATATGACATCAGTATCAACATGACTATACAGGTTTTATATTTTCTGTCAGCTCTTATTCAAACATGCCCTTCACCTTTATACACACTTCTTGAATATTAAACCAACGGATGTGTTTTTGCCAACGTCTGATTTAATAAACCCTCATTAGGCATGTATAGTGAGAAAATGAAAGAAAGACATGAAAGGTTGAATGTCGCAGCAGCCTTCTACCAATACATGAGGTAACACTTCATGATCAATCGATAAACTGCTGTCCCATTACTTTTTTTTATCTAGGTTTTATTACAGTTTGTTTTAGAGCGTATCTGTCAATGAATGGTGTTCTTTCAAAATAATAATAATAATAATAATAATTAAACCTTCAGAATTGCACCCCATTTTTTTCTTGCTCTTTAAATTCAGTGTCCTCTTTGTTCATCTTTCATGTATTATTTAATAGATCTGGCCAAAAAATGATTTTCATTGATTTTAATTGATGATTAATTGTTTTAAAGTCCTTTTCTTTTGCAGGTGAATACCAGCCAGAATTATGCATAACAGCATTGTCCTTGAACCTGCCAGCTCTCTTCTTCTTCTTCTTGCCGCTCCTCCCTCATCTCCATCTTCTACTCGGGCACTCCCAACCCCCTCTTTCGCACCCCACCCGACCGCACCCAGATTCACTGGAGAGCAGTTCCCATGGCAACTGTAGCACTGCCTGCCTAGCAACAGGCGCAGCCTCCTGCCGAATAGCAGCGGGGCAGGGAGTGGGGGTTAGTGGGGGATAGTGGGGGTAGTGGGGCGAGGGGGGCACGAGGGGTGAAAAGGCTCAGGACTGCGGCGGCGTGTGCACTCGGAGGGGCTTCATTAAAACGAGCTCTTTTGGCTCATTTACTGCCCGGCACCAGACCCCAGGGGTCAGGAAATCTCTCCAATTGGAGGAGGCTAATAGATTTTGCCCGGTAGCTGGAAATAAGCGCGGGTCACGTGCATCAGACTAGGGCTCATATTAAGATGAGAACATTTTGGACCGCATGGGCTTTTCATATTCAGCCGCAGGAACACAGTAGCACACAGGGATTTTGATAATCACCCATGTGGGCCCATTGTGTTGCTGCGATATGAAAAGAATCGTAGATATGGAAAGGCATGTTCCGATGCTCTGATAAGAAGGGCCAGAGCATTCAGTCATTCACGTCTTTCTTTCATTTTCTCCTTATACATGACTAATGAGGGTTTATTAGATCAGACGTTGGCAAAAACACGTCTCTTAGTTTCATTTTCAAGAAGTGTGTTTAAAGGTGAAGAACAGGTTTGAGTAAGAGCTGATAGAAAATATAAAACCTGTATAGTCATGTTGATACTGATGTCATATTGCATCAATTTTGCAGTCCAGAGGTGTGAAGTTATCTTACTTAAGTAGAAATGTTGGTTATCTATACTTTACTGGAGTAGTTATTTTTAAATTTTCACACAATTATCTGAACTTTCTACTCCTTACATTTAAATAAAAATAGCCTCGTTACTCCTCTGAATTTCATTTAGGTTTTTTTTATTATTTCGGCTTCTTATCGTTCAATAAAACCCCTATCCAGATAAATCTGTCCTCCATCCAGATAGAGTGATGAGATCTGATTGTGATTGGATGTAGAGAAGTATAAACATATACCATTCCGACACCCTATTGGTTTATACTGTGATCCATCACACCTGCACACGTCCCCCCCCCCCCAACACCCTCAGAACAAGAACATAGCAGACGTATGTAGTCTAGTATGAAGATGATCCGTGCAGAGACTCAAGAGAACTACAGAAAAATTCCAGTCCAACTAAGCTTCTTTAATATATTTACTTTCTTCTGTATGTAAAATACATTCATTTTCAATTGGAATATACGCAGCTGAAACGCTAGGTAGCCTAGCTTTCTTTTAATATAACATATAACCAGCTAGCAGATGGGGGATAGCGGCACCTACTGTATTCACCCAGAGAGAGCATGAACAAATTTTTTTGCTCTCTCTCGGACTCTGGCTGCTGATGGAGAAGCAAAATTAATCATGATTTAAACTTGCAAAATTTCAGCACGTGAATATTATTTTAGTCTTGGTCTGCTGAACCACTTGGAGCTCAAGTGTCATCAGATTAATGCACAGCAGCAGTTAGTTTGTTGTTAGCATGATTTATTTAGCATTATTTTTACTTTTTAAAGCACTATAATTCAGAGGATCCAGTGACATTCAGTAAAAGTAGAATAAACATGTTGGCTTACCTAATTTTTCCTGTAAATGGGCTTAATATTCACTACAGTACAAATACCAAACTCTAAAACTCAAATCAAAACTTTTGTTGACAAACAATGAAAAAAAGGACAAAATTCTGACTTATTTACTGATTTATTTCTTTATGATTTATTGACCTCAAAAACCTTCAACCAGATGAAACATGAATTTCATTTAAGCACCGAGTGGTCCAGCGGTCTAAAGCGCTGCCGCTATAATCGGGAGATCGCTGGTTCAAATCCCAGTCATGCAGCTTGCCATCAGCTGCCGGAGCCCTGAGAGAGCACAATTGGCCTTGCTCTCTCTCTCTCTCTGGGTGGGTACAGTAGATGGCGCTTTTTCCCCCTAGGGTGATGTTGATCAGCACAAGGATGCATCTGTAAGCTGATGTATCAGAACCGAGTCGCTGCGCTTTCCTCCGAGTGTTAGCGCTGTGATGCTACTCGGCAATACTGCATCAGCAGCATGTGCTAGTCTTTACCCTCCTGGTGTTGGGGCATCACCAGTGGTGGGGGAGATACAAATATATAAATCAAAGAAACATTGGTTTAAAATATAATTATTTTGTTTACACACTCCATGGTTGTTTTGGTACCAATTTAAAATAAGACTCCTTTATAAAGGGTTTATACATAGTTTATAAAGGAGCTTATTAATGGTTCTAAATTTGTAAAGTTGTAAATACTTTAAAAACATTAATAAGCACTTACAAAGCATAAATAGGAAGAACAACAGCGACAATGACTTTTTTTTAAACATATTTATTTAAAAAATCTAGTCAGTTAATATGTTAATATGGTTTAATGAATAAAGTTATTAACAGAAATGTTAATAAGGACTTATGGAAATGACAAAGTAAGATAAGCATCTAATAAGATCTGAGGTTTAACAGTATAAACTAATGTGGAATCACTGTTTGGTACACGACTCCTTATAAGCTATTTATAAACCCTTTATAAAGGAGCCTTATTTTAAAGTGGCATGTAGTTTTTAGAAACAGTAATCAACACCTGTTTTGATCAGGCCTAAGAAGGGTAAGTATAAAAATGTAAAAATGTGTTTTATAAGAGGATTAATCCTAATATGTAATTGGATTTTTATATTGCATAAAGCTGATGTGCACAGCATGACACTAAACAAGAAAAATCGCATATGACGCAACCCGCATTACATCACTGTTCCAACAATAAGCCTTTTATCAAGGAGAAATCAAATAGATACAGCTCTGCTGCCCTCTTCTGGATGAGTAAATGACTGTGCAGAAATAAATGCCTTTTTTCTTATGTATTTGAGGAATTACTGTAAATGTATTTATTTATTCAGCTACACATACCTTCCAGATTTTTTTAAACTAGGACTAGATCTTTTTAACACAAGAATATTTAGTATTACAAAAAGTTAACAGCATGTATTGGACATAATACATACTGTGTGACACATATAACACATATATAATACATACAGTGCCCTTAAAAATATTAAAACAGGAAGGTCAATCTCATTATTTGTGCTGTAGACTGAAAACATTTGGGTTTGACATTAAAAGATGAATATGAGACAAAAAAAAATCAACATTTCAGCTTTTATTTTCAGGTATTAACATCTGGATCTGATACACAGGTCAGAAGATTCAGCACCTTCTGTCTGAACCCACCCATTTTTCTTATGAGCAAAAGTATTGGAACAGATTAACTTAAATCTGTAAATTAAAGTGAATGAATATTTAGTTGCAAATATTTCAAAGACAAACTGTTTCTGCTGTGCCTCCCCATGCAATATAAAGATCATATATACATTCATAATATACAGCTCTGGAACAAAATAAGAGAGCACTTAAAAAGGATGAGTTTCTTTGATTTTACCAAATTGAAAACCTCTAGAATATAATCAAGAGGAAGATGGATGATCACAAGCCATCAAACCAAACTGAACTGCTTGAATTTTTGCACCAGGAGTAAAGCAGCATAAAGTTATCCAAAAGCAGTGTGTAAGACTGGTGGAGAAGAAGAACATGATGCCAAGATGCATGAAAACTGTAATTAAAAACCAGGGTTATTTCACCAAATATTGATTTATGAACTCTATGAAAACTGTATGAATATGAACTTGTTTTCTTTGCATTATTTGAGGTCTTTATTATTTGAAATAAATGCTCTAAATGAGAATATTTTTATTTGGAATTTGGGAGAAATGTTGTCTGTAGTTTATAGAATAAAACAACAATGTTCATTTTACTCAAACATAAACCTATAAATAGCAAAATCAGAAAAACTGATTCAGAAACTGAAGCTGTATATGATATTCATCCAATTGTTGCCAATTCGTGTACAATTCTGTTCCAAAGTCTTTCTCATAGAACAGGAGAGCTTTGTAAAAAAGTATTTTTTTATGGGAAGCAGAATTAGAAATTAAAATTATGATAATAATAATAATAGTAATCGTAATAATAATAGTAATTAGAAGCTGTTGAGCACATGGAGTAACTGTCTGTGAGGAATGTATCACAGCCTTTAATTAATCAGACTATAAAATCAGACTATAAACTTTAACTGGAACTGGAGTTTTATACAGTATGAGCCCAGACCTGTCTGGACCACACGCTTCACCTGTACAGCAGAACTTCTCAGAAATAAAGAGTAATCTCCTCCTGTGGGTGCAGTAACAGGCGGTGTGATTGTGGGCAGGTGGAGGTGTGAGCTGTGTGGGTGGATGAAGGGGAAGGTGTGAACCCTGAGGCCTGGTTTCAAGCTCAGGTAGATACGGTAGATCTCCGTCACCCGTCAGGAGCATGTTTATACATCCCTGAAGATCAACCACAGCGTTACAGCTTATTAAATAGAAAAGGACATAAAGAGAGCCTAATGCTAATCTATGTCTATCAATAGTACATTTTATTTTATTTCAATATTTCTCTATACCTCAGATGTGTAAATTATATGCACAGTACCAGTCAAAAGTTTGTTTTTTCATTATTTTAAAACTTTCTGCATTGTAGATAAATACTAAAGTCATCCAAACTATGATGCAAAAAACAACCAGAATATGTTTTTTTTTTTGTTACATTCGTCAAAGTAGCACATCTCTGCTGGATTTTCTCAGTCAGCTTTATGAGGTAGAGTCACCTGGAATTCAGGCTTTCAGTTAACAGCTGTGCTGAACTCATCAAGAGTTAATTACTTGAATTTCTTGTCTCTTAATAAAGTGTTTGAGAGCATCAGTTAAAGTAAAGTAGTGAAGAGGTAGAGTTACAGGTATACAGTGAATAGTGAATATTTGAGTAATGTTCTAATCCAGATTATGAGAAGCAACAACTACTCAACTAAATAAAGAAAAGTAAAAATTTTAAAGTTTAAAAAATGAAGGTCAGTCAATTTGAGGGTCAATTTCAAGAACTTTGAAAGTAACTTCCTCAGGTGTAGTCACAAAAACGACAATAAAAAACATTTTGATGATGAAACTGGCACTCATCAGGTCCGCAAGAGTTCCCTCTGTTGTATAGGATTAGTTCATCAGAGTTTCCAGCCTCAGAAACCACAAGTTAACATCACCACAGATAAGAGGATCTAATACATTCTAATACATTTTCTAATATTTTTCCAATATATAAAGTAATATTTTCTCTTAAAAATTGTATTGCAATGAGAACAATTCAGTGTATATTAAAAAGGAATCATGTGATTTTATGGAAAAATGGTTAAATATTTATAAATGAGTAATATAAGAATTATCTTGTATTAATATCAAAAAATATAATTTGATAATTTGACGTATTTAATGTCACATACTGTTCATAACTTTTCATAAAGAAAACAGTCAAATATCTAAAGAATACCTAAAGAAGATTTTTTTCTTCTTTAATTTTCCTGATTATATATAATGTGCTTATATACATCCTGCTACCACGAGTCTTTTTCGTCCGAGTCAGCATCACTGCATCAGGTGCGACTGGCGTACTAGGGCTGCAGACAAATCCAAGAAATCCAGTATGTTTTGTCAAATGTCAAATATTTATTCACATATATAAAAATGCACACGCTGTACACACAGAAACATACACAAGGCAACACCAAAAAATTGAACACCAAAAATACAAATTACAGTGTTTTTCTTATTTGTTACACCATCTTTCTCTTTAACGAGCTTTACGAGAGGGAAAACAAAGCTCCAGTCTTTTCAGTGATGATGTGCAACAACACTAAACACAGTCCAACGATAATGATTTCAGCTGCAATAGAATTTAGTATTAAATCAGTGTTTTTTTTTTTTTTTAAGTGCTGCTTAGGCCAGGTTCACACAATACAGGTTCCAATTTTTCAGGTTTCATGTACTTTTGAAGCAAAAAAAAAAAAAAAAGAGATTTTGTAGAGTAGTCAGGTTTATTGTGTGTACCTCCTGGTGAAAGACCATGTAATTTATGACCCTAGTTTGAAGAGGATAGCGATCTGACGACTTTGAAAGGGATCGTTCACAATCTGGACAATTCTATTTTTTAAATGCTGCTTAGACCAGGTTTATACAATAAAGTTTTAGGATGGATTTTCCAATTTTCAAGTTCTAATGTACTTTTGAGGCTAAAAAGGTGATTTTGTAGAGTAGTCAGGCTCATCGTGTGTTCCTCCTGGTGAAAGACCATGTTATTTATGACCCTAGTTTGATGAGTATAGCAATCTGACGACTTCGAAAGAAGTCCTTTCCAACCTAAACACTTCCAATTTTTTAAAAGTGCTGCTTAGACCAGGTTTACACAATAAAATTTTGGGCCAGATTTTCAAATTTTCCAGTTCTCTTGTACTTTTGAGGCCAAAAATGGGATTTTGTAGAGTAGTCAGGCTCATTGTGTGTTCCTCCTGGAGCAATGACCCTAGTTTGAAGAGTACAGTGATCTGACAACTTCGAAAGAAGCCTTTCACAACCTAAACACTTCCAATTTTTTTAAAATGCTGATTAGACCAGGTTCACATAATAAAGTTTTAGGCTGGATTTTCCAATTTTCAAGTTCTCTTGTACTTTTGAGGCTAAAAATGTCATTTTGTAGAGCAATCACACTCACTGTGTGTTCCTCCTGGTGAAAGACCATGTAATTTATGACCCTTTCTGCAAACCACAATAACTAAAAGATTCACGATTATAAGACATCAGACTGTGAAGTTTGAAGAGTAGAGTGATCTGACGACTTCGAAAGAAGTCTTTTACAATCTGAACACTTCCAAATCTTGTACTTGTGTTCCAAATCATGTACTTTTGAGGCCAAATTTTAATTTGATTTTGTAGAGCGGTCAGGTTCATTGTGTGTACCTCCTGGTGAAAGACCATGCAAGTTATGACTCTAGTTTGAAGAGTATAGCAAACTGATGATTTAAAAAGAAGTCTTTCACAACCTGTACAATTCCATTTTTTTTTTTTTCAATGCCGCTTAGACCAGGTTTACACATACAATTTTAGGCATGACTTTCCAATTTTCCGGTTCTCATGTACTTTTCAAGCTAAAAAGGTCATTTTGTAGAGCAAACAGGCTGATCATCAGGCTTATTCATGACTCAACGACAACCTCAACGACTAAAGGATTCACGATTATAAGACCTCAGACTGTGATGATTGAAGAGTACAGTGATCTAATGACTTCGAAAGGAGTCTTTCACAACCTTAACACTTCCAAATCTTTTAAAGTGCTGCTTGAGCCAATGTTACACAAATAATTTTTAGGTCAGATTTTCCAATTTTCCAGTTTTTGGGTACTTTTGAGGAAAAAAAAAAGAGATTTTGTAGAGCATTCAGGCTCACAGTGTAATCCTCTTGGTGAAAGTCAATGCAATTCATGACTCTATCTGCAAACCTCAAAAACTAAAAGACGCACGATTATAAGATCTCAGACTGTGAAGATTGAAGAGTACAGTGATCTGACGACTCAGAAAGTCGTGTATTGTGAACCTGGCACCAGCAGCATTAGCAGCAGAGTTGCCACATAAAACAGGAATGGTGAGTTGAAAGATAAGATAGCATGAACATGATGGTGCACTTTGGTTTTGTAGACTCACTCACAATGAAACACCAGAAGCTCTGGCTCTCAGGAGGCCTAAGAGTATTTTTTCTCTCAGGTCAGTCACAGTGTTTATGGAGGAGGGTGTAGGTAGTAGGTGGGGAGTGAGGTTGTAAAGGTGTAGTTTGTGAGAGTATATACTGTAATAACAGAAGGGTGATAGAGGCTACAAAACGAGTGATATATGGTTTGTGAGGTTCAGTAGATTGTTAGTTAGGTCTGTCCTGTTTGCTCAGTATGCAGAGCTACACTCTTAAAAATAAAGGTACTGGAAATACTGGAAATGGCTCTAGAATTTGAAAGGGTTGTTAAAGAGGGTCCTGGAGATCTTCCAACCTGTAGAGTACCGATCCAAGCCTTCAAGAGACTGGGCGTTTTAAAAGAATGGGCAGGACTGGGCACCTCTAAATCCAATATGGCGTCTTTTCCACTGCAGGGACAAATGATTACTAACTAAGGTCACACTGTACTGTTCCTTTCCTGCATTGCTAAATCAGGTCCATGAAGCGTACAGCATCTCGAAATAATAATTATGCAACAGTTGCTGTCATCGAATTTGTCTGTTCTTGAATTCCTGTCCAGATTTTATGTTGTGGGTTTTAATTTTTGGTGTGAAACATAGCATACTAACTAAATGCAAATTGGAAAACTGTGAATTCTTTTGATTGTTTGATTTTTGTAAAGAAAAGTAAGCTCCAAGCCAACCTAAACAATGTGGCTAAAAGACCTTTAGTAGTATGTCCTCCATATTCCATAATATGGATGGTGTGGGGGGGGGCGGGGGGGGGAGCAACTGCCCCTCTGCTTGTGCTTCTATGCCCTGAAGTGCCATCAATATAGATATTCCATATTATATGATCGCTGCCAATTTATATACTGAAAATATAGAATATATAAGACTCTTTGACCAAATTTGACCAATTTTACGATCCCTACATCATTAAACCCTCTCAACAACTTATTATTTTCGCCCCTGCAGTGAAAACACCTCTATGACTGTCTACAATGAACGTGTTTTAAGGAGTCTCCAAATAAATCTACAGGTTCTACACCAAGAAAATCAAATAAAAAGGTCTAATACACCTTAAGGAACTGTTATTTTTAAGAGTGTAATAGCATTCGATCAATCATCCAATCAATATATCATATAACCCACCTCCTGCCTCCTGTCTACTTGCACATCTGACATCCAGTTATGACTAGGAAAATGAGAAATAAGGATTCTTATAAGAAATAAGATTTCTTCCACTGCTCACAGTCACAATCAGTCAGTGTTTCTTTTCTAGTAATAAGAGTCATTGTGTCTCTCTGTTGTGTTCCTAAACTTATGGCTAGATCTGTCAGGCTCAGATAAGCTTAGATAGATCAAGTTCCCTGTATTCAGTCTGTTACAAATGAGTTCTGTCTGTTCTGAGATCTCCGAAGGCTTCCTAGTTCATTTTGGAGAGCTGCTCAGAGAAGAGCTTCTTGAGTTGAGCCACCTCCACGCTGAGGGAGCTGAGCTGGGACTTGAGCATGCTGTTCTCGGCGTGGTATTGCCCGTCGCTGTGGTTCGCTGGTGGTGGTTGGCTGCTGCTGTAGTTGCCGGCAGCAGGGTTGCAGTGAGGGTGAGGCAGTGTCTTTCGGGGTTCGTCGCTCTCTTGCGGCCAGTATCTTCCGCCTTCACTTATGCTTGTGGTTGTGTTTAGTGGGTAATGGTTTCTGGGGGCATCTCGTCCACCGATAGGCTGCAGTTGACCTCGCTGGGGTTCATTTGGGGTCTCGTTGTCGCTGCCTCCTGGGCACTTGAAGCGTAACTTGTGTGGGAGGCTCTTCATGCCTTCAGGAATTTCCACATGCTCCGCTCGACCTGGTGCCATGGAAATGTGCCCTGTTGAGACTGGCATTACGAGGGAATCGGGGGAGTGATGGTAGTCGTAGCTTGTCAGCTCGTCGGCACTGTTCGGTGAAAGCTTGCCGTGGTCACTGAGTCTGTCTTCAAAGAACACAGGGCTTCCAACACTGGAACCTCCTGGTGTGGAGAAGCCTGAGTCTTCGGACATGCTGCCAGTGTCTCTGATGCCTCGTGCCCCCATGTGTGGTACAGTCTGCGCAGAATTGAGATGGGGCACCATCGGCACTGGAGTTGCAGGGTGATGAACATCTTCTCGAGGCAGGTAGTAATGTGGAGTGGCAGGTTGTGGTACGCAGGGAGCAGTGGTTAATGGAAGGATTGGCGTATTGGATGGGTCTTTAATGAGGCCGAAGCGAAACTTAAGTGCCAGCAGTTCCGCCCTCAGCCTGGCATTCTCTTCCAGAAGCCCGAGCACACGGTTCTCCAGCACCATGTCGTTGACTCGTCGCTTCTCACGGGATCGTTTGGCCGCTTCGTTGTTCTTCTTTCGCTTGTCCCAGTAGCCATCGTCCTTCTTGTCCTGAGGAATGAACTCACGCTTGCGCCGAAGGTTATTTCCATTCTCTGGCGGCTCTTTGTGCTTCAAGGCAGAGGTACGACCAAGCAATGAGCGCGCCAACAAGCTGCTTGAGGTCAGGATGGAGACAGCTTCATCGGTGAAGGACTTCGTATTGCTGGGGGTTGCGACGTCCAGACCCATCCCACCTGAGGCGACTGCAGGCTCCCCAGTCGGTAGGACCCCTGGGCTTTGTTCTCTCATTTCCTGAGACCCCTCGTCATACATCCTTGCAATTGAGGTTTTGAGCTGTGTACAGCTGTGCTACACAAGATGTTCTGTTCTTCTGTTCCTCTGTTCTTCCTTTGGGTTGGGTTAAATCAGGTCAGCTTCAGCTTGCTGTTGTTGTTGTCGTCAGTGGAACAACAGCCCAACCTGGTGGCAGAGAGGGGAATATCAGAGAGAAGAGAAAAGAGAGAAGCTTCAGTCATTACGTAAGATCCGTTACAACACTGTGTTATGTAACTCCAGTACATCCTTCCAGTAAGCCTGAGTACACTTTGTGCAACATGCCGTAATGTGGAGCGAAAAACCATTAGGGCAGAATTCCTATTATTTCTGCTAGCAGGTCAGCCAAGTTGAGCAGTGAGTGAGGCACGGGTTAGGAATTTCAATTTGAATGGCTTGGGTTTGGGGAAAAAGGGGCTTTATTTAATCTGTGCAGAGATTTCTTCTCGTTTTGGATTTAAACTAATACAATCAAATCATTGGACAATAATTAATAATAATAAAAAAGGCTTTTGATTTATAGTATGAGTATGTGACATTAGGCAACCTCACAACAGGTAAAAATAGACTTGTGTATATCTTTAAGGACGTTTGAACTTGACCTAGATACCAAGGACTGTTTACGTGAGCCTGAGTACCTTATCATCTGTGACCTACTGAATAGGTTTATGGGTGTTTTTCAAGAAATATAATAGCTGTTACACAACATAGACCCTTAAAAAAAAGCCAAAGTCCAACTGATATTTCACTCTGTGTATATTGACTTGTATTGACTCTGTTTTTTTAAAGGACTATTTCTATCATTATTACTATAAACATCCTCTTAATTAAAGCTGTGATGATATTATGTTAGTTATTTCATATTATGTTCTACTAATAAACAATCAGTCAATAATAACAGTTTATACTTGAATTCATACTTACATCTGTTATATTTGGTAGCAGCATACCTGGTCATGCACTGTAGCTACTAGTACATGCTAGTATGCTAAGCTGCTGTACTGCTTAATTGCACTCTTCACTTTGTTTATATGGTATGATATATACTATACCTTACCATACTGATCTATTCCCTTAACACAAACAGCAATATAATCAGCCAATTTTTATAATCACTAACCTATATATTATCTACAGTTTATTTATAGTATAGTAAGAAAAATAACCAACTTTATCTGTTGTTTATTGTGCTTAATATTGTCTAATTGTCTAAGCACCCTGTGTTTTGTTTATTGCATTTGCATTATAGCTCTAGCCAAATAGTTTCTTTGTACAGTACAAATCAGTATACATTTAAAGATAGTTATGGCTACAAAATATGTAAATATATAGTTTCACCTTCATTACTTCAATGTGGACATAAGCGATAAACACTGCACATTGCATTGATGGAAATGTAAGAAAGTCATGTAAGGTCAATTATTAATAATTAAAAGTATATTTTTTATTTGTACATGATGCAAAAGCAAATTTAGCTTTGTTCTCATTTACTATCTGTTTCTGAGCAATATCTTTAATTTTTCTCCAATCTCAAAAGGGGTGAATTATTTAAGTTTTGGGTGACATTCTGTGAAAATTCCTGAAGTAAAAAAATATTTTATTGTTAAAGTTTTTTTTTTTATATATCGTAGTCCTACTGACAATATCATATAGCTTAAACATAAACTTTTCTTACATTTTTTTGATTATTTTATTTAAACAATAGATAGATAGATAGATAGATAGATAGATAGATAGATAGATAGATAGATAGATAGATAGATAGATAGATAGATAGATAGATAGATAGATAGATAGATAGATTTATATGCTGTTAAATTCGTTCCGGTTTAACATTGCCTGGGTGTAGTTTTACGGTGCGCTTCGGTACGGGATGCGCGCGGAGTGTAGGCTATTCCACTCATTCATGAATCGCTACAAATAGCGCTGCGCTGTGGGACAAAATCCTACGTAAATTTATGCGTAAAACCTAAGGGGCGATTTTTTTTTTCTTTTACTTTTAACAGCGGCGTTTTTACAGTTGTACCAAAACGCGCAGGCTATTTTTAAAAATAATGTAATGCTTGAGTTTATTATTATTATTTATTAGGTTAATTCTACAGGCATACATTGCACATATGTATAACAGATATATAAGTAGATACAACAGTAGATTAAACAGCGCTATAAACCCAAAATATAAATAAAAATAAAATACATTACCTTTTTTGAAAAAGATTTAGAGATTCCAGTCCAAAATCGCCTGAGTGAAGTCCTCTCGATATAAACCGGGTCAAGCCGAAATTCTGATTTTAATAGTTTATATTAAATTATCTGCCAGCTCTAGGCGCGTTAATGGAAGATGTTCCGGATCATTGATCTGTTACCGGCTGTTATCTCCGTTATCTCTCGCGCTGCCTCCGTACATCACTCGTGTGTGCTCGGTTCTGAGCGCGAGACTCCTATTTGTAGCTTCTCTCCGGTGAGGTTCAGGCGAGGACTCGCGCTCGCCTTGTCTGAACTGCGCGGCCGCGTGTGGGAGCCGCTGATAGAGCCGCGCGCCAGACATTTCTATTTCTACCCGTTTTGGTGCAAGCCCCGCCTTCTGTGCCCTGATTGGCTAGTGGTTTACATTTCTGGGCATTATTCTGAGTGTATTGGCTGGCTTTGGCTTTATAGTTATTATTTACATTTTAATACATACCACAAAAGGTTGTTGCTTTTACACACTTCACAAAAATCACTTTGAACATCTCAATTATTGCCTAGCCATATACAGCTCCGGAAAAAAAGTAATTTTGGAGGCCACTTCAGAATTATTGTGTAGTAGTTCAGCAGTGCTGTTTTACTTAAAGTTCACCTGTCAAATCTATAAATGTTTTCTTCATTTGCTATAAAGATTATTATATACATAGTATATGCAAAACCAGTCAAAGTTTATTCATTTTTTAAAAATCTTCTACGTTGTAGATTAATATTAAACACATCTTGGCTGGGTTTTCTCAGTCAGCTTTATGAGTCAGTTATCAGCTGTGCTGAACTCGTCAAGAGTTAATTACTTAAATTTCTTGTCTCTTAATGTGTTTGAGAGCATTAGTTGTGAAGTGGTAGAGTTGGTATACAGTGAATAGCTCATATTTGAGTAATGTTCTAATCCACATTATGATAAGCAAGAACTACTCAACTAAGTAAAGAAAAAAGATGATCAAAAACGTTATGATGATAAAAGTGGCTCTCATCAGGACTGCTACAGGAAAGAAAGAGCAAGAGTTTCCTCTGGATAAGTTAATCAGAGTTACCAGCCTCAGAAACCGCAAATGAACAGCTCCCATGATAAGAGCACCTAAATGCTTCACAGAGTATTTTTTTGTTAGTTTAACACTTTTAAGTTACTACGCGATTCCTTGTGTGTTCTTTCATAGTTTGAAACTATAAAAAATAAAAACAATTGAATGAAAAGGTGTGTCCAAACTTTTGACTGATGTTGTACCCTAGAGTATTAGTGTGTATAACAGAAATAGGACACAGCCTAGTGCGGTCCTTCTAAACTGGGCTATGTTTTAATACTCACAATATGGTATAATGAATAATAACAGCTGGATAGTAGTTTATAAACTGTGGTCTAGATCTCTCTCAGGGGGCGTGGTCTGTCTGAATACGGGTGGGCCGCTGTGTTGGTCATTACTCCGGTGATCCGAGTTCACCGGGTACCGCCGCTAATCTCCCCTCTCTACAGCTCCTCTCAGTAATCTTTTCCAAACCATTAAGTAATATTGCTCAATCGCCCCGCCCCCCCGCTCCAGCGTCCTCACAGCGCGCGCGGCTATCCTCAACAGATGATACGCATATTTTTAGAGATTGTCTATCAGCAGCGCCAGTGACGCGCGGTGCGCTACTTCCCATTTTTAAAAACGCGATTACGTGAATATGGTTACAAAAGACTCACAGCATGAGCTGTGAAGATTATTCATACTCATGATTCACGAGCCTAATCACCCCGAATTACTTTTAAAACTTTAAAAACAGGGACTTCAGTTTAAGTCCTGCTGAGACAACATCACACTGTTGTTTTTGTTTTAGGATTTCAACTACAGTAGATGGATTGAAGCTGTTAGATTTTTTTCTTTTACAGTGGATCAACACCAGCAGATGACATGTCTCTCCAAACTATCACTGATCATCAGTTAATTTTACATTTTATTTGTAACTCAAGGGAGCAGAGTCTGGAGGAAGAGTGGAGAGACACACAGTCCAAACTGCTGGAGGTCTAGAGTGAAGTTTCCACCAATCAGTGATAGTTTGGAGAGACATGTCATCTGCTGGTGTTGATCCACTGTGTTTTATTATCAAGTCTAAAGTCAGTGCAGTTTTGTTTTCCCACAAAATCTTACAGCACTTCATGCTTCTCTCTGCTACTGACAACTTTTATGGAGATGCAGATTTTATTTTCCAGCAGGACTTGGCACACTGCCCACACTGCCAAAAGTACCAATTGGTCTTTTATAATATTTAAATTTTCTGAGAAATAGATCACTTTGTGTGTAATATGTATATCTAATATATGAGTTTTACTCATATATTATATATACATATATTAAACAGAATTACTGAAATAACCTATAAATATATCTATTACAGTACAGAGTACATTGTGTGGATTACACACCTTTTCTCTCAATGAAACATTTAAATTATAGATCTACCAACATTAAGCTGCATACTAACTGAACATCATTTTGTCACTATGGGCCACAATTTATAACATGGTTCACTATTGTTCTTATTTTATCTGGAACATTCTACATGACATGTAATCGTCAATTTAGGAGGTATTTACTAATAGAAATGTATAAAATCTGTTTCAAAGGTCCTGAAAAGGACATATGCAATGAACAAATGCCTAAATGATTTGGTGCAGTAGGACAATTTAATGTACATTGTGATCTACAGAACAGAAGCTTTAGATGTTTAATGTAAAATATTTGGATTAAGCAAGATGTGTTAAGCAAAGATGATGTAAAAGACAGTAAAATATAATAAAAATGAAGAAGAGTAAGACAGATGACTATAGTTACAGAGGATTTGTGTGTTTACTGGTCACTGTCCTGATCAACAAAGCCTCTTTGAAATCCTGTTGTCAGAATCAGTTTCTCAGAAATAGAACGTCCCAAAAACCCAACCCAACCTTCTTTAAAAAATACAGTATTTCTATGAAATTACAGGGTTGAGGATAAGCTTTGTGACACTCATTCTCTCTCTCTCTCTCTCTCTTTCTCTCTCTCTCTCTCTCTCTCTCTCTCTCTCTCTCTCTTTCTCTCTCTCTCTGAGCCTCATTAAATTAAGTTCTCTCTAAAGCTTTAAAAAAGCTCTGTAACCTCAACTGACTCCAAACAAGCAGAGCTATTTTCAGATCACTACAATAAAATGAATAACGATATTTCAGCTGTGATATGTTCTTACAAAAACGAACAAACAAACAAGTAAATAAACAGCCAGAGCCTGGATAATCTGACAATCCTGCCCTGGATGAAGCCGCTAAGTCCTGTGGGTGGGTTTGCGTGGTAAGGGCAGAGGGCATGGTGGGTACAGATGTCCATCTGGTCATCTATATAAGGAATCACATGAGTTGCATGAGAGAGTTTAGTGTTGCAAATCGAATCCACCGAGTTTTATTGGTTGATCTGTTGGTCAGATTAAACAAAGGTTCATCTGCCCTCTTTAAACCACATTCATTGACATTTTTTGACTCTGCAAAGTTATTATTTAAGTAGCATTGAGTGGCAGCAATAATAAACAATATACCAGGGTGTACATAAAACGAGTCTGTATCAAAGGGAAACAAACAAAAAAACACATCTTAGAAGTACAGCTAGTAAACTAGATTCAATACCCAGCGAGGAGCAACTTAAACAAAGGGGTATTTATACAAACACAGACGGGTGTAAGCAATCAGAAGCTCGGAGAGCAGTAACGCCTCAGAGGCACATGATCAGCAGAGTCCAGATGGTCCGGTGTGAATGTCCGGTCCTCTGTGATTTTATTCTCGTCTGGAACGAGCATGTACGTGTTTTTCTAAGATGTCCTCTGAGAAAAAAAAATTACAGAGTCATCTACTGTTTTTCTCTAAACCTCTGGTAATTTTAGTCCTGTCCGGACGCACATCTCTAAGTTTCTGAGTTTTGTCACCTCACGTTTAATAAAATAGCTATTTGTCCACTGCTGCACACTGTAATTACATTTTGGGCACGCGTTTCCACGGAGATCCATGTACAAACACAACAGCGCGTGGAAATGGAGGAGCTACTGAACGAGATGCCATGTCTCCGAGAAAGCCTGTTTTTTTCAATTGCAGTCCGGATGCAGGAGTTTTATCACTGAGAAGAAGTGTGAAATATTTTTCACGGACGTCCCCCTGAGAAACTAATCCCTTCCGGAGATTACTTTAGAAGAATCTAAAGTACATATAAAACACATTCTGGTTTGTTTAACACTTTTGTAAAAGAAATCATAAAAAGAGGCTGGTAAAGTAAGACTCAGAACATCTTCAAAACATTAAGCAGGTCTTGTGCGAAGTTTCTTGTTTAAAAACTCCAGCAGCACTGCTGCATCTAGTCCATTCATACCAGCACAACAGACTCTTACTCCTCAAACACCAAAACTATGTCCTATTTTAGGAAACGTCCTGTTTTGAGTTAAATTTCTCACTTTACCCTTTGAGTTTTTTGAGTTGTACTCAGCCTGTTTATAAATGTAATAAATACAATAAAATATGATCACATTTTACATACTTTTACATACTGATAACATGCACCTTGGCATAATCAGTCATTTTAATTCATTTAAAGCTTCTGACAGAAAGCTTTTTGTATACTGTATAATTTATGGAGTTCATATGAAAGCAACCGAGACATAATACATAATACATAGACTTCCATGCTACGCTTCTCATTATGAATATTGCTCCTAATGGAAATACATTACGGCTGAATGTCATAGACAAATTGCATAGCCACAACTGCATGAATATCCAGTAATTTGATTACAGTGAAATGTGCAGAGCAGTTTTTAAATCATTTCTATTGGTCCATTTAACATGCAGTGCTACTGTATTAAATAGGAATCGTACAGTTACAGTATACCATGGCCTCCTTCTTGTGCCTATCAGAGGAGGCCAAACCCTCGTAAAGGCCTCTTATCAACATGGTCCAAAGTACTCTGTGTACTTCTTATAAAGATAAAGCAGAGCAACACCAGCAGAAGCTCTGCATGTCGGGTTAAAACTGATAAAAATATGTGTTACTGTGGCAGATGGCCAGGTCATTCAGTACACTCAGAAAGAGACATGCTGTAATACCTTTGATAACTGTCAAATTCGGGCAGCATACCAATTCACATGGCCTGATGTGACCTGAAAAGTAGCCTAAATTATTTAAGCATTAATACATTTGATGTGCGTGCTATATCCTGTCATATTGGCACTGCTGTGAAGCGATCGTAGGCACGAGGCCGATCACTGATTATACCACAGTTCCATTATGGCTGTTTATTAAAATATTTTGAGTTAAACAGGATGAGAAAATGCGATCGGTTGTTTAACTCAAATCAGGGTGTTAAAATAGTTCCATAGCTGCTCTGTTTGTGGCGGCTCTGCTGTAAGCTCTGCATTATCGGCCATTTTAGTCATAATTGTTTTAATCTAAGCTGTAAATAAACAGAAGCGCTTTCCTTCTGTCCAGCGCTCGTTTGACTAAAGAATTTAAGAATCAAAGATTTGTTTACTTTGGCTCCCCGCAGTATTTAGCATTCAGCTTAAAATACCCTGTCTTTTGAAATGTTGTCCATGCATTTGTCAGCAAGACTATGCAAAATCACATGCCGCACACAGTAGAAGGCACGACTGTGAAAGAAGAAGAGGACTAAAAGTGTTTGCCCCCTTACTGATTTCCAGATTTTTTTTGCATATTTGTGGCCTCTTTAAGGTCATGCCACAGCATCTCAATCGGATTCAGGTCAGGACTTTGACTAGGCCACTCCCAAGTCTTCATTTTGTTTTTCTTCAGCCATGCAGAGGTGGACTTGCTGGTGTGTTTTGGATCATTGTCCTGCTGCAGAACCCAAGTTCGTTTCAGCTTGAGGTCACGAACAGATGATCGGACATTCTCCTTCAGGACCTTTTGGTAGACAGCAGAATTCATAGTTCCATTTATTACAGCAAGTCTTCAGCAAAACAGCCCCAGACCATCACACACACACTACCACCACCATGTTTTACTGTTGGTATAATGTTCTTTTTCTGGAATGCGGTGTTTCTTTTACACCAGAGGGACTGAGGGACACATACCTTCCAAAAAGTTTTCCAACTTTTGTCTCATCGGTCCACAGAATGTTTCCTAAAAGTCTTAGGGATCATCAAGATGTGTTCTGGAAAAATTGAGACGAGCTTTAATGTTGTTTTTGCTCTGCAGTGGTTTTCGTATAGGAACTCTGCCATGTCGGCCATGTTTGCCCTGTCTCTTTCTGATTGATGGTGGAGGCATGAACTCTGACCTTAACTGAGGCGAGTGAGGCCTGCAGTTCAGACTCTGGATGTTATTGTGGGGTCTTTTGTGACCTCTTGCAGTAATTTTGAGCGGCCGGCCACTCCTGGGAAGGTTCACCACTGTTCCATGTCTTCGCCGTTTGTGGACAATGGCTCTCACTGTGGTTCACTGGATTCCCAAAGCTTTAGAAATTGCTTTATAACCCTTTCCAGACTGATAGATCTCAATTACCTTCTTTCTCAATTGTTCCTGAATTTCCCTGGATCTCGGCATGATGTGTAGCTTTTAAGGATCTTTTGATGGAGATCTTTCACTTTGTCAGGCAGGTTCTATTTAATTGATGTCTTGATTGAGAACAGGTGTGGGAATAATCAGGCCTGGGTGTGGCTAGAGACCACAGTGACGGTATGTTCTAACAAGGGGGGCAATCAGTTTTTCACACAGGGCCATGTAGGTTTGGATTTTTTTTCTCCCTTAATAATAAACACTTTCATTTAAAAATAGCATTTTATGTTTACTTGTGTTGTCTTTGACTAATATTTAAATTGGTTTGATGTTCCGAAACATTTAAGTGTGACAAACATGCAAAAAATCAGGAAATCAGCAAGGAGGCAAACACTTTTTCACCACTGTATGTAGTGGTGAATGCTTCATATCTTGGGTTGGTATTGTGCTAATGTTTAATGGTTTGGGGTTGTAGAAGGTTAAGAGCTTTTTCCAGGAACTGTGAGCCCATGCTAAGAAGTGTTCTGAGCAGCAGGTGTATTGTTATAATGATTAGCATCTGGCTGCAGACTCTTAGCGTACGAGTCCAGATCAAATTTCTTAAACTCTCTGGCCGGTGGTTTTACTCTAATAGGCTTTGGGAATGCCACTTCAGGTCACGCCTTGTCTTTTTAGGACCTTCATCTGCTCATCTTGGTCCAACTCTGTCCTTCCTTCTGCTGTCCTGTTTATCCTGTAGTGTCTCTTTGTGCCTCTTCTCATCTTGATCTTGGAGCATTTTCTAAATGTGTGTGTACTTGTGTATACATGTGTGTGTGTGTGTTTATGTTAATGTGTGTGTGTGTGTAAACTGTGCTAATCCAGCCTAGCCTGGCTCCCTCTCTGTTTAACACATTGACACACTTAGCCGCTTAACCTCAGTCAGAAAACCCAACAGCGTGGAGCGTTAAGAGCCGAGCGTCATCAGCAGCAGTCATGCACCCACTGGATCTATCTAATCTCATTCACAGATGAATAATGAATAATAAAGTAGGTCGATATTAACTGTGTAAACAGTGGGATTACTGCTGTTAGTGCTGCAGATTATCATTAAGTAAGTGCTGTAAATTATTGTGAAACTATTAAAAAGCATAAACACAAGAATGCACCCACTTATAAAGGGATAATATATTCATTTTGTTATTTATAATTACAGATTAAGCATTATTATGCTATAGTGCATTAAAGTGTTTTTGTAGTCCCATTATTATTAATCAGTATATTTAAAGAGTTATAAAGCTCAACAACTTTTTTTGTACTTATTATACTTTAATTGTAGGCTATAAAAAATAGTACAAAAGTCTTACTTAAATTGTGCTAAGTGTACTTAACTGTACTAAACTGGAACTATTTTAAATATACTTAAGTAACATTAATTTAAAGCTCACCTTCCGCGAAAATCTGATTTTTCTTGTTTTTTTTGTGGAATACAGTAGGTCTCTCCGAGTTGAATGTATACACCTGCACATTAAACTGTTTTGCAGCCCCCAGTCTGCAGGAGCTAAGCAAAGAAATCCCCCCTCCCCCCCTCCGAAAAACGGGTGAATTTTGAATTATCTTTCTGCCTACGTAGGCAGAAACTCACAGACCAGCCCACCTTGGCTCGAGAAACTCCCAGAGGCGGAGCTGAAGCGACGCAACATCACCGCTCATCAGTTAGGAGGTGGGAGGCAGTGAGCGGCAGAGCGGCGGAGGGGCGTCGCAGTGCTCCTAGCCAATCAGAGGAGAGATATTTGCATGCTGTTTGCATGTATGAATATTCATGAGCAAAGCTGGAATCCGGTCATTTTGGACACACCCCTAAAACAGTCCATTAAAAAAAGAGCTATACAGAGACACCTGAGCACTTTTTTTTTTACAAAAACGGCTCACATGTCATTCATTCATACTAGAGACCACAACTAGACATTTTAAAATGAAAGAAAAAACGACGGAAGGTGAGCTTTAAACATACTACTTCATTTACAGTATGTACCCCCATATTTTAAATATATGCTTACAGTAAAATTGTAATACATTTAATAAGTATTAAATCTGTATCACTATTTATTATACATCAGGTGTATTAGAAATGTATTAAGAATTGATGTTAAATATATGTGATCTATTTACATTAGAGCACAAATATGCTTCTTGTTCCTGTCTTAAAAATATATTTTAATATACCGTACTACAATTTTTAGCGTGTTACAAATTTGCTTTAAACTTTTTATTTGACATTTAAATGTGTTATTTAACACTGTATCCTATAATTGACTTATATTTATATTTTCCTAATTATTATCACATTATAATTAGCATTCACATACATTTTAACTGTTTTATTACTGTAATACCTAAAAATATTTTTAAAACATTTAACCATATGTAGTAATTTAATTTACTATCTAAAAAAAGTTACATGTTACATTGTACTTTAAGTGAACTACTGTAACAGTGGTTTTTAACACACTTTGCTAAAAATGTACAAAAGTATATTTGGAAATAAGTATAATACAGCAGTATATTGAATTACATTGAACTAAAAGTGTACTTCATAGTAGCCTATTTATTTAAAAACACTATATTGTACTAGTTTACTTTGACATTTGGTGAAATCATAATTTTAATGTACTTGTATATTTTCAGCATACTTAGACATTTTCCAATATGTTTTAAGTACAATTAAGCATATATTTTTTTTCACCAGGGTCTGTTTCTTTGGATACTTTATTATCATCCTTTCAAGACTGGATGCAAATGCAAGTCAGATTTATTTTCCTTTTTTTTTTAAAAAAAAAGAACAAAAACTGAGAAAATGAAACAAAGCGAAACAAAAGCCTAACAAAGACTAACAAACAAATAAACAAAATATACAAACAAAGAGACAAACAAACCAAAGGAAACAAACCAGAAGCTTACAAAGATGGTATGACTTTGTCTCAAATGAAAAATCATAGTTTATAAAAGGAAAGGGTCAAACAAAAAGCATAACAGAGAACAAAGGAGTATAAATATATAGAAACTGGGAAACAGGAAACACCTGGGGAAGGAAACAAGGAGTCAGGGTAACTAACAAGACAGGTGAGAACACTAATGGCTGGATGGGAGTTAGGGTGGAGACAAGAGATGAGACAAGGAATTGTAATTAACTCTTGATGAGTTCAGCACAGCTGTTAACTGAACGCCTGAATTCCAGGTGACTCTACCTCATAAAACTGACTGAGAAAATCCAAGAAAAGCCAAGATGTCCAAAACTGTCTCTATCTAAGCAAGAGGTGCTAGTTTGAAGTATATAAAATATAAAACATATTCTGGTTTGTTTAACACCTTTTTGTTCACTAACATTTTGCATGACTTTAGAAGTACTCTATTTTTCTTACTATAAGGCGCACCGGTTTATAAGGCGTATTAAGCGACACTAGTAAGGATGCCTACATGGAAGTGAGTAAGGGTGTCGCCATTGTTTCCCTTCTAATGTGGAAGCTAAGGGGAAGAAAACTGTAATTAAAAAAAAATACAAACGAGCACTGGACATTAATTTACACTGAAATTTGCGGTCCAAAAAAAAAAAAAAAAAAGGTGACGTACAGGTACGTTTTGTTCTCACAAACGTAAATCTGTCCACAAAAGCACACCAATGCCCTGAAGGTCTAATTGTGCTCGTTAAACAAATGCTAAAGGTACAGGTCGTTCATTTATCGCTAAGGAAAGAACATAGCTCATCCAATAAAACAGCCCTGGGGGAAGGCCATAGTGTCCCGAGTCAATGTACCTACAAAAAAACCACAGATAAATACAGAATATGGTGTGAAGTATGTTTCGAAATAAAGGTCTTAAAGTGTTTTGCACCTTTAAAACGATCGAAAGGTTATAAATCAGCATCAATACACTTTAGAAAGAATGCTGTAATATGAAATATTAGTGTTTTTTTGGCGTAGAAAAGTAGAAAAGTGCCAGTATCTTACGTTGTAGACGATACCTAGGGCTCTATTTTAGCAATCTATAGCGCAAACTGTCAACTGTACACTGTGCAGCTTGATTTAGGGTTAGGGTTAGGGTGTCAGTGTGTCTTTGCTATCGTAACGATGGGAAAAGTACACAGTGTGTGGCTCAAAACTCGCAAAAGCATCTACAGTACTACTAAAATGCATGGAGAGCATGGGGCCCTATTTAGGCAAACTATAGGCGAGTCATCAACTGTGCAGCGTGTTGCATGATTTAGGGCATGTCACTGTGTCTTTGCTATCGTAACGACTGGAAAAGTACCCCTTGTGCAGCAGGAACAACCATTTCTTATTTTACTTTGTATTCTGTTCATTGTTAATGTAAAAGTTGGGTTTGTGCACTGCATTGCACTGCATTGTCAGGGTTTAAATCAATCAGTGGCGCACCTGTGTTTTCCGTTGCCAAGATAACAATATACCAGAAATTTACCTGAGAACACCTCATTTCCAGACCATCACGCCCATCAGCATAGATAGCAGGAGCAAGACAAGAAAGTAGAGTGTTAGTGGGGTGTAAGATAGCAATGAGCATCGCAACATGTTTTTGCAGATTGTAAGATAGGGCCCTTAGAGTGTATTAAGTGTTTTTTATTTTTTTTATTTTAGGGGATGGCTTGGGAATGGCCGCACCTGTATACATTGTTAGGTGTTGTCTTGTGAGGCGTTGTGTTATGGCGAGGCGTGACAGTGGGTGTGTATCCAGATGGATGGGACATTCCATTTCTGAAGTTGCGCAGGTACAGTATTTAACATTGCTTCATCCTTAGTGTTTCTTTGTGTACAGGGAATATGTTCATCATAGAAAGCTGAATTACACCCACAGTGAACAGTGCAGAGCAGTGGGTGATGCACAGCTCTGGAAAGAAAATAAGAGAGCACCTAAAACTGATGAGTTTCTTTGATTTTACCAAATTGAAAACCTCTAAAATATAATCAAGAGGAAGATGGATGATCACAAGCCATCAAACCACCAAACTGAACTGCTTGAATTGCACCAGGAGTAAAGCAGCATAAAGTTACCCAAAAGCAGTGTGTAAGACTGGTGGAGGAGAACATGATGCCAAAGACGCATGAAAACTGTGATTAAAACCAGGGTTATTCCACCAAAATATTGATTTCTGAACTCTTAAAACTTTATGAATATGAACTTGTTGAATATGAAGTGCTGATTTTTAACCCAGCAGTGTCATTGATGCCCCCTACATGGACCTATGTTCTAGACACCTATTTAAGACCTTATGCCAACAATCTTGGCTATAATAATGGACTGTGATTTTAAGTTAGATAAACAGATAAACTCTGTTATCAAATCTTTTAACTAAGTTTAAGCCGTTTTTTGTGCTTCAATCTCATTTTTATTAGTTGGCTTTTAATTGTAGTTGAATTTTAATTGATGGTTGATTGTTTAATTGTTTTTTTTAATTGATACATTGCTTATTTATTACTGTACAGCACTTTGTTTAACATCTGTTGTTTAAAATGTGTATTCTTTGCATTATTTGAGGTCTGAAAGCTCTGCATCTTTTTGTTATTTGTTATTTCAGCCACTTCTCATTTTCTGTAAATAAATGCTCTAAATGACAATATTTTTTATTTAAACTTTGGGAGAAATGTTGTCTGTAGTTTATAGAATAAAAAAACAATGTTCATTTTACTCAAACATAAACCTATAAATAGCAAAATATGAGAAATCTTGGCATAATATCTTGGCATAATAATGGACTATGATTTTAAGTTAGATAAACAGATAAACTCTGCTTTTAAATCCTTTTTTTTCAGCTGAGGTTTTTAACTATGGTTAAGCCATTTTTGTGCTTCAATCTCACAACATTCAATTGTAGTTGAATTGTAATTGATGGTTGATGGTTTGATTGTTTAAATTGTTTTAATTGATACCTTGCTTGTGTATTACCGTACAGCACTTTGGTCAACATTTGTTGTTTAAAATGTGCTTTAGAAATAAAATTGACAAATATACATTTTTTTTTTTGCATTATTTGAGGTCTGAAAGCTCTGCGTCTTTTTGTTGTTTGTTATTTCAGACATTTCTCATTTTCTGCAAATAAATGCTCTAAATGACACAACAATGTTCATTTTACTCAAACATATACCTATAAATAGCAATTTTTTTTCCATCATCTTATTTTTTTCAGAGCTGTAGAGATTTTGTCCTTAAATATAATTGCAAAGTGAGGAATTAGACCACAACAGTGATCATCTGTGCCTCTGAGGCTTATGTAATGTTAAGCTCAGTATGTACAAAAAATAACCATGTACTAAAAACAACACTCTTCACTGTGTGTGTGTTAGTATGTGTGTGTGTATTAGTGTGTGTGTGTATTAGTGTGTGTTGCTGGCCTGCTCTGCTGCTCTGGTAATGCAGTTAGAACAGAGTCTGTCCCCGTCTGCCCTCTAACAAGTGTTTACCAGTTCATGCGAGGAAACAGATAATCCTCATAAGCCCTCCCACTCCCTCTCTCCCAGCTCTCTCAGCACCCCCACAACCTTTACTGCATTCTTTTATGGATTTCTTTTTTTACACACACACACTTATTTTACCCTACGCTAGTTCTAGCTACAGGGGTTAGACAATGAAACTGAAACACCTGTCATTTTAGTGTGGGAGGTTTCATGGCTAAATTGCACCATTAAGAGCAGAGTGTGAAGGTTCAATTAGCAGGGTAAGAGCACAGTTTTGCTCAATATATTGCAATGCTCACAACATTATGGGTGACATACCAGAGTTCAAAAGAGGACAAATTGTTGGTGCACGTCTTGCTGCCATATCTGTGACCAAGACAGCAAGTCTTTGTGATGCATCAAGAGCCACGGTATCCAGGGTAATGTCAGCATACCACCAAGAAGCACCAACCACATCCAACAGGATTAACTGTGGACGCTGTAAGAGGAAGCTGTCTGAAAGGGATGTTTGGGTGCTAACCTGGATTGTATCCAAAAAACATAAAACCACGGCTGATCAAATCACGGCAGAATTCAATGTGCACCTCAACTCTCCTGTTTCCACCAGAACTGTCCGTCACCACAATAAATTATTGTGCTCTAAAACCAGGTGTTTCAGTTTCATTGTCCAACTGCTGTAAAGTTCTGGAAGCCCACATGCACTTTAAATACCACAGCCCACAATTAAACACCAGTTCCTTTTGAACCAATAGGTATATGTTTGAGTAAAATGAACATTGTTGTTTTATTCTATAAACTACAGACCACATTTCTCCCAAATTCCAAATAAAAATATTGTCATTTAGAGCATTTATTTACAGAAAATGAGAAATGGCTGAAATAACAAAAAACATGCAGAGCTTTCAGACCAAAGAAAACAAGATCATATTAATTTTTAAAGTTTTAGGAGTTCAGAAATCAATATTTGGTGAAATAACCCTTTTTTATCACAGTTTAATGCATCTTGGCATCATGTTCTCCTCCACCAGTCTTACACACTGCTTTTGGATAACTTTATGCTGCTTTACTCCTGGTGCAAAAATTCAAGCAGTTCAGTTTGGTTTGATGGCTTGTGATCATCCATCTTCCTCCTGATTATATTCCAGAGAAACTCATCATTTTTAAGTGCTCTTTTATTTAGCTTTTTCCAGAGCTGTTTTTAAAGCTCTGTTAAGCACCTAAGTGGATGTTATGTAGCATTTCTAAGGCTGGTAACTCTTGATGATGAATTTATCCTGTACAAAAGAGGAAACTCTTGCTCTTGCTTTCCTAAGCGTGGTCCTGATAAGATCCAGTTTCACCATTACTTTACATTTTTGCACTTGATTGACCTTTATTGCAAAAGTATTTATTTATGTGTTTTACTTAGTTGAGTAGTTCTTTCTTCTCATAATCTGGATTAGGACATTACTCAAATATTCATTATTCACTGTATACCTGTAACTCTACCTCTTCACTACTTTACAACTGATGCTCTCAAACACTTTATTAAGAGACAAGAAATTAAAGTAATTAACTCTTGATGAGTTCAGCACAGCTGTTAACTGAAAGCCTGAATTCCAGGTGACTCTACCTCATAAAGCTGACTGAGAAAATCCAGGAGAGATGTGCAAAACTGTCTCTATCTTAGCAAGAGGTGCTTAATTCATTGCGTTTTTCTTCGTAGTTTGGATGACTTTCGTATTAATCTACAATATAGAACATTTTAACATAATGAAAAAAAAAACAGGCTAAAATCTGGAAGATCTAGTTGGTTATAATGATTCTGACCAGCAGCATCTGGTTCGAATTGTCCATGAGAACACAAATCCATCCAATAAGATCCCATACACATATTCCACAGCTCTTTGCAGTGTTCTGTATCTTTTATAGATACTAGTTACAATCCCATGAGTTTTGGCATGTCAGTTAAAAGATTGCTTAAAAGATAAGATGAGTAAGATTGCCTATCATCCTGAAATTCTCATTTATTGTTGGATACAGGATGCTGTTGAAGGTTGTTGTAGTTGTGTTGGAGATTACAGCAGTGCTCAACAGGAATTTTATCCCGTTTTGTGGAATTCCTGTAGTAAAAGTACTCCACACCTCCTCCACTTGTAAAACAAATTCCATCCAAATACAGATTTAGAAACGTTTTCAACAAAGAATTTGCGAAAATCTCCCAAACAAGATTTGAAAGACTCTAAACTGCTACAAAACGCGATTACAATCCAAGCCAAATCCACAAATCCATTTGCCAAAGGTGGTGTTACTAAATACTGACCAAGCAGGTGCCCAACGCATTGTTTTAGAACTGTTGTAAATTATTCCATTTAGATTCCATTTACTGTCATTGCATGTTACATACAATGGAAATCAGGTGGATACAGTTGGTAATACTTGGATTTCTGCATAAATTGGCCATTAAATTTGTTCTGATCTTCATCTAAGTCACAACAATAGACAAACACAGTCTGTTTAAACTAATACCACACAAAAAATTAGGGGTTTGCATGGTTTTATTGAACACAACATGTTAACATTCTCATGTGAACCTTTAGATTTAATACCAGGTTGATGCTCCGTTGGCAGCAAAAACCTCAACCAATCGTTTCCTGTAGTTGCAGATCAGACCTGCAGAACGGTCAGGAGCAATTTCTCTTAAGGAATCATTTCTCTTCACTAAACTGTTTCAGTTTAGCTATAATATTCTTGGGATATCTGTTGTGAATTGATCGCTCTCTTGAGGTCATGATGCCACAACAGCATCTCAATTGGGTTCAGGAGGTCAGGACTCTTCAGAAGGCCCAGTATTTATTTATTTTCTTCTGTTGAAGTCGTTCGGTTGTTGATTTACTTCTATGTTTTGGGTCGTTGTCCTGTTGCATCATCCATCCTCTGTTGAGCTTCAGTTGGCGGACAGATTATTTTAAGTTTTCCTGCAAAATGTCTTGATAAACTTGGGAATTCATTTTTCCGTTGATGACAGCAATCTGTTCAGACCCTGAGGCAGCAAAGCAGCCTCAAGCCATGATGCCCCCTCCACCATGTTTCACAGTAGGGATGAGGTTTTGATGATGGTGTGCTGTGCCTTTTTCTCTTTTTCTCCACACGTAGCATTGTGTTTTCCTTCCAAACAACTCCATTTTGGTTTTATCTGTCCACAGTATATTTAGCCAGCAGTGAAGTAGTGGAACATCCAGGTGCATATTTGTAAACTTTAAAAGTATAGCAATTTTTTTTTTTTTTTTTTTTGGACAGCAGTGGCTTCCTCCGTGGTGTCCTCCTCCCATGATCTCCATTCTTGTTAAATGTTTTCCTTATTGTAGGTTTGTCAACAAAAATGTTAGCATGTTAGCAGATTTCCGTAAGTCCTTAGCTGACACTGTTTCTTAATTATTTTCATGTCTTTAATATTAATCTACAATGTAGAAAATGAATTAAATAAAGAAATAAAGAAAAACATTAAAAGAAAAGGTGTGTCCAATTGGTATTGTATCTCCCACAGTTTTTACTATATTATTTAATGGGTTTAAAAAAAGGACCAAATACTGATTACATTTAATAAACTTGTCAAAAGACAATTCAAGCAAAGGAAATAAAAAAATGGTAACAGGTAATAACACATTAATAGCATGTTAATTAGAAAATACCTCAATCATTTGCTATAGCTAATGATTTTCAGCATATTTTTATATTGCACTTTACATTGGACCTCCTAATTAGACAGTGATCCCAAGCATCAAGCATAACTTGGAGTCAGCCAACGGTTGGTTGCAGGAAAAGTCCTGACTTGAGCACTATAGAAAATCTTTTGTGGAATTTGAAGATGGTTACAGCACTGAAACCCAAAAATAATGCATATTGGTCAATTATAGGACACTGATCACTGGAATATGCTGTGAATATTCAGTAAAAGTGGCATTTTCTGTTGACTTTGTGTAAAGCAGGGGTGTCCAAACTACGGCCCGCGGGCCATTTGCGGCCTGTTTCCTTTTTTGGAGCAGCCCGCGAGGATAGAAATAGAATGAAAGTTGGCCCGCTGGTAAGCAGGTTTTTATAATGTGAGATTCAAAGTTTGAACGCTAGCTGTCAGAAATGGGCCAGAGAGTCTAAAAGCGGAGAGAGTGAAGTTGAAGCGCAGAAAAACGGGCCAAAGAGTCTAAAAGCGGAGAGAGTGCACAGTTTTAGTGCAGAAAAAAATGGGCCAAAGAGTCTAAAAGCGGAGAGAGTGCTCAGTTTTAGCGCAGAAAATTGGGCCAAAGAGGCTAAATGCGGAGAGGCTGCTCAGTTGTAGTGCAGAAAAACGGGCCAAAGAGTCTAAAAGCGGAGAGAGTGAAGTTGTAGCGCAGAAAAACGGGCCAAAGAGTCTAAAAGCGGAGAGGGTGCGCAGTTTCAGCGCAGAAAAAACGGGCCAAAGAGTCTAAAAGCGGAGAGAGTGCTCAGTTGTAGTGCAGAAAAATGGACCAAAGAGTCTAAAAGCGGAGAGAGTGCTCAGTTATAGCGCCGAAAAACGGGCCAAAGAGTATAAAAGCGGAGAGAGTGCTCAGTTGTAGTGCAGAAAAATGGGCCAAAGAGTCTAAAAGCAGAGAGGGTGAAGTTTTAGCGCAGAAAAAAATGGCCAAAGAGTATAAAAGCGGAGAGAGTGCTCAGTTGTAGCGCAGAAAAACAGGCCAAAGAGTCTAAAAGCGGAGAGAGTGCTCAGTTGTAGTGCAGAAAAATGGGCCAAAGAGTCTAAAAGCGGAGAGAGTGCTCAGTTATAGCGCCGAAAAACGGGCCAAAGAGTATAAAAGCGGAGAGAGTGCTCAGTTGTAGTGCAGAAAAATGGGCCAAAGAGTCTAAAAGCAGAGAGGGTGAAGTTTTAGCGCAGAAAAAACTGGCCAAAGAGTCTAAAAGCGGAGAGAGTGCTCAGTTGTAGCGCAGAAAAACAGGCCAAAGAGTCTAAAAGCGGAGAGAGTGCTAAGTTGTAGTGCAGAAAAACGGGCCAAAGAGTCTAAAAGTTGCCGTAATTAAGGAGTTTAATATTAAGAAACATCATGAAATGAAACATCAATTAGAAAAATCTTAGTTTACACAACACTGTCAAAGATAGATAAAGATAGTAAGTCAAGTACAATGGTGTGTAAATGAAAGTAATCAGGAAAATGTATTATTTAAAGTGGTATATTTCATTATTTGTTTTATTACAGAGTCTGTGGCCCATGACTTCAAATATATATCTCCTTCTGGCCCGCAACAAAAAAAGTTTGGACACCCCTGGTGTAAAGCAATGTTAATTGTCCTTGTTTGATTGTTTTATTTTTAAACAGGTAAAAGAGTGTGTGTTTTTGTGTTTGTGTGTTGTTGTCTTCCCTTCTTCTCTGTTAATGCGTTTAGAACAGAGTCTGTCCCCGTCTGCCCTCTAAGATGTGTTTAGCAGGTCACGTGAGGAACACAGATAATCCTCATAAGTCCTCCCACTCCCTCTCTCTCTCCTACCTCCCCCCAGCCTGCACAAAACCTTTATTGTATAATTATTTATGGATTATTCTACATTACATTACATTTAGTGGATGCTATTATTATCTAAAGCGACGTTCAAATAATGATTTACATTAACAATAGAGGAAATGGAAGTGGAAATGAGGTTAGAAGTTAGTTAGTTAGAGGTGTTAAGAGAGTAAGTGCTCTTTGAAGAGCTCTGTCTTCAGGAGTTTATTAAAGATAGTGAGAGATTCTCCTGATCTGGTAGTAGAAGGTAGTTAGTTAGAGGTGTTAAGAGAGTAAGTGCTCTTTGAAGAGCTCTGTCTTCAGGAGTTTATTAAAGATAGCGAGAGATTCTCCTGATCTGGTAGTGGAAGGGAGTTTGTTTCACCATTGTGGAACTCTGTATGAGAACAGTCTGGATTGTCCATAAACATTTCCCCATATTGTGCTTGAATTATTCTGTTTTAACTTATATTAGTATAAAGATTAGTGTACTTTGAGGCCATGTGCACTTGTGTACAATTGTGCAGGTTTTATAAATGCAGGGGTTATACATTTTATAAAACCAGGATTATTCCACCAAATACTAATTTCTGAACTCTTAAAAATTTATGAATATGAACTTGTTTTCTTTACATTATTTGAGGTCTGAAAGCTCTGCATCTTTTTTGTTATTTCAGCCATTTCTCATTTTCTGTAAATAAATGCTCTAAATGATTTATTGTATAAAAATTCATTGTATTGATTGTGATTTAAATTTAAAGATGGCGGCACCGGAGATTTACCTATGTCATTTGATGTAAACAGTGGCTTATAATAAGCTTCTTGTGCACATTTTAAGTTATTAATGCCTCGTTTTAAATTTCAGGGCTCTTCAGATTCTAGCAATGAAGTGTGGAGCTACTTTGAGCCTGAATAACAGTTGAAAAAGTGATGTTTCTCCCCCGTCTCACTCTTTCTAAAAGCTTGTTTGGGCAAAGTGCACAAAACAGTGGATCTCAGAAAGCTGTAGGAGAGGGGATGTGTGCTATTAAACAAAGATAAGAACTTTTTATCATGTTTTAATACACATAAAAAGTCACTTTGACACTTGGAGTTCTCCTTTAAGTGCAGTCACAACGACATACCAAACTTGTATGACAGTGTACAACATTGTAAGCCCGGATAAGTTGAATTTACTTAACCCTTGTGTGGTGTTCGGGTCTGTGGGACCCGTTTTCATTTTTCATCAAATGATACTAAAAAAATATTTTTTGTAACTCAAACTCATTGGCATTGGCTCATTTTTTTGTGAAAAACATATATCAAAACACACCCCCCCCCCCCTACACATTTATATTACATACAGTGTGTTTGGCCAAGGGCTAATAAACATTGCTTCATTTGTAAATTTGAAACTAAACAAATTTTCTACTTATATCTTGAGTTTAATTCATTTTCTTTTACATTTTATTAAAAAACTAATAAAAAAAAGAGTAGCACATTTTGAAAGAAATGTAACATAAGAAAGGTAAAGGGCAAATATTAACCATGTAAGCTGTTTATATTGCTTGCAATGTAGGTGAAGCGAGCATGTGTAAAGCATTTTAATGTAAATGTAATTTTGCTGAATTAAATACAAGTAAGAAAGTAAACGAGTAACAAAAATATGAACGCCACACAAGGGTTAAACACTTTGAGGAATCCGGTTGCCTTAAAAAGTTAACTATTAGGTAATGAACATTTAAGTTAGCATAACTTAGAACATCAGGTTATTACAACTAAAGGGGAAGTTGATTTAATTTAATTTTTTTTTTTTGCACTTTAAGACCAGATAAATTGAGTTTACTTAACTTTTTTAAGGCTGCCGTTTTTTTTTGCTTAATTCAAAGTAATGTGAAATAAAAACTTGAGTTATCATAAATTAAAACATCAAGATATTACAACTAAAGGGGAAGTTGATTTATTTCTAAGGTAGCCCAGAGCTGGAATCACTATGATCAGTGTTAGTGTCAGTGTTAGTCAGTCAGAAACTTTTGGACACACCCAGTATGCAAATAGATTGTGACCAAAAATATTATTTTGTTTTCTATTACATCTTATTTAAATGTTCCTTTTTATCTTTAATTATACAGTTTTTTCCTTTTCCATTTTTCCTTTTTTATTAGTGTTTTGATTGCCTTTTTCTATGTACAGCACTTTGAGCTGCATTTTAATGTATGAAAGGTGCTATATAAATAAAGTTTATTATTATTATTATTATTATTATTATTATTATTATTATTATTATTAAAAGCCAATAGAAAAGAAGCTGTTATTGGCAAAACAGACTAAACTCAGTTATTATAATAAGTTGGTTCAACTCAAAGATCTCAGTTTAAATGTTTATATGTGCCCTCAAATGTTCAATGTTTAGAAAAATCCAATTTTATGTAAAACAGACTTAAATCATTTGAGTTTTTTTAGTCTAATGTTATATTTATTTGTTGATTTATTGCTTGCTGCAGTTTTATAAAAGTTAAATGAATGCAGCATGTCTGCGCAGCTGTGCTGGATGTATTTATAGGGGTCTGTCAGTGTTTATGCTTTTATATTTATGAGCGTTCTCCGTGGGATTAGAGACGTATATCTCTGCCTATAAATAGAGCATGACTCACTTCGGGTAACTTACGCTCAGCTTGCATAACAGCATCCTCCACTGTTTTGCATCACAGGGGACATTAGAACACTGTTCTGGTGCTTTTTGTGCCTCGGAGCATGAAGACACACACACACACACACACACACACACACATATATATATATATATATATATATATATATATATATATATATATATATATATATATATATATATATATATATATAAATATATTTCCAGACACACACACACACAGTTATATATATATATATATATATATATATATATATATATATATATATATATATATATATATTTCCAGACACACACACACACACACACACACATATATATATATATATATATAAATATATTTCCAGACACACACACACACAGTTATATATATATATATATATATATATATATATATATATATATATATATATATATATATATATATATATATATATATATATATATATTTCCAGACACACACACACACACACACACACACATATATATATATATATATATATATATATATATATATATATATATATATATATATATATATATATATATATATATATATATATATAAATATATTTCCAGACACACACACACACACAGATACACATGCATACTTACTTTTCAACTGCCCACGGAAACAGCTTCAGACCCATTTCAAAGCTGTTAGCTCTCACAGATACACACACACACACCTACACACACATACTTCTCTGCAATAATGTGTTCAGTATAATATACAGCTCTGGAAAAAAAAAATATATATATATAATTTCTTTGCTTTTACCAATTAAAAAAGCTCTGGAATAAAATCAAGAGGAAGATGGATGATCACAAGCCATCAAACCAAACTGAACTGCTTAAATTAATTTTTGCACCAGGAGTAAAGCAGCATAAAGTTATCCAAAAGCAGTGTGTAAGACTGGTGGAGGAGAACATGATACCAAGATGCATGAAAACTGTTAAAGATTAAAAACCAGGGTTATTCCACCAAATATTGATTTCTGAACTCTTAAAACTTTGCATTATTTGATGTCTGAGAAAAGCCATTTCTCATTTTCTGCAAATTAATAAAAAAATTGCTCTTAATGACAATATTTTTATTTGTTATTTGAGAGAAATGTTGTCTGTAGTTTGTAGAATAAAATAACAATGTTCATTTTAATCAAACATAAACCTATAAATAGCAAAATCAGAGAAACTGATTCAGAAACTGAAGTGGTCTCTTATTTTAATTTATTTTTTCCAGAGCTGTATATGCACAGATTAGTCAGAATATTATGACCGCCTCTTTCTCCGTTTCTTGTGTATTTCCACATTTTATCAGCTCACACTTTGTAGTTCTATAATTACAGACTGTAGTCCTGAATCTGTTTCTCTGCCTTCAGGGCGTTGGTGTACTTTTATGGGCACATTTACTTTGTGAGAACAAAATGTACCTGTACGGCTTCTTTTTTCAGACTGTTAATTTGTACCTAGACAAAGAGATATTAGCACAATTCACACTTAACAAAACTTTTTTTTTCTTATGAGACGACCAACATTGTTTGACAGCTGCAGCATATTTATTTAACCTCTTCATATAAAAAAAAAGTCTGTGTTTTTCTGTGATTGATAAGTGAGCCTTCAACCTTGAACCGTGCAACTTGATTTAGGCAGTGTCAGTGTGTCTTTGCTATCATAATGACGGGAAAAGCACACTTTGCATGGCTCGAAATGCATTAAAGGCAACTACTCATTTTCTTAATCAATCATGGGTATGTTTTGATTGTAACGTCTATCTATTTATTAATTCTATCTATTTGTCTGTCTGTCTGTCAATCCATCCATCCATCCATCCATCTGTGTGTGTAAGCCCACACAGCAGTTGTTTGCTCTCATAACTGCATTAGTTTCATATTTAACATCAACATTTGCATTTTGGATCAAGAGGTTATAAACAGCCAGGTGTGCTCTAACTTTGGCAGATTGCTATTTTAATGGCGCAACACTTCTGCTTTTTTCAACAGAGGAAAGTGACCCTGACGCTTTCACACTCTGTGGAGTGTGACAAACAGCTCATTTACTGGAACAGCAATGGTATTTTATTCTGTATTCTGTTTATTGTTGAGGTGAAAGTTTTAGGGTTTGTGGACTGCTGTGCATCCATGTGCATAAAATGAGAGGCCGGTGGGGGGGGGGGGGGGGGGGGGGGGTGTAATGATATGGGCGCTGGAAATGTACGGCATTCCCGCGGTACGCCAAGATAGCAATGAACACCTCACTGTTGAATACTATCAGGGTTTTAATCAGTCTGTGGTGTACCTGTGTTTTTTACTGCTGCCAAAATAATTATGCCAGAAATGTATCCAAACACACACCTCATTTCCAAACCACTATGCCCAATCAGTATATATATATATCTATATATATATATAAGTACAGTTTGAGCACTAAATAGCACAATTTAGGAATTGTACTACAACATGGGACTGTGAAATATTTGTAATATTTGCATATATATACTTTTTTTTCAACAGGGCTGTGTGCAATTTGTCAACATTTGAGTTGTGGTTTGTTTGTGTGTTATTGTTTTATTGTTTCCTGGAGAGGATTGCACGTCTAATTTTGTTATACTTGGTACAATGACAAATAAAGATATTCTATTCTATTCTACATTCCATTTCTATGCAGGTGGAAGGCGTGAATATACAGTGTTGGCGGGGTGTAAGATAACAATGAGCATTGCAATGCGCCTTGCACAGGGTGAACTGGCATACTTTTTATTATTATCCTTCTTTCACCCTATTCTTCAAAACTAGTGAATTGAGACACGGCTGGGAAAAAAACAGCCTTATTAGGAGATAGGTAGCCCGAGAACAGGCGGAAAATCAAGAACAGTGAGGAATGTAAAGAAAAGCTCACCAGAGAAGCATTTTTTTTTCATTATCGTTCATTATAGTTCAAAGATTCAGAGCTTTTGTCTCAGACTTTACTTTATCTACAGCAGGGGTGTCCAAACTACGGCCCGCGGGCCATTTGCGGCCCGTTTCCTTTTTTTAGGAATAGAATGAAAGTTGGCCCGCTGTTTTTATAATGTGAGATTCGAAGTTTGAACGCTAGGTGTCAGAAACGAGCCAAAGAGTCTAAAAGAGGAGAGGGTGCGCATTTCTAGCGCAGAAAAAAAACGGGCCAAAGAGTCTAAAAGTGGAGAGCGTGCGCATTTCTAGCGCAGAAAAAAATGGGGCAAAGAGTCTAAAAGTGGAGAGCGTGCGCATTTCTAGCGCAGAAAAAAATGGGGCAAAGAGTGTAAAAGTTTCTGTAATTAAGGAGTTTAATATTAAGAGACATCATGAAATTAAACATCAATTTGAAAAATCTTAGTTTACACAACACTGTCAAAGATAAAGATAGTAAGTCAAGTAAAATGGTGTGTAAATAAAAGTAATCAGGAAAAAAGTATTATTTAAAGTGGTATATTTCATTATTTGTTTTATTACAGAGTCTGTGGCCCGTGACTTCAAATATATATCTCCTTCTGGCCCCCAACAAAAAAAGTTTGGACACCCCTGTTCTACAGAGTTTCTAATACAGTAAATGATTAAACACAGTGTTTAAAAACTCCAGCAGCACTGCTGCATCAGATTCACTCGCTCCTGAGCATTAAAGAACAGAGTGAAAGAGGGAGGATAATAATAAAGTATGCAGTGAAACGCAGGCCAAGGGCCGTGTCCTCAGCCCTGTAGGTAGGAAGGGGTCTTGATTAGCGAAGCCCCCTCAGGAGTCATTAAGAAAGAGGAGCGTTTGCAGCTGTGGGGAACAGAAGACCTAGGACACCTCTTCCTTCCTCATCCTTCTATTCCTGGATCTCACATACGTCAACGCGTTGCCGCGGCAACCGCTGCCAGTTGCTAGGAACTGGGGGCGTAGAGTATTATGAAATAATCATAAACAACTCAGAGGGGACATCAATAATATCACTTATGCATCTGAGCGGTGGGCTTCTAAATAAAGATCTCACCCACAGCTAAAGAAAAAAGACCTGAGCACACGGAACGGCTTTAAGATCTAAATCTAACTAAAAACAACAGCATCATCTGCTCACTGTCCTAAAACAGATCTTCTTTTTTGTCTATTTTTAGTTTAGTGCATCATCATTTCAGCACAGTCGACATCCCTCACATTTTATGATAAATGGACCAATAGAAAGGCTGCAAAATATGTTTTAATATTTTTTTCCCATTGATTTCCATTGAAAATTAAGAATGTGTTTTTTTCTTCTTTTCTTTTTTCTTCTGAATTTTATTGATATACAGCAGCAGTCAAAAGGTGGACGCATCTTTTTTTTTCTACATTGCAAATGAATACTGAAGTCGTCCAGACGAATAAATGTAGTAAATTAAAGTGTTTAACAAACCAAAATACTCTGTGAAGAAGCATTTAGGTGCTCTTAAACTTTTTTTTTAGGCTGGTATCTCTTGCTTTTCCTTTTACTGGAGCAGTCCTGATGAGTGCCAGTTCCATCATAATAACATTTTTAATGGTCTTTTTAGTGACTGCACTTGAGGATACTTTAAAAGTTCTTGAAATTGACTTTCAGATTGACTGACCTTCATTTTCTTACTTTTCTTTATTTAGTTGAGTAGTTGTTGCTTCTCATAATCTGGATTAGAACATTACTCAAATATTCACTATTCACTGTATACCTGTAACTCTACCTCTTCACTACTTTACTTTAACTGATGCTCTCAAACCTTTACATTAAGAGGCAAGAAATTCAAGTAATTAACTCTTGATGAGTTCAGCACAGCTGTTAACTGAAAGCCTGAATTCCAGGTGACTCTACCTCATAAAACTGACTGAGAAAATCCAGCAGAGATGTGCAAAACTGTCTCTGTTTAGGCAAGAGGTGCTACCTTGAATAATCTTAATTATGAAACATATTCTGGTTTGTTTAACAATTTTTTTTGTAACTAAATAATTTCATATGTTTTTTTCTGCATAGTTTGGATGATTTTAGTATTAATCTACAATGCAGAACATTTTAAAATAATGAAAAACAAACACCAAATTTAAGGCATGTCCAAACGTTTGACTTGCAATGTATTTTTTAATTTTATATAATTTGCATTCAGCCATCCTCTAGCAGAGTCAGTATTATACAGTATATAAAGTGTTCTTGTAGCCACATTATTATTAATCAGTATATTTAAAGAGTAATAAAATAGAACAACTTGTTTTTGTACTTATTATACTTTAATTACAGTATAAACATAGTACAAAAGTCTTAATTAAATTGTGCTAAGTGTACTTATCTGTACTAAAATGAAACTATTCTAAATATACTTAAGTAACATTTAAACCATTTATACTACTTCATGTACCCCTTATTTCAATATGCTTGCAGTAACATTTTAACACATTTAATTATTAGAGTATTACAACTGTATCACTATTTATTATACACCAGGTATATTAGAAATGTACTAAGAATTGATGTTAAATTTATGTGATTTATTTACATTAGAGTACAAATATGCTTCTTGTTCCTGTCTTTTGTAAGTAGCACACTTCTAGTTTACTTCGTTGGGTACAAAAATATATTTTAATATATTGTACTACAATTTTAGTGTTATAAATTTACTTTATAACACCTTTACTTTAGGTGACACATTGTACTTTAAGTACACTACTGTAACAGCTGTCTTTAACACACTTTGCTAAAAATGTATTTTAAAAGTATTTTAGAAGTATATTAAATTACATTAAACTAAAAGTGTACTTCATAGTAGTCTACTTTTTTTAAATACACTATATTATACTTTTTATAGTATGATCAAAGTTTACTTTCAAACATTTGATGATAGCTAAACAATTTATGTTCTTTTAATATATTTTAATTAAGTATGTAAATCCGTCAGTATATTTGCAGCATACTTAGACTTTTCTCAATATGTTTTAAGTATAATTAAGTATATATTTTTTCACCAGGGTGTGTTTGGCTGAGAACATGTTCAGCTGTGCTAAATTAGGTAGAATAATAGAGTTAAAAAAACAGAAAGAAAACAGAGGATTTGGATTTCTTGTGTAATTTGCTGTAAGCTGCTTTAGACGTGTGGTTGCTTTTGGAATTTAAGGATTAAAAGTATTTCAAACCAGAGATCTGAGTGCTGTTTTTCCTTTTTTTCCTAATAGTGAAATATCTGAACTGACTCTGAACTGTTTTTCTCTCTATTAGTATTTGGATACATCATAAAACAAATATGATACGTTCTAGTGAAAGTTCCACTAGGAGACTCTAATAGTAAACTAATTTTTATATATAAGAAACCTTTTGTTTCTTACAGTTGTCTACTTTTTTTGGATTAATTTGTCTATACACAAGAGTGTTTTTTTATATGGTATTTTGTTTATTTGCACTGTTTTTATTAATGTAAAGTGATCATTTCAATGCACATATGTTTTGACATGATGTGCAAATGACAAATAAACTTGACTACAGAATTTCTGGTTGATTGCTGATAGTAATCTAAAACTATTAAGTGCAGCAAAAAGTGAATAGGCAGCTTTTTAATCGTGTATCATGGGTTTTGTATCATCTGTAGCCCATATACAGACCAAACCTTACTTTAAAAAATAAGCAAACTGATTGGGTTAAAAAAACGGAAATGGAAAAGATACACTGTTACAAAATTACACAGTAATAATACAGTTTATCTTTTATTCAAAAAGATTAAAATATTGTAATTACACTTACTCGTCTTGTAGCCCGTAACTGATTGTTATCCAAAAGCAGTGTGTGAGACTGGTGGAGGAGAACATGATGCCAAGATGCATGAAAACTGTGATTAAAACCAGGAGTATTCCTCCAAATATCGATTTCTGAAATGTATTTAAAACTTTATGAATATGAACTTGTTTTCTTTGCATTATTTGAGGTCTGAAAGCTCTGCATCTTTTTTCTTATTTCAGACATTTCTCATTTTCTGTAAATAAATGCTCTAAATGAGAATATTTTTATTTGGAATTTGGGAGAAATGTTGTCTGTAGTTTATAGAATAAAACAACAATGTTCATTTTACTCAAACATAAACCTATAAATAAAAAAATCAGTGAAACTGATTCAGATCTCTTAATTTTTTCCAGAGCTTTATATGTACTTTTGAGTGAATCTAGCCTTGCATTATATTGAGCTAAAATGCTAACGGCTAACTGTCGATAACTAGGTGATGCCAGGACGTTTTCTTTTTTGTTTTATTTTATTTTATTCAGAAGTCATTATCAATACACCGCCTTCTAAGTGAAGTAGTGCGGTCAGCAAGGCATCAAGTCAGCATTAGTTGCGTTTTGGACACAGCCGAATAACATGCCCCGACACTATGAGTGTATCTGTGTGTGAGAGAGAGAGAGAGAGAGAGAGAGAGAGAGAGAGAGAGAGAGAGAGAGAGATAGGAAGAGAGAGAGAGTACATGCCTAAGGTTACATAACCCCAGCTGTGTGAGTTGTGTAATCCGTGTATAATCAGTGGGGTAAGGCCGGATATAGATGGCCTAGTTCTGCAGTGCGTGTTTGCAGTTCAGTGTCCTGAGCCGGCCGTGTGTTCCACATCACTCTAATGCAGCTGAATCTGAAGCAGCAGCAGCACCCTGTTCTTCACCGGATGATGATTTATTTTCAGCACCCACACTGGCTTTAAAAAACAGGCCTGAGGCTATTTTAGGACTGAGAAGCCTTAAATTCATATTCCTTTGATTTCTTTGATTTTACCAAATTAAAAAAACTCTGAAATATAATCAAGAGGAAGATGGATGATCACAAAAACATTAAACAAAAAAAGAAAAGTTATCCAAAAGCAGTGTGTAAGACTGGTGGATGAGAACATGATTGCAACATGCATGATTAAAAACTGTAATTAAAAACCAGGATTATTCCAATAAATATTGATTTCTGAACTCTTAAAAATTTATGAATATGAACTTGTTTTCTTTGCATTATTTAAAGTCTGAAAGCTCTGCATCTTTTTTGTTATTTCAGCCATTTTTCCCGTGTGTTCCACATCATTCTAATGCAGCTGAATCTGAAGCAGCAGCAGCAGCACCCTGTTCTTCACCGGATGATGATTTTTTTTTTTCAGCACCCACACTGGCTCTAAAAAAAAGGCCTAAGGCTATTTCAGGACTGAAACGTCTTAAATTCATATTCCAGAACATTATCTTATTATCAGGCGATGAAGGAGGCGGAAAAGATGGGAACTAAATTTATGCACTGTAAAATCGAACTATTAATATTACACGCCTAAATTTTGAGGATTTCTATTCAAGCATTACATAAAGAGGTTTTATGTTTGATGAGAAATATTCCTGAAAATAACATAAAATAAATGATAATTATATATTTTTTTATTTTAAGTAGATCTGCGGCTGTCAAAATATAATGAATAAAAATTCTAAACTTAGCGCTTTCAAAAACTTCATTTTAAAATCAGTATTTTAATGAACACAAATTGCGCAAAAATGCTAACGGCTAATTAATACAGCTAAACATTTTGAACTGTCGATCACTAGGTGATGCCAGGATGTATGATTCAGTTTTAATTCTAAAATAACTATCACTACACTGCCTTCCAAGTGAGATAGTGTGGACAGCAAGGCATCAAGTCAGCATTACTTGCATTTTGGACACAGCCAACAAAATGTAATAAATAAAAATCCTAAACTTAGCGCTTTCAAAAACTTCATTTTAAAATCAGTATTTTAATGAACACAAATTGTGCTAAAATGCTAATGGATAATGAATACAGCTAAACATTTTAACAAAAACTTCATTCGTTTTAAAATCAGTATTTTAATGAATACAAATCAAACATTCTTCATCAACATCTTCCAAACCTTTTGTTTCATTATGATTGTCTAGTTTTAATGCCTATAGTATTTTTTAACATGCAGAATTTGGGTTGATTCCTCTAATCTGAAAGTACAAAAAAGTTGAGCACAGAGCAAAAGAGCAACACAATACTAGCCTTACAGGACATCTATCATTCCCGCTGCTGCAGAAAAATTAAAAAAAGATCAGGTTTGGCAGCAGTTCACCATACTGCCATCAGGCAGGAGGTATCGTAGTATCCAGGCCAGAACAACCCGACTAATGAACAGTTTCTTCCCACAGGCCATCAGGCTTTTGAACAAACTCCACACCTTTCATTTGACCATTTCCAACAATAAAAAATAATACTGATATCTATTATATATATATATATATATATATATATATATATATATATATATATACACATATATACTTTTTTTGGATTAATTTGTCTATACACAAGAGTGTTTTTTTTATATGGTATTTTGTTTATTTGCACTGTTTTTATTAATGTAAAGTGATCATTTCAATGCACGTATGTTTTGACATGATGTGCAAATGACAAATAAACTTGAAACTTGAGGCAGCTACTCATAGTGTTCTGTAGGAGTCTCCAAATCCATAATCAACACTTGTAGCCCGTACACATGCCAAGGCCTGTTAAGAGGTTTTAACCTTACCTTAACAAATATGCAAATAGTTGTGTTAAAAAAAAAGGTGTAGTAGGTACACTGTTAAAAATATATAGTTTACTTTAGTTTTTTTTTTTACTTTTATATTTACTTAGATTCTTCCATTTAAAAAAAATACAGTATTGCAAAAAAAAATAAGAGATCACTTAAAAATTATGGGTTTCTTTGATTTTACCAAATTATAAACCAAGCTGAACTGCTTGAATTTTTACACCAGGAGTAAAGCAGCATAAAGTTATTCAAAAGTAGTGAGTAAGACTGGTGGAGGAGAACATGATGCCAAGATTCATGAAAACTGTGATTAAAAAACCAGGGTTATTCCACCAAATATTGATTTCTGAACTCTTAAAACTTTATGAATATGAACTTGTTTTCTTTGCATTATTTGAGGTCTGAAAGCTCTGCATCTTTTTTGTTATTTCAGCCATTTCCCATTTTCTGCAAATAAATGCTCTAAATGACAATATTTTTATTTGTAATTTGGGAGAAATGTTGTCTGTAGTTTATAGAATAAAACAACAATGTTTATTTTACTCAAAGATAAACCTATAAAACGCAAAATCAGAAAAACTGATTCAGAAACTGAAGTGGTGTCTTAATTTTTTCAGAGCTGTATGTGTGTGTATGTGCAGCACTGTGTGAGTGATTTGTTGTTTGTTCAGTAATCCTCATGGTTTAGGACTTTTCGGCTCAACATACAGATATGCAGCCGGTCACGCAGCCCTATTGCCTAAGCCATTTTAAACAGATTAATTTCAGCTGCACGCATGCAGAATCTGCCCGACGCTGAACCCTGTTTACTCTCAGAGCTCCACACAAAAGCTGTAACTGCTTCTTCTGCCACTTACAATATTAGTGCCCAACATTTTTTAATCAGTGTTCATACTGTTTTGAAAGAGTTTTGAAAAGCAACGTCTAATTGTTTAACGTCAGAATTTTTTGTAGTTTTGAGACGAAAATAAGATCAGACAAATCTCCTGTAGGAACCACATGACCACCCAACACCAGCAAGCGTTTAGATCTGCAGGAGCTCCTGCAGCAGCATCGCTTTATATTAAATTAGCAGTCAAAATATGCAGCTCACAGAGTTCGCAGTTTTATAGACTTTTAAACTGGAAATGTAGCTTCAAACACTGAGAGATACCAGCACAACACACACTAACACCTCATACACCACCCCCATGCTAATCACTGCTAATCACTGCAGTGCTGATTATAATAATGACCCACCACCCATATAATGATAATATCTGATCTGTGGTGGTTTTCTATCTTGTGGGTTCCTGATGACTGAAGAACAGGGTAAAAGAAGGATATGAATAATAAAGTATACAGAGAAATACATACAGAATTACAGTCTCTAATGGCTATGTTGGTTGCTATGGTATTGCTAAGTGGTTGCTAGGTCCTTCCTACGGTGTCTGTTGTGGTTGCTAAGGTGTTGGTCAGCAGTTGCTAGGTGGATGCTAAGACGTTACTATTGTTATGTTCATGGTGGTTGCTAAGGTGTTGCTAAATGTTGGTTAAGGTGTTGCTAAGGGGTTGCAAGGTGCTTGCTAAGGTGTTGCTAGGTGCTTGCTAAGGCGTTGCTATGGTATCCATGATGGTTACTATGATGTTGCTAGGTGGTTGCTAAGGTGTTACTATGGTGTTGTTAGGTGGTTGCTAAGGCATTGCTATGATAACCATGGTGGTTACTATGGTGTTGCTAAACAGTTGCTAAGCTGTTGCTAGTGTGTTTCTACGACGTTGGTATGGTGTGGTGTTGCTAAGCGGTTGCTAGGTGGCTGCTAAGGTGTTGCTATGGTATCCATGGTGGTTGCTATGGTGTTGCTAAGCAGTTGCTAGTTGGTTGCTAAGGTGTTGCTATGGTGTCTGTGGTGGTTTCTATGGTGTTGCTAAGCAGGTGGCACCGCTCCCATAGTGAAAATCATGAATCTGATTGGTTAGATTGTCCTACAACTTTACTAATAACCTCATTACTACACTCTTTGAAAAAATCAAGAGAAGGGTCTACACAGACACAAGGGGGTTAAAGAACAGTTTTGATTGGTCAGTCAGATATGTGTCCTATACCAACTGAAAAACGCAGACAGGGGTTGGACAATGAAACTGAAACACCTGTGATTTTAGTGTGGGAGGTTTCATGGCTAAACTGGAGCAGCCTGGTGTTCAATCTTCAATAATTGCACATTATTGCACCAGTAAGAGCAGAGTGTGAAGGTTCAATTAGCAGGGTAAGAGCACAGTTCTGCTCAATATATTGCAATGCACACTATAACATTATGGGTGACATACCAGAGTTCAAAAGAGGACAAATTGTTGGTGCACGTCTTGCTGGAGCATCTGTGACCAAGACAGCAAGTCTTTGTGATGTATCAAGAGCCACGGTATCCAGGGTAATGCCAGCATACCACCAAGAAGGACCAACCACATCCAACAGGATTAACTGTGGACGCTGTAAGAGGAAGCTGTCTGAAAGGGATGTTCGGGTGCTAACCCGGATTGTATACAAAAAAACATAAAACCACGGCTGATCAAATCACGGCAGAATTCAATGTGCACCTCAACTCTCCTGTTTCCACCAGAACTGTCCGTCACCACAATCAATTATTGTGCTCTAAAACCAGGTGTTTCAGTTTCATTGTCCAACCCCTGTATTTCCTGATGAAATATTATATATTACATATTGTTACCTCTTTTCTGAAGGGCTAGTAGGGTCTTACTGCACACCACTGGAATGGAGTGAGTGTAGAAACAAAGAGGAGGTCAAAATATTCTGACTGATCTGTGTGTATAGTATTTATATTTATATATATATATATATATTGCATACGCTAAAGCAGAGAGAGGTTTATATGTGGGCACAGTGTCAGTAATACTGTGTAAACATATTTACCCACAGTGACGTTAGAGTTCATTCCTTCGTTCCCTCCCCATTCAGTAGATGTTCCCAGAGTTCTGAGAAACGGCCGAGAGCAGCCTGTTCTTTCCTCTAAAGCCTCATTGTGCAGATTTTATCTCAATCATTCTCTTTCAGGAATGACAGAAAGAGAGAGAGAGAGAGAAAGAGAGAGAGAGAGAGAGAGAAAGAGGGGTTTAAGTTATTTGAAATATCCATTTGATTGTTCGCTCAACCATTGCTTTGGAAAAACAGTGGGACAGTAGAAAGGAAAAGGATTTCGTGTTTTTTTGGCTCACTGCCCTCAATACCAGCCAAAGAAATGAATAAAAAAGCATGCTAATCTGCACATGGACTGTGAGCTATTTTGGAATATATTCAGGTCAGTGGAAGCAGGGTTTGAACTTTGAGGGCCCTATTTTACAGATCTATAGGCGAGCTGTTAATTTAGTTAGTTAATTTAGGGCGTGTCAGTGTGTCTTTGCTATCATAACGATGGGAAAAGTACCTTACATGTGCACCTTCCACGGCACAAAACATGCAAAAGTTTTAGTCAGTTCCTCTTTCAGGTCTTATAACACAGTAATTATATCAGACAGACACATGCCCTGATCTCTTTTACTCCAGAAGACATACGGCTGCTCAAAAATAGAATCATTTAAAATGTAAAAGGAAGCAGAATTGTTATATTTTCCTGGAACTGATCATGTTTTGGTCAAAATTTTACCAAGCGCCTGTTTTTTATTTATTTATTTTTTTTACTTATTTTGAATGTAAAGACTTTAAATATATTCACACCTAAAATATATTTTCAAAAATGGTTAGACAAGAGTGTTTATGAGTTGAAAGCATAAGAATATTGATGATTTGAGTTCATTACATGGCTTATTAATTATTACTTTGATAAAATACATGAAGAAACAGCATCAGGCGGATTTATTGTTCTTGATAATCAATAATCACAGGATCTAGGATACATGTAGATACTAAAAACCTGACACTCAGAGCAGCCTATACCTTTCAGTATTTTAATCAGGACACACAAAGAAAACTAGATACAAAAATTTAAACGTAGTGCACACATACCTAGCTTTAGTTTGAGTAAAGCAGGTAGTTTCACACTTTTTTTCTGTGGACACTTTTAAATCTGATATTTACTGATATTATTTGGTTTGAAACATCATATAAATATGTTTGAAGCACTAAAGGTAAATAATATTAGTTGGGGAAGGAGATTTCATCACTTTTTTAGGTGTTTTTCTCAATGGGTTTCTTGTAGATTTAGCTTTACCTCACTGGAATGGGATCACTATTTTTAGACAGAGTAAGTTCCGCCCTTTCTAACCATATATGGATTATGTTTATATGTGAAGGGATTTTTGAGTAATTAAGCTGAGAACACAAGGTGAGATTTTGGACAGAAAATTCGCCCGTCGGGTTTTAAGGGTTAATTTATTATGTTTTAGGCGTAACGTGAAATAAATAAATTAGTGTATCAGTTGCTGGTTATTCCGTTTAGGAGTCAGGTAAGCTCTGACTTTGATATTAACCACAAGCTCCACCCATTGCCTTTGGAAAAACAGCAACTTAGTTAAGGAATAGTTTGTGGACAAAAAGGTAAAAAAAAAAATATATATATATATATTAAACACAGGTTTTTAATGCAATTATCATTAAAAAACAATTCAATTTTCATTAATTTAGTTGATTTAGGGTGTGTCAGTGTGTCTTTGCTATCGTAACGTCAGGAAAAGTACACCTTTCACAGCTCAAAACGCACAAAAGGCATGTGCTAATTCTGTTAATTTATAATGGGTGTGTTTTAGGCATAACGTCAAATAAATCAATCAGTGTTTCACCTGCTCATCATTCCCTTTAAAAGCCAGGTGAGCTCTGACATTGGTGGATTGCTATTTTAACAGCGCAGCTACGTGGACATGTCCAACGCTTCTTTAGCAGAGGAAACTGACCTGCTTGTTCACGCTGTGAAGGTGCTACAGCAGGTCAATTACAGGAAAAGCAGGAAGCCTCCAAAGATTTGCAAGGTGAAGCAAGCATGGGAGAAGGTAGTTCAGCGCGGCTGTTAACTGAAAGCCTGAGTTCCAGGTGACTCTACCTCATAAAACTGACTGAGAAAATCCAGCAGAGATGTTCAAAACTGTCTAATCTAAGGATCTTTTAAATAAAAGAAAAAAACTTATTTATGTCGTAACCAAACATAGTTCAAAACTTTCTTAATAATGTCCACATGATGTAAATGATATTTGTCAGAGTTTTCTTTTATTATTAATAATAATAATAATAATAATAATAATAATAATAATGTCCTGAGAAAAATTTCCTCACATTCCTCTGCTGTGCTGTGATGCATGCTGGGTACTGGTGGCAGCATGCTGCTATCTCTGTGCGGTGTGAACGCTGTCTTTGCCTCTATTGTCTGAGAGGATTGTGAGCCGGTGGAAGTTCAGGGTTGACGGGCATTTCTCACCCTGAGAACAAAACCAGCCATTCAGAAGAGCCGGGACACTCTGTACCCGACTCTCACCGTCCATATAAGAGCCTGTGGGGTGCCACCGTCCTGTAGAAGTGTGTGTGTGTGTGTGTGTGTGAACCACTGCAGGCTGGAAATGAAGACTTTAATAATCGTCCATTAACCACAAGTGTACACACACTGAGCAGAAAGGGTCATACTGTGTGTAGAACTACAAAAACTAGACAAAGAACTGCAACGCTGTGAAGGCGCTACAGCAGGTCAATTACAGGAAAAGCAGGAAGCCTCCAAAAATTTGCGAGGTGAAGCAGGCATGGGAGAAGGTAGCAATGAGCGTCTGATATAGAGTAATGATGTACAGTCAGACAGTCATTAGTTCTAAATATTTGGGTGTTTGCAACAGCCATTTCAGTTTGATATATCTAATAACTGATGGACACAGTAATATTTCAGGATTGAAATGAGGTTTATTGTGCACAGTGATGCACAGTGACACCATCTGCAGCAAGATGATGCTGCAGCTCTTTGGAGGTGGTCTGTGGATTGTCCTTGACTGTTCTCACCATTCTTCTTCTCTGCCTTTCTGATATTTTTCTTGGCCTGCCACTTCTGGGCTTAACAAGAACTGTCCCTGTGCTCTTCCATTTCCTTACTATGTTCCTCACAGTGGAAACTGACAGGTTAAATCTCCGAGACAACTTTTTGTATCCTTCCCCTGAACAACTATGTTGAACAATCTTTGTTTTTAGATCATTTGAGAGTTGTTTTGATGAGCCCATGATGCCACTCTTCAGAGGAGATTAAATAGGAGAACAACTTGCAATTGGCCACCTTATATACCTTTTCTCATGATTGGATACACCTGGCTATGAAGTTCAAAGCTCAATGAGGTTACCAAACCAATTTTGTGCTTCAGTAAGTCAGTAAAAAGTAGTTAGGAGTATTCAAATCAATAAAGTGATAAGGGTGCCCATACTTTTGCACCGATCAAATTTTGTTTTAATGCATATTGCACATTTTCTGTTAGTACAATAAACCTCATTTCAATCCTGAAATATTACTGTGTCCATCAGTTATTAGATATATCAAACTGAAATGGCTGTTGCAAACTGCCAAATATTTAGAACTAAAAATGATTAAGATTAATAGAGGTGCCCAAACTTTTTCATATGACTGTAGAATGTAAAATATAATGCATTTGAATGCTCTTATCTAGAAAGCTGCTTCTGAGGCTGGTACCTTTGATGAACTTATCCTGTGCAACAGAGGAAACTCTTGCTCTTACGTTCCTGTGGTGGTCCTGATGAGGGCCAGTTTCATCATCATAAATATAGGTGAAGCAGGCATTTAATTTTCCCAAACATCTACAGTCCTACTTATGTTTGAATTCTACCAGTCAGGTATTAAGTAGCAGTAAAGCCACTCTGCTGAAGTACAGAGTTATACAGGAGTTTCAGTGAAGATTCTCCAGCACTGAGGCTGGAGCAGCATTAGCATTAGCAGCTAACCGCAACGCTAGTTTCTTAGCCGTTCAAAGGTGAGTATATTGAACTGTAGTCTACCGCGTGTTTACCGTGCTAAAACAAGTTACGTGAGATTAACCGCTAGCTAACATTTCCCCTGTTTACCGGAACACCCAGGGTTCTGGCATTTACACCCCGCTAGTGCAGAGGTTATCAGCTAATGCTAATGCTGTTGCACCTAGCCTTAGTGGAAATCTGGAAAGCTTACTGTGAATAAACAGGTGAGTTTTCAGGAAAGAAATCTGCGTAGACTTATTATTTTTTTTTTTATGTCTATTTGATTATTTGACGCTATTTAAAAATTTTAGAGGACAGAAGAAGTGGAGAAATTTACATAACAGCATCTATTGTTGTATTGTTGTCGTGTTCTTTGTGCGCAAGTTTGTGTTTCTATTTCAGCCGTTTGCAATTACCCTAAAACTCTCATGAGGAATACATAAGTTATGACCCGCTATTCATCCATGAAAGAATCCAAGCACAAACTACACACACACACACACTAATACACACTAATACACACACACAGTAACACAATGTCCATTGTTGATGAGCAGATAGTGAAACTGTCCCAGAACAGTAGGATGCTGTAAGATCTTAATCCACAGCGACTCCTGGGTCTGATCCAGTCTGTCAACCAGATGCCAGAGATTCTAGCCAAGTCTCAGCGCACGCTCTGATTGGCCCGTAGTAGTCGCTGTCCCAGAATGCTCCCTGCTCAGCGCGGCTGACCTCGACTCACATTACCCAGCCTGCTCTGCTCCTATCAGCCTCGGCAGATAACCGTCTCACTATAATAATACAGCATGCTGCATTCAGATCCTTTATGCTTTAATTACGTCTCATATTCCCTCAGCATCAGTCCCAGCCTCAGCAGCATTACTGCGTGCATTTCCCTCTGAATAAGGATAAAAACAGCAGATTAATAAAAAAAAAGATATATATATATAGATATATAATGTAAGGGAGTTTTTTGGAGTTATTTGGATCAAGAGGATAATTTAACCCCTAAACAGGCTTTCTTTGTATACAGGCTACAGGTGTTGGTGATACAAAAACATGTTTTTTTTTTCTCTTCAGTAAAATTATAATAAAGTTTTATGGATTCTGAATTGTTTGAGGGCTTTGGAGACCCCTAATACAGGACACTTGAAGAAAATAGACATCACAATTTAGACAACCATAACGAAACAACAGGATTGGAGGACATGAACTGTTTGATTTGTTTTCAGGAATAATAATATTCTGTATCAAACAAAATCATTTTATGTAATGCTTGAATAGAATGAAATAGAAATCATCAAGTTTTAGGTGTGTAATATCAGGCAGAAAATTGAGAATTATACATAGAATATGCCACCTCATGGCAAAGAGCTCTCTGTGGATTTGAAAAATAATAGGGTTGCTTTACATAAAGATAGCCTAGGCTATAAGAAGATTGATAACACCCTAAAACTAAGATACAGCATAGTGGCTAAAGTCATATAGCAGTATTCCAGAACAGGCTTTTCTACAGTCAACCAAAGAAGTTGAATCAACATGTTCAGTTTAATATCCAGAGGTTAGCTTTAAAATATAGATGCATGAGTGCTGCCAGCATTGCTGCAGAGGTTGAAGAAATGGGAGATCAGCCTAAAAAGCTCAGACCACACAATGCATCAACTCTGTCCATGCTAGAAGCGAGCCTCTTCTGAAGCTGATGCACAAGAAAGCCTGCAAACTGTTTGCTAAAGAGACGCAGCCCCAAGACTACTATCCCTTGCTTACAGTCAAGCATGGTGGTGGTGGCGGCGGCATCATCCTGCCAACACGATCATGACCCCATCTGAATGTAAAGGTGATGGACTGGCCAAGCATGTCTGCAGAGCAAAGTAACCTAAAATTCACACAACAGGAGGGTTAAAAGCTTCTGATGATGAAGTTATTACAAATACTAGTTAAATCATTGCTGTAATGGTGGGGGAAGAGTGGGAGTGAGAGTGAGAGATGGTACAACATGTCTGCTTTGAATTTGATTATGGCAATTTGAATATATTGTATTACTATGTTTTATTGCTTTGTAATTATAAATAATGGGTAATTTGTTTTTCATCAGAATCTTTTGCATCAGAATGAAGGTCCCTAAATCAATCTATCCCTCCGCCCACCCCCCGACCATTCATCCTAATTGAAATCTACACCAGCCTCGGTATTAAAAACAGAATAATGAGCCGGGGGTTTGTTTAACGGAGACGTGAGAAGACTCGCTGGACCGGGCGAGGAGGAGGAGGAGGTAACTCAGCCGTGGCAGTGTGCGAGGACAGTGTGGCCTTATGTAGCCGGGTCCCGCTGTGTGACGAGCCGCGGAAGACAGCTGTGACCCCTCGTACAAGACACAGAGCGCTTACATAACAGTCTAAAAGCGTCCACGTCGCTGCCACTTTACTCAGCCCCATCACTGGAGCTGTGGAGTGTTTAACCAAAGGCCTGGAGAAACAAACCGGGGTTTTGTTTTCCGCGAGACGGCGGGTGAGCGAGAGGGCGGGCGAGTGAGCGAGAGGGCGAGCGAGAGGTGAGGTCGAGCCACAGAGAGCCGGCTGTAATGAGGACGCTGCCCAGAGGCCAGGCAAGGACTGTGTACGTGGTGCCTTGGCCCAGGAGGTTGTTGATCCACTGAGCCACGCTGTGTATTCAGATGACATGTGTACAAAAACCCGTTGCACAGATGCTTTTATTCACATTTTCGCACGGGGCCACGCACTCAGGACACACAGATCGGGGACAAATCCTTCATAACTATCAATCAGATGTAGGAGTGTAGAATCCCTGCTGAACCAATACAGCTCAAGCATTGGCACAGGAACCGGGGGAATGGGTCGGACGCCGACATCAGCAACCCCACCATGAAAAGCACCCCCTCTCGGGTGAGCGTTTCTAATTAAAGTTAGCAAAAGTTAAAGTAAGCAATTATCTCAAGGATTCAAGGAGATTTTATTGTCATGGTACATGAGGTGGAACGAAATTGTGATCTTACGATCCAGTTTACATCCAGGAGCAATTTTTTTAAAATAGATAAATATAGATAAAATAAAATAAAAAAAGAACACAATAAAATAGAATAGAACAAAATAGACATCAAGATAAATACACAAATTTTTTTGAGAGTAGGCAGATGGCAGCAACATGAAGTCCAGAGTGCAAGTTTGCTAAAGCAGCATGAGAGTGTGAATTAAGAGCATAAAGTGTCTCAGTGCAGTTTAAAGTGACAGTGTTTGTAAACAGTAATTGTCCTTGTAAAGTGACAGTGCAGTGTGTTGTTTAGGTGGAGTTTAAGAGTCTTAAGAATTAAGAAGAAAGTCTTAAGAATTAGGTGGAGTTTAAGGCCCCGTCCACACGAACCCGGGTATTTTTAAAAACAGAGGTTTTTGTCTCCGTTTTGGCCTTCCGTCCACACGAAAACAGCATTTTCTGTCACTAAAAAAAAGGGAGGTTTTCGAAAACGCCTTCCAAGGTGGAGATTTTTTAAAACTCCGCTCCAGCGGAGCCGTGTGGACGGGGAAAAACTGAGGTTTTTGAAAACGCTGACATCACACAGCAAGTCTGCGCATGTCTGCTTTTCATTTACGAGCTGGAGGGGATTCTTTTCGGCGCAACAACAGCGAACTCCGGCCGTTTAAAGCATATTTACACCCAGCTGATCAAACTAATGAACTTACTGACCTCTCTGACCCAACAGCACGGAATTACACAGAACCAGCTTTAAACGCTGTAACACGTTTTACCAGTGTAGCTGAGAGCAGTGATAGTGGCGAGTTCAGCTGTTCTACACACTACTCTTATCAGTATGAGCTTTAATTATACTGATCCAACACCCCCCTGGATACACTGACAGACCAGCTTCACCAGCAAAACTCAAAATACATCATTTACTGTTACTGGAGCTCCTCAACCAGCCTGTTTACTCCCCCATCTGTCTTGATTTTACAGCGGGTCAGTAATGTGGGTTATAATGATTTTGTTTATAGATTCTGATAAATTTTATTATGCAGTGAAAAAATAAGTTGTTTGGTGTTTGTTTCTCGTTGTTTAGTACATTAAGCCACGTAAAGATTTGTCCTGAAACAGGGACAGCACCTGGATTGGTTCCGGTCTCTCTGCAATGTGTGGATTAATAACATGTTCACAGCTTAATTTAACGTTATTCTCACATTACCTAACACAGCGGAGGTAGCGTTACTAAAATGCACTGTGTGCAGTTTTTTCCGATCCTCCTGTCCGGAGGTACAGACCCTACAGCGAGCGGTAAAAAATCGGTGGGACAATTAAAAAAAATAATGAGTTGTTGCTGAGGAGTGACGAGAAAACGTCCAAGTGTCTAGAGAATCGCTGTTCATTTCAGTGTTTTTGAGTGGTATGGTGTTTCCGTGTGGATGGAGATATTTCTGAAAACGCTGCTCGTGTGGAAGGGGCTCGTAGGTAGGATTGAGATGTTGTGCTCGTGGGCTCCCCCTACAGTTGCAGAGTGTAATAAATGTACACAGCACTGTCGTAAAACCTCCCCCCGCCGTCTCCCGGCACTTTTTTTATCTGCAATACCAACATAACATTGTTGATTATATGTGCACAAAGTTATGATCGTTGTGAATGGAAATGCGTTAGATAAAGACCTGTTCATAAACATATGCATATATTTTTACATATATACAGTAGACTGTTATTACTACTAAAATGTACTACATAAATAGTGGAAAATCCACCTGAATATAAGCTACTTTTTTCATCAGAAAGTAAAAAGCACACGGAAATAATTACAACAAATCTGAACTGCATCATCAATTTGTCTCTTTTAGCATAAAATGTTTACTTTATTGTAATCACGACTAAAACAAGACATTTTTTTCTGTGTCTACAACTAATAAAACAGTGTATTTACGGAGTAGCACTGTTAGCCTTCACCACGAAATGAGCACAACATGAAATTATAGTAAAACAAAAATACAGTATCAGTAAAATCAGCTTTTACAAGCCCCAGACTAAAATGTATATTTCAGTTTAGGGCAATATACTGCAAGCTAAGCTTACAAACAGCCATATTTTACACTTAAGATGATATATTTACACATTTAACCCGATCGCAAAAACTAATCACAAATGCTAATCGCTACTAGCTTCCACCTTACACTCTGGTTGTTTTAATAACCTTTTAACTCTCTTATTAACATGTTAAGCTCCTTACAAACAAGAAATATCCCCTGAATTACTCATAATCTGTTTTTGTCTGGTACTATCTGATCTCTCCTCACAATAAAACAGCACAAACGAACAGCACAAAAGATTTGCTTGAATAAACAAATCTTATGAACGAATATTTTAAGTGAACGGATTCTAATGATTCAGTTCATTTAAAAGAGCTGCTGTGCCCATCAGTACAGTTAGTGTCTGTAAAGAATTTTTTGTAGTCCTTGTAGATCTGTTAGAACTACAGGTTCGAAAGCAGGAAGCAGTTCTGGAAAGAGGCGCAGTTCTGGCGAGCGTTGGCCACGAACGCCTAACATACTTACAGTGTCTGGTTTGAGCTCAGAGAGGACCGCTATTCCTCTTTTACACCTATTACTATTAAGCTTATTAGTTATTTCATTTTTTGGGAGCACTTTAAAATAAGGCTCCTTTGTAAAGGGTTTCTAAATATTTTTATAGGAGTTTATTATTGGTTATAAATTAAGTTGTGAATACTTTAAAAGCACTTAATAAACACATAAATAGAAAGAACAACACTGACAGCTAGAAATGTGCATTTCCCTATCACTACTGATGCTGGTTGCACAGCTAAAATGACTCCCACCATTTGGTAAGTGGTTGCTATGGTGTCTGTGGTGGTTGCTAAGGTCTTGCTAAGTGGTTGCTAAGGTTTTGCTATGGTATATGTGGTGGTTGCTAGCTGCCTGTTAGTGGTTGCTAAAGCGTTGCTATGATATCCATGATGGTTACTATGGTGCTGCATGGGACTTTGGGGAGCTTTAGGGCGCTCCTCATTGATGTCATTAATGTTATGGTTGATTCTCTCCTTCCATCTATGTTGTTTTTTTCAGGAGACATGCGTTCAGGTGATTTTTATCTGACGTTAGTGATGGAGAGTAAGATATTTTAATTGGGTGTAATGTACCTGATGTTAGTGTTTGAATGAGTGTATTTAAATTAGGCACTCACATGCCCCAGCAATGGGTGGACCAAAGACCCAAGTTCCCAGCAGCTTTATTTATTTTGTTAGAACATTACCTGTTAAGGCTTACCTAAATTTTACAATCATTTTTCTGCTTTTTTAATGGGTCATCCATGGTACCTTTTTATAATTTTATTTTATGTGATATATGTTGTAAAACACCATAGCAACCACCATGGATACCATAGCAATGCTTTAGCAACCACCCAACAACCAGCTAGCAAGGACTCAAGGATTCAAGGAGACTATATTGTCTTTTGCATCACATGTGGTACATGATGTGGAACAAATTGATGCCATAGCAACACCTAAGCAACCACTTAGCAAGACCTTAGCAACCCCCTAGCAACCACCTTGCAACTGCCTAGCAACACCATAGTAACCACCATGGATACCATAGCAATGTCTTAGCAACCGCCCAACAACCAGCTAGCAACCACCACAGATAGCATAGCAACACCTTAGCAACCACCACAGACACCATAGCAACCACTTAGCAACAGCTTAGCAACGTTATAGCACCCACCACAGATACAATAGCAACACCTTAGCAACCATTCAGCAAGACTTTAGCAACCACCACAGACACAATATCAACCACCTAGCAACTACTTAGCAACATTATAGTACCCAGCATAGATACAATAGCAAAACCTTAGCATCCACCACAGACACCATAGCAACACCTTAGCAACTACTTAGCAAGACCTTAGCAACCACCACAGGTACCATAGCAAGACCTTAGCAACACCTTAGCAACCACTTAGCAAGACCTTAGCAACCACCACAGGTACCATAGCAAGACCTTAGCAACCACTTATCAAGAGCTTAGCAACATTATAGCACCCACCACAGACACCATAGCAACACCTTGGCAACCAGCTAGGAACCACCACCGATACCATAGCAAGACCTTGAGGTGGTATGTTGTAAAATTTAAGAAGGGTTCCAAAACTTGTCACACAGAGTAAACCCAACGTTAGTGATGGTGTTACTAATTTTAACGTTAGTGTTTTCAGGTTAATTACATTAATAGACTCCTTCATAAAGGAGCCTTGTTTTAAAGTGGTATCATTTTTTTATTTCTTTCTCTAAATAACTGAATGAAATATAATAATAGTTCTGACAAGATCATTTACTTCCTCCATCGAATTGAGCAATTTGCTCTGTTTTCCCAGTTTTAAAAACACTTATACAACCGAGAGCAGCAGGATTATGCAACCCAGAATCAGCCTGACTTGAACAGGAGTTAATTTAAGGTAACCGGAGAAGCGTCGTGTTCTTTCTGTATCCACAGTAATCCTGCAATAATAACACACATCACCTCCTTACACCGCAAGAATGCCTCAGTTAGCAGCACACGGACTGTCTGTACAGTACATGATGTGCTCAGTGTGTGTGTGTGTGCAGAGTGAGAGGAGTGTGTGCAGTGTGAGAGGAGTGTGTGCAGTGTGAGAGGAGTGTGTGCAGTGTGTGTAGTAGGCGGTTATCCTTAACCCAACACACCGCAGCATCACCTTTCACCCAGTAGCCCTGGAGGAACCCAGTCGGCTCCAACTGACCGCCGTCCAAGTGGGGTGACCACCGTTCCACTCGTTAGACCGCCTTTAGGTCACGCTTCTGTTCTTCACGGTCAAAATATCAGAAACCTGTGGTCAATGTTCTCCAACCCAACGTTCAGCACACCTCATTAAACTCTGTACTTTAACCCTTTAATAACCCAACATACCACAAACTCAGATATTACATAGTTAATAATAAAAATATGGTGCTTTTTGGCCCTCAGAAATGAAAACAGAATCAGTTTCTAAATCAGTTTTTTTCTGATTTTGCTATTTATAGGTTTATGTTTGAGTTAAATTAATATTGTTGTTTTATTCTATAACCCACAAACAACATTTCTCCCAAATTCCAAATTAAAAAATAATTATGAGAGCATTTGTTTGTAAAAAAAAATGAGAAATGGCTGAAATAACAAAAAAAGATGCAGAGCTTTCAGACCTCAAATAATGCAAAGAAAACAAGTTCATATTCATAAAGTTTTAAGAGTTATATATTTGGTGGAATAACCCTGGTTTTTAAATCACAGTTTTCATGCATCTTGGCATCATGTTCTCCTCCACCAGTCTTACACACTGCTTTTGGATAATTATATGCTTTCACTCCTGGTGCAAAAAATTCAAGCAGTTCAGCTTTGTTTGATGGCTTGTGATCATCAATCTTCCTCTTCATTACATTCTAGAAGTTTTCAGTCTTACACACTGCTTTTGGGTGACCTCATGCCATCAGCAGTTCAGGTTGGTATGATAAGACCCACTTATTAGGTCTTCGCCTATCATTAGTGATGCCCCAACACCAGGAAGGTTTTGAAGACAGCACATGCCTCCTCCAACACGTGAGGTCAAACTCCGCCTCTTTTTACACTGAGTAGCATCACAGTGCACTCAGAGGAAAGTACAGGGACTCGGTTCGGATACATCAGCTCACAGACGCAACCTTGTGCTGATCCACATCACCCTAGGAGTGATGAGAGGTAAAAAGCGCCATCTACTGTACCCACCCAGAGAGAGCAAGGCCAATTGTGCTCTATCAGGGCTCTGGCAGGTGAAGGCAAGCTGCATGACCAGGATTTGAACCAGTGATCTAAAGTGCTGCTTACGATTGAAAGATTGCTGGTTCGAATCCTGGTCATGCAGCTTGTCATCAGCTGTCGAAGCCCTGAGAGAGCACAACTGGCCTTGCTCTCTCTCTGGGTGGGTGGATGGGAATTTTTGTAGAACACAAATCCATTCACACACAGTGTTCAGAATGAGCTAAGAGATCTGTAGCGAGAACAAGCCTGGTCACTTTAAGTTACAGAGTGACTCATTCTCTCTCTCTCTCTCGCTCTTATTCTCTTTATCTCTTTCATTCTCCCCCTCCCTCTCGCTAAGAGCTACTTCAGACTACATCCCTTGTTGAGACATGAATACACACAGATCGAAAGCTAAAAGATAAAAATATAAAAGCTGTTATTACAGTTACTGACTAAAAATCACGAAGAAACATGTTTTTTTTCTTTTCTTTTTTCAGATCTGAAGATAAATGTTGTCTCATCACTTATGTATCCCTAAAGAATCTTTCAGTTAGTAAATCCACCAAAGAACCACCAAAGAACCCACCCTCTCACTAGGACTCACAATGCTCTTGACAGTAGGAGGGCCAGGAGAATTAAGGGCATGCCTCCTCTCATTCATGTGAAGTCAGGCCCCGCCTCTTTTCCAGCGGCCACTAATCAGTGCAGCATCACTAGGCAGCATCACAGCACACTCAGAGGAATGCACTGGATCCCCAACTTTAATAAATCAGCAAATTGTAGCTTGGTGAAAAATCTGGCAACCAAGCAGGCCTACATTTATGGAAGTGTTGCAGTATAAAAGTGAAACCCTGCCATGAGAAGTAGCAACACATGTGTCTGCAGGATGTCCATGCTGCACTGATTGGTGGCAGCTGGAAAAGAGGCGGGGCCTGACTTTACATGAATGGGAGGAGGCATGCCCTTAATTCTCCTGGCCCTCCTACTGTCAGGAGCATTGTGAGTCCTAGTGAGTGGGTGGGTTCTTTGGTGTTTCTTTGGTGGATTTACTAACTGAAAGATGCTGAGCTGTTAGTGTTCCTTGTATCACTACTAGGGATAACTGACTATCTGGTTAGCGATGCCAACCAGATCATCACAGCAGCATTTGGTCATTGTGTTGCTCCACAGCAAAGGCAAGTTTGAGGCACTCGCTGTGATGTCTCCATAAATTAATCTGTTATTGGATACTGAACAAAACCTAGATTCACTAAAGATTAAATGGTTACAGTCCACAGAAGTTCAGATTTCTTGTTTGAGACAGCATTGATAATGAAATTGAGGAAGGGCAGCCTACAGACGAGACATGACTTAGATGCAGACCCTGCGCAAAGTGCGTTGTGATGCTCTTTGCTATCTTACACCCCATCAACAGTCTATTTGCACCTTTCACCTGCGCCATTAAAATAGCGTCAGAGTTTAGGAACAAATCTACACTGATGGTCTGGTGTGGTGGCCTGGAAGTGAGGCGTGTTCAGGTAAATATCTGGCGTGTTTCTATATATTTTGGTGGCAGAAAACACAGGTGCGCCACTGACTGATTAAAACCCTGACAACAGTCAATCATCAGAGTCCATTCCTATTGGTGCTCCCAGTGCACAAATGCACTGCAGAGCACAAAGCCGATGCCATCTTGGCATCATGTTCTCCTCCACCAGTCTTACACACTGCTTTTGGATAACTTTATGCTGCTTTACTCCTGGTGCAAAAATTCAAGCAGTTCAGCTTGGTTTGATGGCTTGTGATCATCCATCTTTCTTTTGATTATATTCCAGAGGTTTTCAATTTGGTAAAATCAAGAAAAAACATCATTAAGTGCTTCTTTTTTTTCAGAGTGCATTATAAAATCTAATAAAGTGGTCTGAGGATTTTCGGAAAAATTACGAGGACTGCAGCATCTCTCCTCTTCTACATATTAAATGTTAAAAAGTTGAAACACTTGAAACAGGCTTTCATTTTTTTCTCATTTCCATTTCATCTCTTTATTCATCTTTTGAAAGCGTTATAATTGATGTTCATAAAAGGAATAATTGATGTTGATCAGAAATCTAAACAATGAATTCAGTTTTAACTGCTGCTATAATTAATTACACTGCAGGCTGACGCAACAATGAGCACTGCCCCAGGATCAGCTGAGTGATATAATGTATAATTCACTTACAATAACTGTGAGGGGATGAGTTTCTCATTCCACCCACACGCTTCAGAGGATGACACTTATCTAATTGTCAGAATGGCTTGTATTATTTGTCATTTCCTGTTCGTCACTTGAGCTTGATCCTTGTCCTGCTCATCCTTGGCTCTTCAAAGAGCTGTTTTATCATGATTCTATTCACATCTGACTTCATGAAAAATGAAAAACCCTTGCTGTGTGTGTGTGTATATATGTGTGTGTGTGTGTGTGTGTGTGTGTGGATTAGCATTATCCTACTGAAAAATCCTGCATCACACACACTATATTATAATTGTTTAATTCGCTTAGAATAACAGCAGCAGCAGAGTTTCTCACTCCACCCACACGCTTTAAATTAACATTATTAGGAATTTCAATTACATACAAAGTTAAACATCACAACAAAGAGAAGTGTATATAAAAAAATACAGCAATTTACATGCAATACAAACATTTACAATTCATACACACAGGGGTTGGACAATGAAACTGAAACACCTGGTTTTAGAGCACAATAATTCATTGTGGTGACGGACAGTTCTGGTGGAAACAGGAGAGTTGAGGTGCACATTGAATTCTGCCGTGATTTGATCAGCCGTGGTTTTATGTTTTTTGGATACAATCCGGGTTAGCACCCATACATCCCTTTCAGACAGCTTCCTCTTACAGCGTCCACAGTTAATCCTGTTGGATGTGGTTGGTCCTTCTTGGTGGTATGCTGACATTACCCTGGATACCGTGGCTCTTGATGCATCACAAAGACTTGCTGTCTTGGTCACAGATGCTCCAGCAAGACGTGCACCAACAATTTGTCCTCTTTTGAACTCTTTTGTCACCCATAATGTTGTGTGCATTGCAGTATTTTGAGCAGAACTGTGCTCTTACCCTGCTAATTGAACCTTCACACTCTGCTCTTACTGGTGCAATAATGTGCAATTAATGAAGATTGGCCACCAGGCTGCTCCAATTTAACCATGAAACCTCCCACACTAAAATCACAGGTGTAATCGCACGAGGGTCCATGGATGTTGGTTCTTAGTTTTTGTTTTAGCATTTTTTTAGTTTTTAATTATTTTTTTTTTTTTAACAGATTTGGGATCTCACATGTTGATAGCACAGTTTGTGGTAAAATCAGACACAGTCAAAAAAGTAAAAAGTAACACATATATAAACACACATATGGAATTACATAGTAAACAGTGAACAAAAAAAAATTAACAATCCCCTGATCTAATCGCCTGATTGTTTTGCATCTCGTTTTCCACAATTTACAGTTTACAACACAGATAACAAGCCAATAAAATTCTCTATTATTTTTTAAAAGATTATTTATATTCATTAAAGACGCCGTACTTAACAGAGGTACAATTTATATCTACATTATCTATTTTTTTATTCTATTTTTTCATATTACACCACAGTTCTTTCACTCTTTCACATTCTAACAAGAGATGTTCAACAGTTTCATGCCGTGCTCGTCCTTGGCATTTCAAAGAGCCTTTTTAATCACCATTTTTGACACATCTACATTTAATTCTAGTGAATTCCCCAGTAAAACATGCAGAATGAAGAGGGGAGGGGGGGGGGAACGGCTGGTAACATTATATGGAGCTGAACGCTCCGGCTCAGGGGCTCAGGATGCACTGGGCTCATTAGGGTCACCACACAATAACCCGATAAATGAGGGGAAGTTGGCTGCAGGCGGCGAGATGACTCAGTTCTGGGGGCTGACGATGGAAGGCTGCTAATTTTAAAGCGTTAGATGTGCGTAAGAGAGAGAGAGAGAGAGAGAGAGAGAGAGACTGATCAAATATGAAAATGTTCTCTCTCTCTCTCCAGATGTGACGCGTATGACTCACCCACCACTTGACAGGGTTACATAACGCAGGCCTTCTTCATTATTGGTTGACAACGCCTCACATTCATCCTGCCCTTGCTGTGACTTTCAAGGGCTACAGTTGGAGAAGTGTTCTTCAGAATGTATAAGGTACTTAGTGCCTCTTACTGGTGGAACACAGGAATACAGAACTTCAAGGAAAAAAGATGAGATTTTCTGTTTGTTTGGGGTAACAATAAAAAACAATTTGTTATTTTTTTCGTTCTTTATTTATTTAGTTACAAGTTCATGATTATTAACGGCAATTAAGGAACACATATTGAATTATACAGTAAACAGCAAAAAAGTGTCCTCAACAATCCCCCGATCTAAACCTGATCAACTGAGGCCCCGTCCACACAAATCCATATGTTTTTAAAAACTGAGGTTTTTGTCTCAGTTTTGGCCTTCCGTCCGCACGAAAACAGCATTTTTGATCACTGAAAACGGAGCTTTTTCAAAACACCTTCCAGCGGATCTGTGTGGACGGGGAAAACAGAGCTTCTGAAAACACTGACGTCACACAGTGAGTCTGCACTTTTTCTTTACACTAGCTTAGACTGTTTAGAATGAGCCTGAAACAGGGACAGAACCTGGATTAATCACTGCGATTTGCGGATTAATGACATGTTTACAGCTTAATTTAATGTTGCTCTCACATTAAGTAACACAGCGGAGGCACCTAAATATGCTGCATGCAGTTTTTTCTGATCCTCCTGTCTGGAGGTACAAACCTTTCGGTGAGAGAAGATTCTGGTCATTGGAATTCTGGAATGCCATTTCCATGTGGACGGGGAGATTTCTGAAAACGCAGCTCGTGTGGATGAAAATATTTTTTTTAAATGGAGACAAAAACCTCAGTTTTTAAAAATATCCAGATTCGTGTGGACAGGGCCTGAGATTTTCAACCCTGGTGCTGAAAGCTCCTTCACACTCAGCTCTGCTTCCTGCAAGCTGTAGCCTCCGAACTACATTTACCAGGATGCACCACACACTGACATCACACCCAATTCTGATCACATGACATTTCCAAGAAGTAGATCACCTGAGTAATAGCCACATGGTTTAGCCCTATAACAGTGGATCATTTGCTCATTTGAGTCAATGCATTTTTTTCTATTGCCTGTGTTACTCCCACTTATTTTAACCTTGCTTTTGTATTTAACGACCTTGATTATTGCCAGCACTCTGATATTGCATTGCCATGTTTGACCCCTGGAGCTTCACAGAGTGAAGGAAAAGCAGCAACTATTGTTCAGCACCTCCAGGAACTCCTTCCTTCAAGACGCTGAGAAAACTATTCCAGGTGCCTCTCCCTCATGAGGACACTGAGATTAAAATACCAAGAGTGTGCAGATCTGTCCTCAAAACTCTGACTCTTCTTTATCAGATGTTTTTGCATAATGATGAAACAAATGTTTTCTATCGATGAAAGGTCTAGACTGCAGACATGACAGTTAAGTGTTTAAGAGATATGTACCAATCCATTTGTCCATATAGTGTAGTGTTTATCATCGCTGGTCAATGAAAAAAAAAAAAGTCTTCATTTTTGTTCTCTAAAAATCTAAATTTTTAGTTTAATACACAATTTAAATGGAAAAAACTCTCGCTTACACTGTGTCAAACTTTCTTGATGAATGTTCCAATAGAGATTTTCCAAAATGACAGTATCTGAAATAAACAGTTTTCATTGTCTTTCATTAAAAGTTAAGAAGGTTTTAACTTTGTCCTGTTAAGATGCTGTTTTGGAGATACTTATCATGATTATTATTATTATCTTATAGGAATCTAAGCCTACCCTATAGTGATTTAGAACAATATTTGTGAAATATAAGTATAATTTTTTTTTCTGTTTATTATTAGTTAAATACATTAGCATGTATTGGCATGTCAATTCTGTTGTAAACTTACATTTACTCCATTTCTTTGCAGTATTTTTTCATTTCTTTGTTTTACTGCTCTCATCAGTGACCACGTGTGTAAAGCTGAGTGAAATCCTCGTCGCCCAATGAGGCGAAAGCTCAGGTCAGTGAAGCTCCTGACTGCAGGAAATTTCTGAACAGGCTTCTGGTGAAACACCACATAACAACCAAAGCCAGCTGCTAAGAACAAACACAGCACACAAATTGCAATGGCTGCCAAACATGCTTTCAAAATAAAAGTTTATTTTAAAACAGTTTCTGCTTTTTCTGCAGTATCCTTTTTGGGGGGTACAAATTTACCTATCTACCCCCGATTACTACACCAATGATCAGTGGTAACATATTGTAGCTGCTCTCAAGACTTCTTGTCCTGGTCTGAAAGATATTTAACCCTTCACCAGGACATATGGCAGACAGGCCGTGATCTGTGGAGCTGCAGACTCTCCTGGGCATTAAGAGGTAATTAGGGTTACTGCACTGTATGAAGATGAGTGGGTATCATTTACACTCAAAACAGGTACCTTTAGCTGCATCTGAACCTCATATCATTTTACATTCACTTACATAAAACTGTAAAACAAACTGATAATATACATTAATGCTGTGATAAAGTAAGGTTATACATGCATAATGTTTTTTATGTGGGTAATCACATATAACTTTTCACATTTTTAGCCATTTGCAGGTGAAGCATTTTGGTTGCCAAATATTTTTGTGCATCCCTAGTTTATTTGCTTCTCATATTCATCCCATATTCTCATATTTTGTCACTTTAAAAAGTTTACCTAAAAATAAGTGAAGGAAATAGCCAAAGTCTCTTTACAGTCAGAAAAGTTCAATTGTTTACCTCATTTCATCTCAGAAGAGTTTATAATCTTTTAGATAATAAAATTATCATCATATATGAGAAATATCTTCTGTATTTTCTATAGAAAATTCCTATACAATTTCATTGTATAAATTCCAGAATGTGGTGCAGCACCTTGACCTTTAAACTGCTGTCAGTAATAAATAAACCGTGGAGAATCTTTACGTTTCTGTAGAAGCTTCACAGATCTTTTCTCTTTGGTATATTAATATACAGCTCTGGAAAAAAATAAGAGACCACTTCAGTTTCTGAATCAGTTTCTCTGATTTTGCTATTTATAGGTTTTTGTTTGAGTAGAATAGAATGAACATTGTTGTTTTATTCTATAAACTACAGACAACATTTCTCCCAAATTCCAAATAAAAATATTATAATTTAGAGCATTTATTTACAGAAAGTGAGAAATGACTGAAATAACAAAAAAAGATGCAGATCTTTCAGACCTCAAATAATGCAAAGAAAACAAGTTCATATTCATAAAGATTTAAGAGTTCCGAAATCAGTATTTGGTTTTTTAATCAGTTTTCGTGCATATTGGCATGTTCTCCTCCACCAGTCTTGCACACTGCTTTTGGATAACTTTATGCTTTATGCTAAAAATTCAAGCAGTTCAGTTTGGTGGTTTGATGGCTTGTGATCATCCATCTTCATCTTGATTACATTCCAGAGGATTTCAATTTGGTAAAATCAAAGAAAATCATAATTTTAAGTGCTCTCTTATTTTTTCAGAGATGTATTTATCCAATAGTGTGCTCTTCTGAGAAGCATTTGAATGAATGGTGTCTAAAAAGTCCAGAGTTTATGGAACTGCTGCCATGGTGCTACTGCATGCCTGATTCCCAGTGGTGCTGAAGAGTAGATCTCTGTCCAATCGGCTTTGGAGGTCCAGGATCCTGAAAGAAGAGGAATAAACATGCATTTACTAATATCCTTACACCAAATCAAGCACACCATTATGAACACACATTATTTCTACACCCATTATTAAGTTTTCCAGCTTTACTGATCATATAGTGGCTTGGATTCATACCCTTTTAACCTTTTTTACATTTTGTCACCTTACAACAATAAATTTAAATATATTTTATTGTGATTTAAAGTGATCGACCAACACAAAGTAGCACATAATTGTGAAGTAGAACAAAAATTATACAATATTTAAAAAAAATCTAAAAAATGTGATGTACATAAATGTGCAAGTATATCAATACTTAGAGCCACATTTCGCTGTAATTACAGCTGTAATTTTCATGTCTCTCCACAGAAGCTCAATGGGATTTAGGTCTTTTAGGACTTTGACTGGATCATCCTAACACATGAATATATTTTTGATCTAAACCATTCCACTGTAGCTCTGTAGCGCTGTGTGTTTAGGGTCATCGTCTTGCTGGAAGGTGAATCTTCTTCCCCAGTCTCAAGTCTTTTGCAACCTAAAACAAGTTTTCTTCCAGGATTTTCCTGTATTTAACTCTATCCATCTTCCCACCATCAACTCTGATCAGCTCCTCTGTCCTGCTGAAGAAAAGCATCTCTACAGCATGATGCTGCCACCACCATGTTTCACAGTGAGGATGGTGTGTTTAGGGTGATGAGCAGTGTTGCATTTAGGTCAAAAAGTTCCACTTCGGTCTCATCTGACCACAGAACCTTCTTCCACGTTTACTGTGGTTTACTGTGTTCCTACATGTATTGTGGCTACAAACTGCAAACAGCACTTCTTATGTCTCTTTTAAATATGGCTTTCTTATTGCTGATCTAACATAAAGGTTAGATTTGTGGAGCGCAGGACTTATAGTTGTCCTGTGGACAGATTCTCCTGATTCAACTGAGCTGTGGATCTCTGCAGCTCCTCCAGAGTGACCATGGGCCTCTTGGCTGCTTCTCTGATCAGTGCTCTGTTACAGTTCAGTGGGGGAGGTGGACTCAATTGAAGAGTTGTTGTATCTATTTATTTGCTTAATATTATTTATCAATATATTTGATATTACTCGTGCACCTGTGTGTGTGTGTAGATGGTTTGCTGTATCTAGGATGGAGTGGTTGAACCGGGGTTTGAACTTTGGCCTTAGATAGCAGTGGAGAAAAAGGGCGGGAAAATCAAAACAAAGGACCTGCAGCCACATGGCATGGCCCAAACAAAGGAAAGGAAATGAAACTTAAAGAAACTTAGAAAAGGCTTCTTGAAAACCAAAACTTAGCTAAACAAAACTTAGAGATCTTTCCTCTCTTTTTGTGGCTTCTTTTAAGATCTCTTTTTTTGTGAGCCTATATATTTTTTTTAAGATCTTTTATTTTTTGAGGCTTCTTTTAAGAGTTTTTTTCTTTATATATATTTTTTCTCTTTCTTTCTTTCGCCGCTGTTACCGGTCACCCCTCTACAAAGGTGTGAAGGTGAACTGAGTTTTGGCTGGGGTTTTTAAGCTGTGTTCACAGCTGAGCCTGATTTGCACTAATTACTACTGGGGATTCTGGGACTTGGAGTTTTTTGCCCCAGATCCACCAGCTCTTCCACTGCAGTGTCCAGGCCCTCTGCTGGTGGTTGGCGGCACATGCTGCTTTCTAACACGCTCTCCTTGCTTGCTCTGTCTGACCCACTAAGACCAGCACAACACACACTAACACAACATAATTTCACTACAAATTGTTGTGCTCGATTGGTGAATATCCACTGTTACCATTTTTAAAACTGATCCAGTAATCAGTATTATTATACGACTGATACTGAAAATGATCACTGGATGAAATATCACTATTATTCTACAATACTACTTACTGTAAACACGTAACCCCAGAACTCAGGTCTACATGTGTTCAAGCCTACATGCCAATATTTTATGCTATTATTTCTCAATCCTGTCTTCAATCCTGGTCTTAACAAACACGCAGTCAAAGCTTTGATTAATGAGTTATTTTAATATAGTTGAAAAATGACTTACCTCGTCTACTTTAGAGTGAGGCGGAGGCCAGATGAGCGTCAACTTGCCCCTGTACACATGATCTGCATGGATGAAACAGATAATATTAAAGTTGTTTACAAATATCAGAGGTGTAAACCGAAATATTGGGTATCTCTACTTTACTACTAGTACTTTACTACTTTCTCTACTTTTAAAATAGCCTGGTTAGTTTGTTCCCCCCACACTCCAGCAAGAACACAGCAGATATACAGGGGTTGGACAATGAAACTGAAACCTGTTTTTAGAGCACAATAATTTATTGTGGTGACGGACAGTTCTGGTGGAAACAGGAGAGTTGAGGTGCACATTGAATTCTGCCGTGATTTGATCAGCCGTGGTTTTATGTTTTTTGGATACAATCCGGGTTAGCACCCGAACATCCCTTTCAGACAGCTTCCTCTTACAGCGTCCACAGTTAATCCTGTTGGAACTGCAGTCCAACTAAGCTTCTTTAATATATTTACATTGTTCTGTATGTAAAATACATTCATTTATTTTTAATAAGCATATATGCAACTGAAACTCCCTAACATTAACATTAACATTTTAATAGTTTAACATTATAGTCATTATGGCTTTTAGAAAAATGTGTTTTGAGTTTTGGGGAGGGGGATAGTGCACTATAGGACTATAGGACTTTGGTTCTTAATGGCTTTATTTTTTCTCATTACATTACCTTTTTTAACTTTTATACCCTAAGTAGTTTTAAAACCAGTACTTTTTTTAAACACATTTACTTTAAGAGTAAAAAGCTTGAGTTGATACTTCTACAGAAGTATTCTAAACCCTATTATCTACTGTATACTTCTACCTACAGAGTAATGAATGGAGATACTTTTTTTAAACCCTTTGCATAAATTGTAAATTATTACCTGAGGACACTGTGGAAGCAGCCTCTGGACAGGAACTCTTGGTACTTCCTTCTTCCTGTTGGTCTCCTGATCTGTTCCACTGGTCACCGTAGAGTCGACTCCTCAGCCTCCTGAGTTCCTGCTCTCGCTCCATCGCCTCCTTTATCTCCTTCTCCACGTCGGGTCTCAGAGACAGAGAGGGGCGGAGCTTAAAGAATGGGTTCTTTCCTTTTAGAACCGAACCTTCCTCATCCTCCTTTCTGTTATCTTGTACTGAGAGCATCGTCCAAGAACTGCAGTCTAGAGAACTGGAGCTTATAGAGGGACGTAGTGATTTCTGAACTGAATGTGTTTCATTAGAGGATGCTGAAGTGGCATCATCCTCTAAATATTTAATTTGACATTCTTTGTGACTGTCAGTGTCATTTTTGTGAGACTCTCTCCCAGCTGATGGACATGTAGAGTCTTTCAAATGGTGGTTTGTAAAGAAATCCAAACTGCGGGTACGTTCCAGGCTTTGCACCAATGGGGTGTCAGCATTTTTGGCAGTGAACGAGGACGAAAACAGTTTCCTGCCCTTGGAAGAAACTTGTACATCCGTTTTTTTGGACTGGTGAAAAGACTCAAACAGCATCCTCCTTTCCTTCAGTTCCTGGGCATATCCCTCTTCATACAGTCCAGGAATCTTCCCCAGTTTCTTCACGCCCTGCTCCTTCATGGCCTCCTGATTGATGTCCTGCAGCATTTTTCTTTTGGCGAGTCGTCTTTCAACATTCAAGCCTACGTTTGTACCTGAGGACTGGTCTCCGAAGACCTCAGGAGATCTCATCACTGGGATTTCCACCAGTTCCTCAGACTTGTTCTCCAAGTCGTCGAGGCCTCTGGACCGACGCAAGCTCTTCTCCCGCTCTAAACCGTGTCTGATCTCCCTCTGTATGGGGGTCTCCTCTAGAGGCCTCCAAATATTCTGAGAGGAAGATAAATAAAGTTCCATTTGAGTATTCAATTACAGACAAAGTTAGAAGAAATGTAACTTGCTCTTACAGCCTTTAACACTGAAGCCAGGCAACAGTCAACTGTTCCATAAGATATACAGCTCTAGAAAAAATGAAGAGACCACTTCAGTTTCTGAACCAGTTTCTCTGATTATGCTATTTATAGGTTTATGTTTGAGTAAAATGAACATTGTTGTTTTATTCTATAAACTACAGACGACATTTCTCCCAAATTCCAAACAAAAATATTGTAATTTAAAGCATTTATAAAAGAAATGGCTGAAATAACAAAAAAAAAATACCTTAAATAATTCAAAGAAAAGTTCATATTCAACATTTTTTAGAAAAAGTTCAAAGTAAGTTTTTTAATCACAGTTTAATGCATCTTGGGATCATGGTCTCCTCCACCAGTCTTACACACTGCTTTTGGATAACTTTATGCTGCTTTACTCCTGGTGCAGAAATTCAAGCAGTTCAGTTTGGTTTGATGGTTTGTGATCATCCATCTTCCTCTTGATTATATTCCAGAACTTTTCAATTTGGTAAAATCAAAGAAAATCATCAATTTTTAAGTCTCTTATTTTTTTTCCAGAGCTGTACATGTACACCTAAGAGAACGCAGCTCAGGGGAAATGACTACACACTGAAGGTGAGTGTAGATGACAGGAGGCCACACCACACCAAGAGACACTGGGAAAGATGTTGAGTTTCAGTCAACAAGGTTGTTCTGCCCAAATTTAAAGCACACAATGTCTCAGTATAAAACTACAGAACCATGTTCTGGCTTCCCTAGTGGAAAAGAGTAGATTAAAGTATACTAAGCATTATTATGCTATAGTGCACTAAAGTGTTCTTGTAGCCACATTAATATTAATCAGTATATTTAAAGAGTGATAAAATAGAACTTTTTTTTGTACTTATTATACTTTAATTGAATAGAAATAGTACAAAAGTATTACTTCAATTGTGCTTATTGTACTTAACTGTACTAAAATTGAACTATTTTAAATATACTTAAGTAACATTTTAAACATTTAAACTACTTCATGTATGAAACCTCATATTTTAAATATGCTTACAGTAAAATTATAATACATTTAATGATTATTACAACTGTATCACTATTTATTATACACCAGGTAAATTAGGAATGCACTAAAAACTGATGTTAAATATGTTTATATTCTTGTTCCTGTCTTTTGTATGTAGCACACTTTTAATATACTTTATTGGGTATAAAAATATATTTTATTATACTGTACTACAATTTTTAGTGTGTTACAAATGAACTTTTAATTGTTTTGATTAGTAGTATTTCAATTAACTTTCTAAAAAGTTACATGATACATTGTACTTGAAGTGAACTACTGTAACAGCTGTTTTTAACACACTTTGCTAAAAACGTACAAAAGTATATTTAGAAATAAGTGTTTTAGAAGTATATTGAATTAAACTAAAAAAATAAACTAAAAGTGTACTTCATAGTAGTTTATTTTATTAAATACACTTTATTGTACTCTTTTTTTAAAAGTATGATTAAAGTTTACTTTCAAACAATTGATGAAAGCATAATATAAATGTACATTTAATATATTTTTAATTTAAGTACATAAATCAGTTTTTCTTAATATGTTTTAAGAACAATTAAGTATATATATTTTTTTTCACCAGGGTTATTTAATGGGAAAGCACTTTTTTCTAGATGGTTCAGCCTTTTGGTTCAATTACAATGGTTCAGTTTGTAACAGTTTAAAGGCCAAAGCAGCTTATCATCAGTTTTTAAACAATACAACAGAAAATATATCTGCAGTGTGAATCCAAAATATAAATAAAATATAAATGCACAGTATAAAATGTATCAAACACATGAACCTTGGCGTGGATTCTGTTCTAGACTTCCTGGAAAAGTGAAAACACCTGTAACAAGCTATTAGATTCTATAATGAAGATTAATTGCTACTTACCTCCTTACCCATTACGACCTGGTTATCTTCTCCAATACCTGCTGAAGTAGTGCCCACTACTTCCTCTTGATCCTCGTTCTTATGTATGATGTCCACCTCACAAGGCAAGTCATCATCCTCCCCCTCGGTACCTGGTCTCAAGGTAACACTGTTCACTGTAATATTAGTCGTCGCCATGGCAGCAGTGTTTGATGCTGATGGACCGTCTGACACCTGTTGCAATTCCTGATTCTGCTGCACGAGGTGCAAGCGATAGAGCAACAGCTCGCCCTTCTGAATGTTTTCTGCAATTGCATCCTTTGCATGAGGGCTGGAGGGATCACCGTTAGTGATAACCATTGAAAAATAGACATCTTGAGCTTCTTGATCTTGATCAGAAATGGCAAATGTACCATTTGCATCATGTAATGAGGGGTTTCCACAAGGCTCTACAAGGCTCTCTTCAATTTGATCAAAGGAATCCCTTCCTTTCTTCGTATCTACTTCAAAAACGTTGGTGTCATCATCTGCAGCACTATCTATATCAATATCATCGTCATCCTTTGCAATAACTATAGATCCATCTCCAATAAGGCCTACAGACTTCTCGTTCCACTTATTGATGACTTCAGAATTGTTGCTCTCCTCTACTTTTTGGGCAATGATGGTTTTCTTCTTCTGTGAGCAGAAAATCATAATTTCATCTACTGCAGTAATATCTACAGCTTCATCCTTTGGAATACCAACAGTTCCCTCTTCATCGAAGCTGTTGGAGTCATTGTTCTTTTTCTGGTTGACCATATCATTGTTTTTCTTGGCTTTTTGGGCAACAATTATTTTTTCCTTCTCTGAGGAATCGTCAACGCCTTCCTCTTGCCTTGCATTGTCTTCCACAGTGGCACCATCTTTCCCATCATGCTCTTCGGCAGTTTTATGTAATGAGGCGCTTCCACAAGTTTCAACAGTCTCAATTTGATCAAAGGAATCCCTTCGTTCCTTTGTATCTACTTCAAAAATCTGGATTTTATCATCTGCAGTAATATCTACACCTACATCCTTTGGAATACCAACAGTTCCCTCTTCATCGAAGCTGTTGGAGTCATTGTTCCTCTTCTGGTTGACCATACCATTGTTTTTCTTGGCTTTTTGGGCAACAATGACTTTCCCGTTCTTCAAGGAACTTTCAGCTATGTCTTCTTGCCTTGCATTGACTTCCACAGTGGCACCATCTCTCCCATCATGCTCTTCGGCAGTTTTATTTAATGAGGGACTTTCACAAGATTCAACAGTCTCAATTTGATCAAAGGAATCCATTCGATCCATTGTATCTACTTCAAAAACTTTGATTCCATCATCTGCTTTAACATCTACACCTACATTAATTGGAATACCAATAGTTCCACCTTCATTGAAGCTTTTGGAGCCATTGTCCTTCTTCTGGTTGACCTTATCATGGTTTTTCTTGGCTTTCTGGGCAACAATGACTTTTTCCTTCTCTGAGGAATCATCAACCTCTTCCTCTTGCCTTGCATTGTCTTCCACAGTGACCCCATCTTTCCCATCATGCTCTTCGGCAACTTCATGTAATGAGAAGTTTCCACAAGGCTCCAAAGCTTCCATCTGATCAAAGAAATCCCTCTGTTCCTTTGTATCTACTTCAAAAACTTTGATTCCATCATCTGCAGTAATATCTACAGCTTCATCCTTTGGAAAACCAATAGTTCCATCTTCTTTAGAGCTGTTGGAGTCATTGTTTCTCTTCTGGTTGACCATAGCATTGTTTTTCTTGGCTTTTTGGGCAACAATGACTTTCCCATTCTTCAAGAAACCGTCAACCTCTTCCTCTTGCCTTGCATTGTCTTCCTCAGCATCTTTGTCTTTTGTAGATGTAGCATCTTCACCCTGAGTCCTCATAGTTTCTGTAGTATCTTGTCTCTTATCTGTTTTATCTGGATCATTTCTGAAGTTGCCAACCTCATTTTGAAGTTCTTCCAATATGGCGACCTCTTCAGGCTCTTTTAAAGCAAGGATGTTGTCTGTATTGTTGATATTGATATCTATTTCTGATTGGTTCTCTTGCTCTATTGTTTCATCCTTTGGTGTTTCACAGGTTTTTATCTCCTCTGAAGACTCGTCCACATCCAGTAATGATTCAGTAATGGAGCATTCGATGAGTTGTACTGCATGAGTAGAGTCATGTGTTGTCTCTCCTGCCATGTACAGTATATATGTACCTGTATATGTACTGATATATGTTTTTGTGTGTCGATTGCAGGTAGCAGATCTGCAAAAAAATGAATAAAAAAGGGTCTTCATTCAACTTGAAAAAGTATTTTACTGCTTTAACATGACAAATTTCACAGAAATAAAGTGTTAAATGTATTAACACTCATTACTCTGTAGGTAGAATTATAGATACTAGTGTTTAAAATACTTAATTATAACTGAGACATTTTTCTACATGAAAAGGTTCTGATGCTTCTTTCTCCTCCAAGAGACCGGATGGTTCTGGTTGGTAGACTGAGATGTGTAACCCTTATGTGGTGTTCATATTTTTGTTACTCGTTTACTTTGTTACTTGTATTTAATTCAGCAAAATTAAGCAATTTTACATTAAAATGCTTTACACATGCTTGCTTCACCTAAATTGCAAGCAATATAAACAGCTTACATGGTTAATATTTGCCCTTTACCTTTCTTATGTTACATTTCTTTCAAAAAGTGCTACTCTTTTTTTATTAGTATTTTTTTTTAGTATCATTTGATGAAAAATGAAAACGGGTCCCACAGACCCGAACACCACACAAGGGTTAAAAACTCCAGCAGCAATGCTGTGCCTGATCCACACGTACCAACACAACACCTTCAACGGTCTTGTGAAATGCATGGTTTAAATGGTCAGATCTTTTTATGGGAGCACCAGGGGGATCTACTCAATATTAGAAACACTAATAAGCACTAATGTTATGGCAGATTGCTATATTAATGCACATATATTGGCAATATTTAAGAAAGTGTATTGCATTATAGCTGTTTGTGTTTATTGCGTGCAGCAGTGGTAAATATTTATTCCTAGTTAGTCTCCTGCTGAGTGACCTTGTCTTTAATGCTGACCTGCAGGAGGAGCTATAATCAGCTTATGCTTACTCTCACTGTGTGGGCTGTTATGTGCTGTTATGTGCTGTTATGTCTGTGAACTCTGCATCCAGTGATTTTACAATATTGGATAATATTTGTATACATTTAATAAATAGATTAGTCTCATATGGTTTTTATAACATACAGCTCTGGAATAAAAATAAGAGTCCACTTAAAAATGATGAGTTTCTTTGATTTTACCAAATTGATCTGGAATATAATCAAGAGGAAGATGGATGATCACAAGCCATCAAACCACCAAACTGAACGGCTTGAATTTTTGCACCAGGAGTAAAGGCATAAAGTTATCCAAAAGCAGTGTGTAAGACTGGTGGAGGAGAACATGATGCCAAGATGCATAAAAATTGAGATTATAACAGGGTTATTCCACCAAAATTTATTTTTGAACTCTTGAAACTTGAACATAAATATGAACTTGTTTTCTTTGCATTATTTGAGGTCTGAAAGCTCTGCATCTTTTTTGTTATTTCATCTGTTTCTCATTTTCTGGATGCTTTTAACTACTTCATTTTGCACCCGTTGCTTACACAAATGTGCAAATGCACACACACATATAGCTTGTTTAGTCATTGTAGAGAAGTACTGCCAATAGAATATGGCTCTCTAGGGAAGATAAATTAATTTATTGACAGCATTTTCATGCTTATTGCCAGACGTGGGCTACTGGAGAGTTTAGTACTGGAAAGCTCCCAGTAATGGGCCGTGGAGCAGTGGGAGAACTGTGTTCTCTGGAATGCTGGTGCATAGTTTTAGTCAATACTCTGGGATTCAGTCAAATTCTCACAGCAATGTTCCAAAATCTAGTTAACAACCAGAAGTAATATGCTGTAATTCCAAACCACTTCTATCCTCTTATAATACCAAGCTTGAGAAATCCATACATTTCTAGTAATTCAGCTCTGAAAAAGAATTAAGAGACCACTTCAGTTTCTGAATCATTTTCTCTGATTTTGATATTTATAGGTTTATGTTTCAGTAAAATGAACATTGTTGTTTTATTCTATAAACTACGGACAACATTTCTCCCAAATTCCAAATAAAATATTCTCATTTAGAGCATTTATTTACAGAAAATGAGAAACGGCTGAAATAAGAAAAAAGACGCAGAGCTTTCAGACCTCAAATAATGTAAAGAAAACAAGTTCATATTCATAAAGCTTTAAAGAGTTTAGAAATCTATATTTGGTGGAATAATCCTGGTTTTTAATCACAGTTTTCATGCATCTTGGCATCATGTTCTCCTCCACCAGTCTTACACACTGCTTTTGGATAACTTTATGCTGCTTTACTCCTGGTGCAAAAATTCAAGCAGTTCAGCTTGGTTTGATCTTCTATTTGAGTAAGAACCGGACATTGACGAGCAGTTGAGAAATGGAAAGAATCAGCAGTGGAAAAGAGATTTGAGTGGCTTACCTGTCTGAGGAGAGGAGGATGAGTGCCACTGTTAGGGCAGCTCCTCTGGGATTGGAGAAGGGCGGTGTTACCCTCTCTCAGGCTCCGCCTCCTCCCTCCCTCCTGCCTGCAGTGTGGCCTGGGCCTGTAAGGGGACAGCCTGTACTACCAGCTGCCAGCAGGGGGCGACAACTAAAATGTACTATTACCCAAAGGAACTCCAAATCCCAGAGTTCCAAGCGGTGACCAGTGCAAACCTGGCGCACCTGTTGGCACTGGTGTATAAGGCCATATGTCAACAGCAAACTCTTGTCACACCTTTGTTGGAAAACAGCAGCAATAGGGATTAAACATACCAGAGATGAAACACAATCCAGAGGTCATAAACTGTAAGGAAGTATCAGAGGGCAAGGAAAGTATCAGGGTTAATAAATACAAAACAAGCTAAATCAAATAGAGAGAGATTACACAGGCAATGAGAAAACGCTTTATACAAGGAAAAATACATCAATACTCTACAAGGTTTGAATGGAGTGGTGGAGTATTTAGGGTGGTGAACAGGTGAAATCAATATTCAGGTGACTGACTCCCTGGAGGCACCGTGTGCAGTGTATCTTGTGATCGTGAATGGGTGTGATGTCAGTGTATGATGCATTCTGGGTATTGTAGTTTGGAGATTGAAGATCGCAGGTAGAGCTGAGTGTCTCATAATCATACATACAGTCTCAGCATCTAATAATAATAAAAATAACTATAGAACTTTTTTAGATTTTTTTTTCCTTATCTGACCTGCTGCAGTGATTAACATGGGTAGTTGCAGCCTAGCTGTTATCAGTTAAAGGACTGAATCCTGATACATTTTTAAGTGTACTTTTTAAAAATTTATTTACAACGTTTTTGAAGCAGATACATAGTAAAAATAAGGCAATTTGTTTATTTTAAAGGTTAAATTACAAATTGAAAATGTATTAAAACAGCATTAAAATGGGCGATAAAAGATAAAACAATATAACAATATAATGTAGTAAATCTGTATATCTGTATATTCAGTATATTTCAGTCATTTCCATTTTTTATTTCAATACTACAGTGTGCCCAGCAGGGGGCGTCAATGATTTGCAGATTACACATACAAGGCACACATACAGTACGGTATGGTTTGCATATCCGCCTGACAACCAACTGTGCGAAAAACTCATATCAGCACTGTAATGCTTTTAAAAAATCTCCAAAATATCAAATAAAGAACCCTTCATAACTTGTCAGTGTAAAAAAAGTCATTTAAATCATCTCAATTGGTCCATTTATCATATAATTTGGACACCAGGTTGAAAAAACAACAAAATGGAGATACAAAGCTCGCAAATGGTGACTCAAGTTGTGCAAATGTCTCTATCAGCTCCAGGAGCCTGGGGTTGTGGGTTCAATTCCCACTCTGTGTAGGTTTCTCCAGTTACCCAAAGCTACTGCCCCCCAAATTCCTTGTGCCCAATGTCTCAGGAAATAGCAGATAAGAAGACATAAGAATAAAGATACAAGGTTTTTGCAACTCATGAAATTCATATTCATAAAGTTTTAAAAGTTCAGAAATCAGTATTTGGTGGAATAACCCTGGTTTTTAATCACAGTTTTCATGCATCTTGGCATCATGTTCTCCTCCACCAGTCTTACACACTGCTTTTGGATAACTTTATGCTGCTTTACTCCTGGTGCAAAAATTCAAGCAGTTCAGTTTGGTGGTTTGATGGCTTGTGATCATCCATCTTCCTCTTGATTATATTCCAGAGGATTTCAATTTGGTAAAATCAAAGAAACTCGTCATTTTTTAATTTTTCCAGAGCTGTATATATGCAATACACAATATACATACATATATATCATATATATTTCCTTTTGCTATTTAAGTAAGAACTGGACTTCAGTCAATCCTTTCTTTTAGTAAACTTTACTTAATTACTGAATACAATATTACCTAATTACAATTAGTTTACTAGTATAAAGAATGTATTACATGCCATCCATGTGTTGAGACAGTGTAATCTGTGTGTTTTAACTAAAAATATTTACATTTTAGGAATTATAATATATTATTTATAATAAATTATTTGAGTAATATTGCAAAAATGAAGTAATTGTAATTAGGTAATATTGTATGCAGAAATTAATAAAGTTTACTAAAAGAAAGGATTGACTGAAGCTCAGTTCACTTATTTACTCTATGTAACATTTAAGTCTTGAAACTGAGTTGAAGTTACTTAAATTTATCTGAAATTAAATTTACTTAAAAAAAAGCAAATGCAGAAAGTTGCGAAACTTTTTTAAAGTAAATTTTACTCATACTTATAATTTTTTTCAGTGAAGGTTTTTGTCCAACGGCAGAGAAATGCAGGAGTGTCTGGTCGCTCACATGACGGAGCAACACTGGCAGGTCTTGTGTTTGGTCATTTCTCCGCCTCCTCTCGTTCTGTTCGACGATACATCTGGAGAAACCAGAGCCTGTATCTCCGGTTCCTGCTGGAAGCTGTGTGCCGCTGCTGCTGCTGCTCTCTGTTTTAAAGTCTGAGGTGTTTCTTTGTTTCCATCTAACGGAACGTCTTCAAAGATCTCGTCTTCAGGGTTTGAGCCGTGCTTTATAATTTCCACGTGTGGAAACTCCTCCACTCTTTGTGTCTCAGACTGTGTCTCAGTCTCAGTTCTGGCTGGATGTCTGTCCTGTTCCTCTATGTTTGTGGTGGCAGATCCTGCTGAATCTTCAGGGACTTCTTCTGTAGCTTCCGGAACGTCTGGTGTGTCGTTGGAAACGTGTGGTAGAGATTGTTGGGCTTCTGTTGGGTCCTCTGTTGAAACATCTTCAGAATCCATAATATCTGAGATGTTGTCCAGGTCATGCAGTCCCACGGATTCACCTATAGAACAAATAAAATAGAATAGAAAAGAATAGAATAGAATAGAATAGAAAGCTTTGTTGTCTATCTCACAATATTACACTAATATTAAACTAATAAATAAAAATACATAAATAAACACATAATAAACACATTTTTTAGCAAATCTATTTTAAGGCACTCTATCAAAAATGTCTATTTTCTGGTCTATTTTCATTGTTAAGGCACACCAGATTATAAGGCACATTTTAGGTGACACTAGTAAAAAACAAGGGTATCGCCATCTTTCCCTCCTAATTTAGGTAAACAAAACTGTAATTCTTAAAAAAATATATATATTTTAAAGTCAAACAAGTACTGGATGTTAATCTACCACAGTCCTGTATCTGTTTCGTTTCTCTGTATACTTCATTATTATCCTGCTTTCATCCTATTCTTCAATACTCAGAACCCCACATGAGAGAAAATCACCACAGCGCAGCTATTATTATTATTATTATTATTATTATTATTATTATTATTATTATTATTTGGGTGGTGGGTCATCCCTGGTGAAAACAATATATACTTAATTTGTACTTAAAACATTTTGAGAAATGTATGCTAAAAAAAGTATGCTGTAAATATACTAACTTAAATGTACTTACTTAAAATATATTCATATTACGTTAATATTACGTTTTCCTCAAATGTTTGAAAGTAATCATATCTGATCATACTGTTTAAAAAGTACAATATATTGTATTTTATAAAATAGACTACTATGAAGCACATTTAGTTTAATGCAATTCAATATACTTCTAAAATATTTATTGCCAAATATACTTTTGTGCATTTTTAGCAAAGTGTGTTAAAAACAACTGTTACAGTAGTTCACTTAAAGTACAATTTATCATGTAACTTTTTAGAAAGTAAGTTTAATTACTACTACTAATTTAAACAATTTAAAGTAAATTTGTAACACGCTAAAATTGTAGAACAATATATAAAAAAAATATTTTTATACCCAACAAAGTATACTAGACGTATAGATAACATATATTTAACATTAATTCATTAAAGTACATTTGTAGTATAATAGTGATACAGTTGTAAGATTAAATGTATTATAATTGTACTGTAAGCATATTTAAAATATGGGGTTTCAAACATTAAGTAGTTTAAATGTTTAAATGTTACTTAAGTATATTTAAAATAGTTCCATTTTAGTACAGGTAAGTACAATTAGCACAGTTTAAGTAAGACTTTTGTACTATTTTTATACTATAATTAAAGTATAATAAGTACAAAAAAGTTGTTCCATTTTATCACTCTTTAAATATACTGATTAATAATAATGGTGCTACAAGAACACTTTAGTGCACTATAGCATAATAATGCTTAGTATACTTTAATCTACTCTTTTTCACTGTGGATTATTCTCAGCACTGCAGTGATTAGCACTGATTAGCATGGTGTATGGTGGTGTATGAGGTGTTAGTGTGTGTTGAGCTGGTGGTACAGTGAGTGGATCAGATGCAGCAGCAGTGCTGCTGGAGTTTTTAAACACCTCAGTGTCACTGCTGGACTGGGAATAGTCCACCAATCAGAAATATTCACCAAGCAACGACCAGTGAGCACTGAGCAACACGGTAAACTGTGCAGCAACAGATCTTCAGAGCTTCTGTTTCTGACTTATCAGACTTTATCTACAGGTGGATTAGCTGTAGAAGGTAGGAGTGTCTAATAGAGTCTAATACAGTGTGTGATTAAACACAGTGTTTAAAAACTCACCCACCACCCAAATACTGTTTAGAAAATGTTCGTTTACCTTCTCCTCCTGTCTCCAACATAACGTCCTGTGATGTTTCCTCAGGAAAGCTTTCTTCTGGGCAAGACTCACTGGACTCAACTGTGTTAAGCTGTGACTCTTCATTTCTTGTGCTTTTCAGAGACTCTTCGTTACCAGGTTTGACGTTTTCAACCATAATAGGGCTCAGATTCTCAGACAGACTCATCTCTGGAACTTCTTCTCCACCAATAAGCACCTGTTCCACCTTCAGAACGGCTCCTTGATCTTCAGCCTGAACTTGGGTGAAGCCTAAAAAGCTCAGCACCACAGGGTCCAGGCCTTCTTCTGGCCTACAGTTCACCATCTCCCATTCTTCATCACCCTCCTCCTTCTGCTGCACTTTAGCCTCACTAACATCCATGTCATTCCTTTGAACTTCCTCTGGTTCATCTTCCTTCTCTGGTGTCTTGACTTGCTGTATTGAATTGTGTGTTGAGTCAGTGGTCTTCTGTAGATCTTCTGTAGAATGTTCAACAACCTCTGGATCTCCAGTTTCAACCTCTGGATCTCCGGTTTCAACCTCTGGATCTCCAGTTTCAACCTCTGGATCTCCGGTTTCAACCTCTGGATCTCCGGTTTCAACCTCTGGATCTCCGGTTTCAACCTCTGGATCTCCAGTTTCAACCTCTGGAGCTCCAAGTTCTTTATCACAGACGATTCTCACATCACCATCCGGTCCAGTCTGCATGTCCAACTGTCCAATGACATCAGTGGCTCCCACAGGCTGTACCGTCCCCCTTCCATCATCAAACACAGCTTCTCCAGTAGCGTCCAGTGCTGCTGCTGCTGCTGCTGGTACTGGTTCTGCTACTGGAGCCATGGATTTAATGTTGGTGGCACCAGTTTTGGGGTCTCTCTCTACCTGGATCTCCATCACTTCAAGCACTGGAGTCATAAGAGAGTGAGAGAATCCTGATTTTAACAAATTAAACAAATGCTAATAATGCATAAACACTATTGTATGTGGTTACAATAATGGCAAAAGTCTTGGGACAGCAATTAGTGTTGTAGCACTCAAGTCTGATCTTGGTCTCGAGACCAAAAATGTGTGGTCTCGGACTCGATCTTGTTTGGAATGGGTCTTGAAACTGTGAACGAGACCGGCCGAGACCGAGTTTTTTCTCTGAGGTGAAGTTCATTTTTCAGCCCTGACACTGTCAGTCTGACTGCTCTGGACTAGTGTTTTCAGAGACTCCATTTCCCAGCATTCTCACTCTCTTGACTACAATGACTTAACGGATCACGTGAAAACTTGGTGCTCCGCTTCACCCATCTACTGATTACCACCTGGACTCTTTAGTATAAATACCTCTTCGTTTGCTACAGCTGCCGAGAATTTAATCGAGTTTCCCTAGCCCTTCTACGACGCGTTTCTTTTCTGCTTAGTGCTTCTTTGTGTTTGACCCGTTTCTGCTTATTGTTTACTCTTTTGCCTTGCTCAGTTAATTTGCTCTCTTGAATCTCTCCTGTACCTTTGAAGTTTGTTTGCTATTGGTAATAAATATATATATATATTATAAAATATTTCTTTCCATAATGTGTTTTTTATAGTTTTTGTTTGACGGGAAAAATGTGATTGTTTTTGCATTTTCTAATAAAAATCAATGGAATTTGATTCAGTTGACCGTATGTGATGACTTCTAATTAACTTTAGAAGCGACACAGAGTAAGCATCGCTTTGATAAGTAGAGAAGATTTTTATTTAAATTTTTAATTCTTAATCTGGTCTTGGACTCGGCTCTAGCAGTCTTGACTACAACACTAACGGCAATACATTGTAAATATTGAGCAATATCAAGATTCCCAAGCTAAAAGTTTCCTAATTTAAAACTTAGATAAAATTAAAAAACTCCCACAAATATATAAAATGTACAGTATTAAATTCAGCATTTCGTTACCTGATCTTTCCCGCTGTCCATTCTGTAGAATGACTTCAGTGTTGACTGTTTCGCCACTTTCTAAATTTGTGATAAGTGCACCAATAAAATATAAAATACAGTATGATAATAAAATTACAGAGAAAAGAAGAAGAGATCTAAATGTACAGTATATTACACTACTAACCTTTCTCATCCTCATCTGCAGCGTTTACCTACACAGACAGACAATGAGAAGGAGATAAATTATAGAGATAATTATAATTATACTTGTCTTCACCTCATCTCATCATATTCTTAAATTCTAAACAGTGTGCAGCAATGTATATTTTATATTCACACACACTTTATTTGCAAGTTACCTACATAGATACGTTATACCACATTTATAAGCAATGAATACTGTATTTATAAAGCAATATTTTAATCCATTTATGAATAGTAAAGACTGCAGGGGACCAAAACTGGCTTTTGAAAAGGTGCAGGGGACATGTCCCCCCCGTATGTACATATATATAGTAAATTAAATAAGAAAATCAAAGGTAATACAAATTAATCAATACAAAATTAAAGAAAGGACAGCTAAAAAGCTTATCTAATGTAGTTATGCAGTTATCTAATTGTATATTAATATCTCACTATTACATGTGAAAATCACACACTATTATGCACAAGTCAAAATAGACATTAAAACGCATGCACACATACAAGTGCATAACCTGTACAACTGTAATAAATCAGTAACAATGCGTAATTTACCAGTAGTTACACTGTTATTACATGGGTTATTATACAGTGGCCCCCATTATTCATTGCTTATGAATGTGTTATGAAGCCACTATGTAGAAACCCTTCAAACTAAGTGTACAGGCTGTAGTTCCCTTTGTGAACACAGAGGTTCTAGTGAACCACTAGAGGATGGAGAAATGGAAATAACTGGTCTTATATCTGGTTTACACAGAATCCAGGTGACTGATTAACATCTGGATTAACTCTGGATTAATGTTCTGCTCACCTGTGTGGGTTTCTCTGTGTTTGAGTCTGAAAGACTGGAAGCTTCGTTCTCATCATTCTTGTCTGCTGTTTTATCACCTTCATCCTGTATCTCTTCAGGTGCACTTAGAGGTGGGCATAGAGATACAGAAACACATATACAGTACATATATAGTTAAGGCAATGATTTAATGTATTTACATAACACTGTATGTAGTGTATTTACAGTACAAGTCAAAAGCTTGGACACGCCTTCATTCAGTGTTTTTTATTTTTGCATTTACTTTCTGCAATTGTTTTTTTAAGTAAATTTAATTTCAGATAAATTGAAGTATCTTTAACTCGGTTTCAAGACTTAAATGTTACACAGAGTAAATAAGTGAACTGAACTTCAGTCAATCCTTTCTTTTAGTAACCTTACTTTCTTTCTACTTAATTTCTGCATACAATATTACCTAATTACAATTACTTTATTTATACAATATTACTCAAATAATTTATGATACATTAAAATATTTTTAGTTAAGTCTCAGCACATGGATGACATGTAATACATTATTTTTAGGAAAAGACTGTATTACATGCCATCCATGTGTTGAGACAGTGTAATATGTAATTTCAGAAATTCTAATATATTTTTTATCATAAATTATTTGCGTAATATTGTAATTTAATTGTAAATTAATTAACTGTATTTAGCTAAACAAAAGGATTGATTCAGCAAAAATAAATTAAGTAAAGTTTACTAAAAGAAAGTATTGACTGAAGTTCAGTTCATTTATTTACTCTATGTAACATTTAAAGCAGCACTAGGTAGGATTTCCTTGATTTTTGATCTTTTTAAAGAAGTAAGTTGAAGTTTCTTAAATTTATCTGAAATTGCGAAACTTTTTTTAAAGTAAATTTACTCATAATTTTTTCAGTGCATATTCTGGTTTGTTTAACACTATTTTTATTTATTAAATAATAATATTATTGAGTGGATTCTGTCTCACTCTGTTGAGATCTCCTCTGTAGTCTGAGTTGAGAGGAATGGTGTGGTCCCAGTCCCAGAAGCCTCGGCACTGCTGGCCATTGGCTCCATTAGCCACTGGTCTCTCAGAGACTTCCTCTATCAGAGAGAGAGAGAGAGAGACAGAAAGAGAAAGAGAGAGAAAAAGAGAGAGAGAGAGAGAGAGAGAGAGAGAGAGAGAGAGATAAAGCACATAACCCTACCTAATGTTTATTCCCGTTATCAGTCTGGCAGCGTCTGTGCATATTAAACTGGTTCAGAACTGCTCTGGTGTCTGGGACTCCCTATCCACTCGCCATCTGGCTGCTGTTTTGCATACAAAATGAGCACTTAATAACGACCCAAAACAATCAGGGTGGTTTTGCTCACAGGCTCCGCCTTCATAGCAGCATTGTTTTCTGCTTCTCTCCAAACCATCACTGATTGGTGGAAACTTCTCACTAGACCTCGAGCAGTTTGGATTGTGTGTCTCTCCACTCTTCCTCCAGACTCTGCTCCCTTAATTTACTTTAAATGAAATGTAAAATTTGCTGATGATCAGTGATGGTTTGGAGAGACATGTCATCTGCTGGTGTTGATCCACTGTGTTTTATTATCAAGTCTAAAGTCAGTGCAGTTTTGTTTTTCCCACAAAATCTTACAGCACTTCATGCTTCCCTCTGCTACTGACAACTTTTTTGCAGGTGTGGATTTTATTTTCCAGCAGGACTTGGCACACTGCCCACACTGCCAAAAAGTACCAGTTGGTCTGCAATTTTAACGCCATGGGCGCAAGGCACTGAAATAGAAATTATAAGTAAATTATACCACAGTTAGTTCCAACCCTACGACGTGATTGGCTGAGAGGCGTTCTATGTGTGCCATTATCAGCCGGTAATGCACTGTAACCCAAGCTCTCCATGTATTACTCCGCCACTTACAGGTAACCTTGCAACGATGCAGCACTTGCAAGCCAAACAGCACAGCTACAAACAGAGCAGCGATGGAACTATTTTAACTTGCATGGTTTTTATAACCAAACTGATCCTATTTTCTAGTCCTTTTTAACTCAAATTCTTTCAATAAACACTAATAATGGAACTGTGGTTTAATCACTCGAATAATACACTTAAGATTTGTGCTGTAACGTGTAATCTACCACAGCTAGCTCCAACCCTACAATGTGTTTGGCTGAGAGGAATTTTGTGAGTGCCGTTATCAGCTGGTAATGCACCGTAACCGAAGCTCTTCATATTACTCCGCCACATACAGGTAACCTGGCAACAATGCAGCGCTTACAAGCCAAACAGCACAGCTACAAACAGAGCAGCAATGGAACTATTTTAACTTGCTGACTTTTTATAACCAAACAGATCTTATTTTCTTGTCCTTTTTAACTCAAAATCTTTCAATAAACAGCCATAATGGAACTGTGACATAATCGCTATAGCAGGAACCTCTTGTGTATTATTACTTAATAATATGTGTTATTATCATAAAACATACTGTGCTCTAGTTCCAGTTCTTATCTCTGTTTGTTAGGGTATCTGAGGGAACCACAGAACACAGCACTGCTGGACTGCTGACTGTTGTTGAGTCAAAGAGACACCAAGAGACAGACAGCGAGATGAGCAGAAGCAAAATCCTGCGTGAGGATGACAGCGAGTCGGCTCTACGCCACTAAGGGTGAAGCTGAGTGTGACTATGACTCGTTTGTTTTTTCATATAGTCGTGCAAACTCTAATCTGTTCATTTCCCTCTTTCTGAGAGTCTGCTGCCATCTGAAGAGCTTGCCCTGAAGGCCCTCATTTCCATTACATTTAGAATTATGGCATTTATCTGATGCTCTTATCTAGAGAGACTTACAAGATTATTTCTATTACAGAGGTGGACCAATGTAGTGTTAGGAGTCTTGCCCAAGGGTTCTTATTGGTGTAGAGCAGTATAGTCACATAGATTGGGAATTGAACCCCAGTCTCCCACATGATGTTCTAGCTCACTGGCACGCTCTATCAACACTTCCAACAACCCCTATAACACAACCTATGGGAACTGTGTAAGAATATTGGTGTGTGTGTGTGTGTGTGTGTGTGTGTGGTGCTGACCTTGCGCTGTGCAATCTTCAGCCACTCTTCTTCTGTCTCTCTTCTCACTCTGTCCTCCTCCTCCTGTGCTCTCCTCTTCTCCTACAATAAAAGAGAGTAAAGAGAGAGACAGAAAGAGAGACAGACAGACAAAGTGAGAGATGGATAAAGAGAGCAAGAGAGACAAGGGGTCAGGGAGGAATAGAGAGAGAGCAAGAGGGAGACAGAAAGTGTCAGGGACAGAGAGAGCAACAGGGAGAGAGACAAAGAGAGAGAGGAAAAAAGCGAGAGAGAGAGAAAGAGTGCAGGAGAGGAATAGCGAGAGAAAGACAGGGATATAGAGAGAGACAAAATGAGGGAGGGATAGAGAGAAAGACAGGGATACAGCATGAGAAAGAGAAAGACAGAGAGAGAAAGAAAGAAAGAAAGAAAGAAAGAAAGAAAGGAAGAAAGAAAGAAAGAAAGAAAGAAAGAAAGAAAGAAAGAAAGAAAGGAAGAAAGAAAGAAAGAAAGAAAGGAAGAAAGAAAGAAAGAAAATGTGAGAGGGATAGAGAGATACAGGGATATAGAGAGGGGGTAGAGAGAGAAAGCAAGAAAGAGACATCGAGTGAGAAAAAGAAAGAGGGGAATAGAGAGAACAAAAGGGATATATAGAGAGAAAGTGTGAGAGAGAGATTTATTTCCAATTTATCTCACTCTCTTTCACTCTCTCTACCCCCTCTATCTATGCCTCCTTCATTCTGTCTCTCTATCCCTTTTGCACTTTCTTTCTCTCTCTCTCTCCTTCTCTCTCTCTCTCGCTTTCTTTCCCTCTCTCTGGCCTCCTTGTCATGAGCACACTGACCAGTGTTTAACTTTACTACTAGGTTTACTAGGTTTGCTGTAATTGGGTCCCCATAACCAAACATAAAAACCTACTCAGAGCCCAAGCCCATCTAAATCCCACCTGAAACCCACCTATCCCAAGTCCCACCCATGCAGACAAGGTAAATGACAATGTTAATAATAATAATAATAATAATAATAATAATAATAATAACAATAATAATTAATTAATTAATGTAAGACTGTAAAGAGCTGCCACAATAATCAGGAGATTGCTGTTTTGAATCCCGGTCATGCAGCTTGCCATCAGCTGCCGGAGCCCTGAGAGAGCACACTTGGTCTTGCTCTCTCTGGGTGGGTACAGTAGATGGCGCTTTTTCCCCTCATCACTCCTAGGGTGATGTGGATCAGCACAAGGATGCATCTGTGAGCTGATGTATCAGAACCGAGTTGCTGCGCTTTTCGCCGAGCGCTCTGTGATGCTACTCGGTAAAGTCAAAAAAGAGGCGGAGTCTGACTTCACATGTTGGGGCATCACTAGTGATAGGGGGAGCCCTAATGAGTGGGTTGAATTATTGGCCTTTTAAATTGGGGAGAAAATGGAATAAAAAATAGAAATAAATAAATAAATAAAACACTCTGGAGAACATTATATCTTTCTTTTTTATTTCATTTTCTACACGAACGCTTTATAACTCTAAAGAACCCAGAAGCCCACTGCAGCCTCCAGCTTTTTAACTGGAAATAGCTGAGTGGAGTCCCGCCTCTGTGCCACCCGTGCCTCTTATTGGATTATCTGAACAGGGAGCTCTAATCTCATGGCTGAATTGAATTAACAGCTCTAACCTGATTCAGGCTGTGTTAGGGAAGAGCGGCGTTAGCGGGCGGGGCTTTTCTAAGAAACGGGTTTAAAGTGACGGAGATGACGGAGGGGCGTCTGATCTGAGCCTCTCTTGTTCTCCAGTCTTTCTCTTTGTGTCTGATTGGCTGTGATCCAGCATCCCTCACACTTTCATTTTTCTCTCTTTCTGTATTTCATTCACTTTGCTTTCTGTACTGTCCTGAGATAATGACTTACAGAGTTCAAAACGCTTCAAGTCTGAACAGAATCTGTTCAGTGTATTTAGTAGTTTGTAATGCTCTAACAAACTTGATTCAACTAATCAGCTGACTGAACTACTGTAGATTCACTCTTCCCTGTCAGGAAGCCATTAACTGTGTTTACACATTCCCAATTATACTTACAGTACTGTGCAAAAGTTATAGGCACCTAAGTAAATTCTTTTTAAAAATTAATCCATTTATCTCAGCATTATGAGTGTTTTTGCCTGAAAAAAAATATATTTACAGATTTCTCCTGGATGCTTCTCAGCCAGCATGTGTATTTGTTCAGTTCCATCAGCAGCGCACCTGATTTAACATCAGTAAGCTCTGATTTATCAAATTAGGTGTTGATATGATGAAAACTATAAATAACGCTACTAAACTTGGATGAGGAGAGATTAGGAAATGTTTTAAGGAACACAGTGATGTAAAAACACTGCTTTATGTAAAATTGCTGTTTGTATTTATTCACAAATAAGACACTTATTCTTTTGCCCACTTATGCCTAAAACACTATTATTATTATTATTATTATTATTATTATTATTATTATTATTATTATTATTTAATGCTGCAATAGATCTTCAATCAACCTAAGTTCTTGTAAATGTCTGTTTCTTATTTTATTCCTGTAGGCCTGATTGATCTAAGCTCATATAACTCGTTTTTGAGTAAAATTACAACATTTTTAGTATTTTGACTATGATAAATACTATATAGTTTACTATATAGTGCTATTCATCAATTACTGCTTTGTGTCAAAGATTAACAATAGTATTTATTTTAAAACATTGAACTTTTTTGCATAATAACAAAATAATATACAAATGATTTTCTAAATATAATGACAAATTGCCTATTTGGTTGTACATAAACCAGAGTTTAGAGTACTCTAAAACATAAAAATCAAAGTTATTTTTAAAGATCTCATTACAATGCATTTGTGCTTAGGGCTCCCAAATAGTTTAAACTGTGCAAAGTAAAATTGTTGTATAGTTTCTCTTGGCTGCAGTGCTTTGGGGATACTGCTCTTGTTGGATGCGCTGGATTTTCCCGAGCCCCTGTATTTATTGTACTGTATAAGAGAGGATCTGATACACTGATTGTGTTGCTGTGCTACTTACTGCGATGGCCTGTAGCCTCTGCTGATACTTCTCTGCCTCATCCATCCCCACCCTGCAATCAACAAATACAAGCAGTTTAATCATACTGAAGGACTCATTATACATGATTCAAGTATTAATACTAGAATTTGAATTAATGTCATGGTAAACTGCCTATTTTGTTGTATATAGACCATTTTGTTTGAGTACTCTAAAATATAAAAATTATAGTGCTATCATATCACACCACTAAAATCATAAAAATCGCATTCTCATATAGTCAGGGTAAATGTTTCAAGTAATATTATGAAAAAATGAGCCAAAATAAGCCAGGCAAACTAATTGAATAGAGTAAAACTATCAAGGCAGGCAAAACTATCAAGAAAAATGAATGCAAGTCTGGGTGTGTTGGCAATACTTCGCAAGGAACTATACAAACTGGAGGAGTATATACTGTACAGTATACAGTATTAGTACACAGATTAACAACAATGTAAGTGAGATCTATTAGCCAGGTGATTTAAAACATGTCTATAATCGGTTGAAAGTGAATAATATACATCACAAATAGTTCAGTGGAAGGTGGATTGTGGGAAATTGAGTCTCTACAGTCAGCAAGGACAGAGAAGGGCCCTGAAGGCATAACAAAGGGACTCAACTCTGATTTTATATATTCAGATCAATGAAAAATTCACTGTTAAAAAATGATATTATATATAATGAATCTAGTCTAAGAGTGTGGAGTTTATATGAGGTTGATATTGAATGTTTTGTGCAGTCTGGCTCATTGTCAACCTTAATAAAGTGTCCTCTGGAGTGGCTGAAATGTCCTCAACCACTCATACGCCTCCAGCTCCTCAGCTTTCTAGTGAAGCTCCAACAGAGACAGAAATCTAAACCTAAATCAAACTTTCGCTTCTATCTCTCTTTTTCTCTATTTCTCTCTCTCTACACACACTCAAGTCCTGCTTCAGAGCCTTCAGATGTATACATATATTGTCACTGACCAATGAAAAACAAGTATTGTTTTTCATCGGACAGCGTCGTTATTTATTATTATACCACAGTTAGTTCCGACCCTGCACTGTGATTGGCTGAGACATTATTAACCAATAATGCACTGTAACCTAAACTCTAAATGTATTACTCCGCCATTTACAGGTAACCTAATAACGATGCAGCGCTTACAAACCAAATACAAATGAAATGCAATGTCATTATACACCACTGGGAGCCTTCTTTAAGTTTTAAGAATTCAGAAATCAATATTTGGTGGAATAACCCTGTTTTTTTTATCACAGTTTTCATGCATCTTGGCATCATGTTCTCCTCCACCAGTCTTACACACTGCTTTTGGATAACTTTATGCTGCTTTACTCCTGGTGCAAAAATTCAAGCAGTTCAGTTTGGTTTGATTTGGTAAAATCAAAGAATCTCATCAATTTCAAAAATCTCAAAAATGGTCTCTCTTTATTATTTTTATACAATATATTATTTAAAATAAATGATTAAATTCAGGTTTGAATAATTCAGGTTTGATGATCAGATAAGTCAAATATATATTTTATACTTACATAAATTGTAGAATAAGCCAAATATATTTCCAAAAAGTGGTGCATACAATGCATTGTGGGCTTAAACACCCAGAGTGTCTAAACAGGGCTTGATGTTTTACTGATGTGCTCCTGAGTGATGTTATATGATAGATAGACCCTGATAAAAAGACATTACCCATCCCCATGAGAGCCAATCAAACACACACACACACACACACACACACTGGTGTGGGAGATAAGAGCTCTTGCTTTGTACTTGTAGGTTTATTGAGACGGCTGTTGCCATGGTGATTCTCGTTTGCAGTGAGACGCTGAAATCACGACAGTGTGAGTGTGAGGCGTCTCAGAGCTTTCAGAGGAAACCTGTTAATACAGCCAATCAGAGACTCAACAAAGCAGCTATTGGAGAGGCTGTGGAGGCCATTTAAACAAAGAGGAAGAAAGAAAGAAAGAAAGAAAGAAAGAAAGAAAGAAAGAAAGAAAGAAAGAAAGAAAGAGAGAAAGAAAGAGAAAGATATGGGGGGGCGTTGGGTTCACAACATGATTGTTGTAGAGAACAGCACTTTCATTTTAACAGATTCAGTCTTCTTCTTATTGTGTTGTTGCTGCTGGATGCCTACATTTCCTTAAATATCTATCTATCTATCTATCTATCTATCTATCTATCTATCTATCTATCTATCTATCTATCTATCTATCTATCTATCTATCTATCTATCTATCTATCTATCTATCTATCTATCTGTACAAAGCATATTCATGAAGTTCTTTACACAAAGCCACACCCCATGATTATGCTGAGCATTTACCACACATTAGTATTAGGTTGTGCTAAATAACAAAACGTTAATTGAATGTACTATATTTCCCTCATCTGCTGACTTGCTACGGCCAGTAAGTACAGATCCCTCCCTCAGAAGAAGTCTGCTGGCTAATCCTGCTGTGTACTGTCTGAGGTTCTCAACCAAAAAGACCAAAATTATGCAAAATGTGAGTTTTGCATAAATATGTCTTCTTTAAAGAGTTTTTTTTAATATAATTTCTACTGACCAAAGTATAATTTATCTTTCTTTTCATATTTTAAGGGTAACAATGCTGTAGTTGGAGTATACCCTCAGTATTCCCGCAGCGTACAGATCGTGAGTTTGCACATTGTTCTTGTCCTCAGCGTTAAAGTTCACTGAGTGACCTCAGGCTGTTTCATAGAGAAAGTGGAGGTTTTGTCGAGTCACATCACATCAAGTGTCTCTGTGACTGTGTGTGTGTGTGTGTGTGTGTGTGTGTACAGGACAGCCATGTCAGGTCGATGATGGAAGGAATTCCACTCGTTTATTATGGGCGACTGTCAGAGTGAGGGATCTACTGGGGAGATGATAGCTTCTAGTGGAGGGACGAGCTGAACACCAGGGACACCAGGGACTGTCAGCATGATGGATCCCCTGCTGCCGTCCATCCCATAATCCCTCTCTTCCCTCTCACTCAATCTGACCTCCACCCCTCATCCCCTCATCACAGCAAACTTCTACACAAACAGAGGACAGATAATCACTGAGGACTGAGAGCCTGTAGAGGCTGTAGAGGTTAAAGTGACAGTCTGTAGGTTTTGGGGATTTGGAGACCTCTCTGGTGAGAGTGTGTAATTACACAGAGCATGTGGAAAAATACAGTGGGACAAAAAAATATTTAGTCAGTCACTGATTGTGCAAGTTCTCCTACTTAGAAAGATGAGGGAGGTCTGTAACTTTTCCATCATAGGTACACTACAACTATGAGACACAAAATAAGAAAAAAAAATCAATTTAATACTTTGTAACATAACTTTGACTTAAAATCTTCATTGACTTAAAATCTCACAATACTTGGCCCTGTTCATTCTTCCCTTAAAACGGATCAGTTGTGTTGACTGTGACACCATTATTAAGAATAATTGATCCCTCCCAACTCAGAAATACTACTGCCGCTTAACTAAAAGGGAATAAAAACGAGGACTGCTACTTTAAGCTCAAGAATCTGAGTGTGGTGAAGCTGTCTGTAATACATGGTGGTGGCAGTATTATGGGTTAGGCCTGTTTTGCTGCAAGGATGGCAAGGATGGCTTACGAACATTGTTGGGAAAAAAATATTCTGAATTATACCAACACATTCTGATAGAAGATTTCATCAGATATATCAAACCTGTCTGAAGAGAACATGGGCCATGCAAAAACACAATGACCCTGAGCACACAAGCCTTTCTACCCAAGAGCGATTAAAAAAGGAATACAGGTAATGTTTTGAAATGGCCAAAGTCATAGCCCTTGCCTTAATCTTACAGAAAGTGAATGAATGACGTAATGAACGTATTACAGGGCACTTTGTCTGTTCAGTGCAGTGTTTAAACTTGGGATGAAAAAGTTATTGTTGCCATATTCTTACTAAAATGAAGTTGGATCTTCTTAACAGCCCTAGTAATTGTTCTTCGTGTTTTTATCATTATAAAAGTGTGTCAGCCATTATGGACCAATGCAAACAGAGAGCTGTCATCCACCATCTGGTGAAGTAGAGCGAGATTCCTGCAGTAGAAGCCATAGTTTCTGCCCTAAGGCTCCAAAATGAAGCGAGAGAAAGTGAAGAGCAGTGTTGTGCCAGTTCAGTTCATACATGCTCCAAGTGAACAGTTCACGTTCAAAGTTCACGATTTTAATTCTGAACTAGTTCAAAGTTCAGTTCATTTGACTTTTTTCGTGAGATATTCAAATAAATAGTTTTTTTCACACTACAAGCTAGAAATCACTATACGCTCTTTGAAACTGCTCATTGTAGACATTTGCTCATGACACTGCAATTGTGGGTTTCTTACCAGGTGATGAAAATGTTCATAAGGAGAATCGGTGTCTGTCTCCGTGCATCACTTCCACTAGCCATTTTTTTTTAATTGCAGCGCTTTCTCTCACTCCCGTCATTGGTCTCTCTCTCTCTCTCTCTCTCTCTCTCTCTCTCTCTGTTGCATGCTGGGAGTTTTGGTTGAGAGTAGTGTGGGGTGAGGGCCTGTTGGTGAGAGTGAACTTTTTTCACTTTTTTCCTCTTCTGAACTGCATGATTTGGTGAGTACTCAGTGCTGGTTTGAGTTTATAGTGTGTAGAGCTTTCCTGAGGAGACTCCACCTTTATCCCTTCGCCACGGGTTCAGGTGTGTACCTGGCGATGGCGTTACTGTGGAGGACGTTTTGCTCGCTGTAGGTGAGCAAATTGGGTTTGAATAAAGCAGTGGTGGTTTTTCTCAGAGAAACACAGCTTGTTAATTGGCTAATTGAAAGTGGCATTTTTATGAGCGACGTGTTTGTTCAGGTGACACCGCTGCTCGCGCCCTCTACGAGAGTCACTATTTCAAACGTTCCGCCGTTTATAAACAATGACGCGCTGGAGCACGAGCTGCTGCGTTTTGGTAAAATGGCCAGCTCGTTTACTATGGTTTCTCTGGGCTGTAAAAATCAGTCTCTAAAGCATGTGAAGTCCTTTAGAAGGCAGGTTTATATGTTTCTGGACTCTCCGGATCACACGCTAGATGTTTCTTTCCGGGTGAAACATGACGGCCGGAGCTATATGGTTTATGCCAGTACCGGCAGCCTGCGCTGCTTCGAGTGTGGAGATGTTGGTCATAAGCGGATGGCATGTCCACACAGGAGGCAGGTAGAGGAAGCGGATCATGCTGGGATTGAGGTGAGTGTTGCTGCTGATCTAAACGCTGATCAGGGGCAGACCGCAGAGTCTGCTGAGGGGGGGCACGCTGAAGCTGCGGCTGAGCGGCCCGCGGTGTCTGAGTGTGAGAGTGTAGCCGGTGCAGTGCCCGGTACGAGCGGTGCTACACTGCTGATGGACAGGTCAGAGCTCTGTACTGTTAATGCGGATGGTGGGGTGTCTTCAGGTGCTGTTCTAATGGAGAGTAGCTCTATGTTGGTTGAATCTATCTCCGATTATGGTGCTGATGGTTCACAGGAGAACTCTAGTGATTTTGGAGTGTCTCAGGTTGGGAGCTGTAGTAGTTCTCAGGTTTGTTCGCAGGATTCTGCACAGGCAGATCAGCCCATATACAGTCTGGAGGAAATTAACAGTTTTTTGGATAAAACGTTTGGGAAGCAGGTGGATGTTAAGGATTTTTTCCCTGATTTTGAGAAGTTTGTCAGGTCTGTTGCGTTGCTTCAGAAGACTGTTGGTCTGGATCTTTGAAATGAGAAAAAGCGTTTTCGGTTGAAAAGGCATATTACAGTTGCGCGAAGACTTGGTAAAGCAGTGAAGAGAACGTTTTCTTGTCATTTGTGATATCATGCATCACGTGGTGTTTTTCTTATTTATGCTACTGCTTCTCTTTCCTGTTATTCTCTCCTGTATTTATATGGATAGTTTAAGAATAGGTTCTTTTAACATTAATGGGGGCAGGGCTAGTTATAAACGTGCATTAATTTCTCAGAGCATACAGGACAAAAAGTTGAATGTCATTTTTCTCCAAGAGACACACACTGATGTTGATAATGAAGCTGAGTGGGCTATGTGGTGGGGAGGGCAGCGGGTGCTTTCTCATGGTAACAACCTAACAGCTGGTGTAGCAATTCTTCTCTGTCCTTCTTTGGGAGCTAAGATTTTATATTCAGAAGAGGTGGTGAAAGGACGCCTTGTTGTTGTAAAGGCTGAGATTAAGGAGCTTCAGTTCTATTTTATTAACATTTATGCCCCGAATGTGGGGCAGGAACGAATTGCTCTTTTTAATACACTTTGTACCACTTTGAGACAGTGTGGTGATGGTTTTATTGTTATTGGTGGAGACTGGAACTGTACAGTAGATTTTACCGTAGATCGTACCTCTGCAGAGCCTCACATACAGTCTTCTGCATGTTTATCAAAGCTCCTAGAGCAGTTTAGGTTGTTAGACATATGGAGAGTAAAGAATCCTGCAGTTCGGCAGTATACATGGGTTAAGATTTTGGACAACAGAATCAGTGCTGCACGTTTAGACCGTATTTATGTCTCTGCACACCTTAGCAGCAGGATCACTGGGGTCTCTATTTCTCCTATGGGGTACTCTGATCACCACATGGTGTCGGCTGTGGTGAGTCTGTCACAAGGTTCTAGCATGCCAACATATTGGCATTTTAATGCAAAATTGCTTAGTGATGGGAATTTTTGTGCAAGATTTGTTTCTTTTTGGGACCAGTGGAAAACCAGGAAAGGCAGTTTTGAGAATCTGAGGCAGTGGTGGGAAATTGGAAAAACACAGATAAGAGTGTTTTGTCAGCAGTATACTGCTAACTCTAGCTTGAGAGTGCGAGAGACTATTCAGGTCCTCGAGAGAGAGATTCAAGCTCTGGAGCTCTGCTTGACTGAGAACAACGACCCCAAAATGATGAGGAATCTACAACATTAGAAGAAGGAGCTCAGCACCTATCTGAATGAGAGGGTCAAGGGGGCATTGGTGAGATCTCGCTTCACTACCCTGGCGGACATGGATGCTCCAAGTGTCTTTTTCTTCAACTTAGAACGCTCTGTAGCACAACATAAGCATATGGTCTGCATCCAACTTCCTGATGGACAAGTGTCTACTGATGCTGCTGAAATGCGTAAACATGCAATTGACTTTTATTCTGCTCTTTATACTGCAGAACTTTGTGACTCTAATTGTACTGAACAAATTCTTGAAGGACTTCCTCAACTGAACTCTGACTCCAAAACGGCTTTGGACTCTCCCCTGACATTGCAGGAACTTACTGCTGCAGTTGGTCAGCTCAACACAGGGCGGTCTCCAGGCATAGATGGCTTGTCATCTGACTTTTACAAACATTTCTGGGGCTGCATTGGGGATGATTTGTATGATGTGTTCTGTGAATGTGTTAGGGATGGACTTTTACCTACCTCATGCCGACGTGCTGTTTTAACGTTACTGCCCAAAAAGGGGGATCTCTGTCTTTTAAAGAATTGGAGGCCAGTGGCTCTTTTGTCTACTGATTATAAAATCTTATCAAAGTGTTTATCCAACAGGCTCAAATTTTGCCTTTCGTCAATAGTGCATAGGGACCAGTCTTATTGTATTCCCAACAATAAGTTGTTCCTTGTGCGAGATGAACTGGACTGTTGTGAAGGAGCTAACAGAAGTGTTGGGTTGGTTTCTCTCGATCAGGAGAAGGCTTTTGATCGTGTCGATCATCAGTACCTTTTTAATGTACTTAAGGCTTTTGGCTTTGGGGAGGGTTTTATGTGTTTTGTTCGTTTGCTGTACTCCGAAGCTGTTTGCATGGTTAAGGTGGGGGGTAAGCTAAGCAGGCCAATTCCAGTCACTAGGGGAATTAGGCAAGGCTGCCCTCTGTCTGGTCAATTGTACAGCTTAGCGATTGAACCCCTGCTGGTGAGGTTGAGACAGGGATTGTCTGCGTTTCATCCTGGGCAGGGAATGAGTGGGCCAGGTGTGGCATTATCAGCTTACGTGGATGATGTCACGGTTTTCATCAAAAGTGATGAAGATGTTAAGATTTTATCTGAATCTCTGACTCTGTATGAGAAGGCCTCTTCAGCTAAAGTCAATTGGGACAAAACTGAGGCCTTGTGGGTAGGCCAAGACCTGGTGGGACATATGCCAAATTTGCCTGGGACCTTGAGGTGGGGCAGAGAGGGACTGAAAGTTTTGGGGGTTTTCTTAGGGACAGAAGACTTTCAGAGTAAGAATTGGGAGGGTCTAGTGGAGAGAGTGTGCACCAAATTGTCTAAGTGGAAATGGTTGCTCCCTCAGCTGTCCAACAGGGGTAGGGTGTTGGTAGCCAATAATTTGGTTGCATCAACCTTGTGGCACAAGTTCAATGTTTTGCAGCCACCTGCTGGCCTAGTACAGGAAATACAAAGGATGCTGGTGTAATTTTTTTGGTCAGGCCAGCATTGGCTTCGATCAGCTGTTTTATACCTACCATTACAAGAAGGTGGGCAAGGGCTTATAGACATTAAGTCCAGGATTATGGCTTTTCGTCTTCAGACTGCCCAGAGACTGCTTTTTTGTGGAGCACCAGCTTGGACTCATACTGCCTGTGCCCTTTACAGCGGGCTGGAGGAATGGGTTTCGATAAGCATCTTTTCCTTATGTCTACACCGGAAGATGGTTTGGTGGGTCTTACACCTTTTTATAGATCAATGCTGGAGGCCTGGAAAGTGTTCTCTGTTTTTAGGACTGCTGATACCCCGGCTGGTGTGTGGTTGCTGGAAGAGCCTTTGTTTTTTAACTCTTTTTTACCTTCCAATATTTTATCCTCAGCAACTCTTCGCTCTCACTTGATGGATGCAGGTTGTACGAAGCTGGGAGACTTGATGACCATGGGACTTTCAGTGCTGAGCGAGCGGACTGGGATTAGATCTGGATGTTTGCTGGAACATCTGCAAGCAGAGGTGCAACGGAAGCTGCCAGCTGAGTACCGGAGTTTGTTGGATGACCAGGCTGTCGTTGCTCAGTGGAGAGAGGGCTGCCAGTATGATTTTCCTGAACTGAATGTCAGTCCTGCTGTGGAGTGGGCTGAAGATGAGCAGTGTCTCCTGTCCTTCACCACTCCGGAGTTGAGCTTTTTTTCTTTGATTGGGAAGAAGGCGCTGTATCTGGTGTGTGTTAAGGTGTCTCAGGCACGCTTTCTGGATGGAGTTCGTGCTACTAGGTGGTCTGAGATTTTTGGTGCCGGCTCCTCCCCTAAAGGCTGCTGGCGGGTCCAGTACAAGCGTCCAATTGATAAACGGACAGCTGACCTCCAGTGGAGGATTGTACATGGAGCAATAGCTACGAACAGACATCGGGTGCACCTCGATCCGAGTGTTAGTGAAGGTTGTTTCTTCTGTTCTGAACCTGAGTCTGTGTTTCACTTGTTCCTGCAGTGTTCTAGGCTTGGTCGTATGTTCTCTCTGTTAGCTGAATGGTTTCAGTTACTTGGCGTAGTTTTCTCCCCTCAGCTCTTCATTTTTGGGCCGAAATATACTGTCCGGAAAAAGCATGTTCTTGTTTTGCTGTATTTTCTGTCAGGTACGGCTAAACTAGCAATTTGGAAAACAAGAAAGAACCGAATGCTAGGTCAGGGGTCAGTGGATGTGGTGGCCATGTTCCTTGGTTTGGTGGCTGCACGGCTTAGGATGGAGTTTGCATATTACAGTCTCGTGGGTAGATTGCCAGATTTCATGTGCACATGGGGAATTAATGAAGTTCTTTGCACAGTTGATGATTCAGGTCATTTGCAGCTGACCCTGTAATTGTTTTTCTTTTTTTTTTTTTATTATTGATAAATATTATTATTATTTATTATTTATTATTATTATTATTATTATTATTATTAATATATTATTAATATATTATTATGATATTGTTATTATTATTATTATTATTATTATTATTTTATTTTTTTGTTAATGTTTTTTGTGTTGGCTTTAAAAGTGTGTTTTGGACACCTGGTGGTGTTTTTGGTGTAGTTGTACATTTTTAAATTGTGTGAATAAATAGGTGTTTTAAAATTCAAAAATTCTCTCTCTCTCTGTATCTCTCTCTCTCTCTCTGTATCTCTCTCTCTCTCTCTCTCTGTATCTCTCTCTCTCTCTCGCCCTCTCGTCGTCGGTCTCTCTATCTCTCTCTCTCTCTCCCTCGCGCTTCGCGCTCTCGTCGTCGGTCTCTCTCTCTCTCTCTCTCTCTCTCTCTCTCACGTGCCCTTGCGCTCCGCGCTCTCGTCGTCGGTCTCTCTCTCTCCCTCTGTATCTCTCTCTCTTTCTCGCCCTCGCGCTCCGCGCTCTCGTCGTCGGTCTCTCTCTCTCTCTCTCTCTCTCTCTCTCTCTCTCTTGCGCCTTGCGCTCTCATCGTTGGTCTCTCTCTCTCTCTCTCTCTCTCTCGGCCTCCGCGCTCTCGTCGTCGGTCTCTCTCTCTCTCTCTATCTCTCGAAGCTAAAAAAAGCGAAAGAAGAACTCTCTCGCTCTGTGACGATCGAATGTGTGACTAAAATAGCCCTCGTGAAATGAATTGGACGTTCTTGTTTAATATAGCTTGAGCTGCTGAGAACTTCTTATTCCTCAGAGATCCAGCTGATCTCCATCTGCCCGATGCGATCCAGGTTAAAGAGGGAGCTGATGCATAAGGACCCATATGACCAGTATACATCATATCAGCCTCGCTGGCTGTGGGAGAGGGGGCTGTAGCCTATCAGCCCTCGGCCTATAGGAGTGTGAATAAATCCGCTGTAGGCTGTTCGTTTGACCCAGTTATTCAGTTCACTCAGCTTCAGATCCAGCCCTGCGTCTACAGTTTCTACAATTTCAGATGTCAGGATAAAAGCACTGGTGCCTTACTTTTGAACAGCTCTGGGACTCTTTAGATCTTTTTTAGGACTTTTGAGGTCTTTATGGGCCTTTTGTTTGTTTCAATTGAGTGATTATATTCAAACAAAAAACACAGAAACACTTTATTTAATCACAAACAAAGAACAAAGTTTAAAAAAAATTACTGACATATTTGGACCAACATATACCAGTTCATCAGTGATGTAAGTAATGCATTACTTAGTAATGCATGACTACAGGGGCGTTGTCTGGGTATCTAAAGATCCAGAGCTCAGCCCAGCCAATTATACGATTTTTTTTTTTTGCAAATATTTCTTAAGCATTCTGCATAATATGTAGTTTTTATATTTGATGGATTTTAAATATATATAACCTCAAGAATCTCCAAAAAGGGAACATCACAGACACGAAAAATAGATTTTTGAATGAATATAATGGTCAGTTTGTCATGCTCTGTGAATTAATGCATGCAAATATCAAATATTAATATTATACTTTTGTTTTACAAAAAAATAACAGGGTTGAAAAAACCTTAGCCAATCATCTAACAAATTTTGGTTGGTAGAATGTTTTCTGAATGTTTTCTGTTCAATGTTCCGTCTGCCAAGATTTTTGGATGTTCCTAGAATGTTTTTAACGTTTTTTATTTCGGTATCAGCGTTTTGATTTGTAGTTTTGACAAAGCTACTTTGAATGTTTCCATAATGTTAGTATTCATCTAGCATTATTAGGTCACACATTTTTAGAATGTTTCTGCAAATTTGTTTCTGTAACAAACCTTCCTGGAACCTTTTCAAACCTATGCTAAACGTTCTTATAATGTTCTTTATTAGCTAGTGCACATATTTGCTATTTAAACACTAAAGGACATTTTTAATAGATGCATTCTTTGACAAAGTTAAAGCTTTTAGATTACATTTGAAACTTTTAGATTACAAAAAGTACATATAATGTTCTATTAAAATGTTAATGCTGATAATATAATTTGAGATGCACTAGGCTCCTCCCTAGTGTTTCAGCTGCCTATATGCTTATTGTAATGAATGTATTTAACATACAGAAGAATGTAAATATATTAAAGTTAAACCATAGTTGGACTGGAGTTTGTCTGGAGTTCTCTTGAGTCTCTGCACGGATCATCTTCATACTAGACTACATACGTCTGCTATGTTCTTGCTGGAGTGTGTGTGTGTGTGTGGGAGGGGGGTGTGCAGGTGTGATGGATCACAGTATAAACCAATAGGGAGTCAGAATGGTACATGTTTATACTTCTCTACATCCAATCACAATCAGATTCACTCTGGATGGAGAGATTTATCTGGATAGATGCCTTATTTGACACATTTAAAGTAGTTTTACAGCTGTGGGAAGATGTGTGTGGTGTTAAAAGAAACAATTGCAGATGTAAAATCAATTGTACATCCCAATCAGATCATACAGATTAGAAATACATTGTAATTAAGTAGAATTACCTTTACTTTGCTAAAATTCTACTCAAGTAAAAGTAAAAGTGTCCATCTAAAAATCTACTCAAGTAAAAGTAAAAAGTTCTCAATTTAAAATTTACTTTGAGTAAAAGTTACATAGTTACTTTTAATTATTTGATGTAAAAAAGTAAAACAAATCATAAATTAAATTGTTTTTAATGAACTATTATTCCACATAATAATTTGGAGCTTTCTGGCAGTATTTGTTCAGAACACCCCATAAATCATTTTCAAGAACAAGTGATGATGTCACATCTGGTGCTGTTAGCTCCTCTGTTTCTCACGCACCCAGCTCTGACAGAGGTTCTCAGTCTAACAACTACATTACCCAGAACGCACCACCCGCTGACACGCACACACCTAGTCACACGTCACCTCACCTGCTCCAACCAGGAAGCCCCGAATATTAGTCTGGCACTATTTAAGGACACCTCTCACACACTTCTGTGCCGGGTATTGTTGGATTTTCCTCATTACTAAGCGTTACTATCTTTTGTCTCTGTTATCTTCGTGTATGACCTTGTTTTGTTTTTCTCGACGCCGATTTTTGGATTATCTCTGATTGTGGATTTTTTGTGTATGACCTGGACTGTTTCACGTTTTTTCGATTTTGGATTACCTCTGATGTTGGCCTGCTTGTGTTTGAACTCTGGACTGTCTCTCACTCATGGTATGGTTATTCCTACGTTGCTTCTGTTTTTCGGTGCTCTAACTCTGTTTGTACGACTACCCTTTTTCCTGCCTGATATTTTAATAAACAACCCGTTTTACTGCATCTACGAGTGTCTGTATTCTGTGCACACCATGACAGATGATCCATTGTTTTTCTTTACTTTCAAAAATTATGGTCATATATGTGACTATAAACAGTTTTTTTATAGTTTTACAGGTAATTATTATATTTTAACTTACCATTGCTATGCTTTAACTGTCCGGCGGTGCACATTTTGCATTGCATGAGGAAGTCATTGCCTCGTTATTCTACGCGCGACGCGCGAGCATCCTTGCGCCGGCACATTCGCGCCAATTATTATTATTTTTTTATTCAGAACCCCCCCCCCCCCCCCCCCCAGCATTTTATTTTTTACTCAGTATCGGGGAGTTTTACAATGTAGCGAAGTACATTACTTGTGTCAAAAGTAAAAGTAAAACGACCTATTTTAAAAACTACTTTTACAAAAAATTACAAATTACTCATAAAACCTACTCAATTACAGTAATGTGAGTAAATGTAATTCATTACTTTTCACCTCTGGAAATACAGAACAGATTTAAGAACTTTTAGATTGCTATTTTCCAAATAAAAAAGCTCTAATCTGCATAATGACTCCCATATAAAATAATGGATCAGACTCTAGTTTCCACCAGAAATGATGGATTCAGAGCTGGAGAACGGCGTTCCACTGCCTGTTCTTTCTCTTTATCTGCCACAGCCTTTCTTTCTCCACCCCCAACTTCCCTTCTATTGAAATATACCCCCCTCACACACACACACTCACACAAACCACACACACACACACATGCATGTATATGAATAAAAAGGGTTTTCACAGAACATAGAGCACTCACTCATGTTGAACTGATGGCTCTCCAGCTGTGAGTGAGATACAGCAGCGTCGATATGCATGTGTGTGGGGTGTGTGTATGGGGTGTGTGTGGGGGGGGTGTGTGGGAGGCAGATAAGTCTAGGTAGGCCTCATCACCCCCTTGATGGATGACGGCGAGTGATTTTTCACCGAGAGACTCTCACACGGTGGGGAAGTGGCATTTCTCCTCTGTCTCTTTGATTTAGCACATGCTTCACTGTGCAGTCGTCAACACGTCTGTGTGTGTGTGTGTGTGTGTGTGTAATAGTCAAGCAGACCCTATACAAAGCTATGGTATGCCACACCACAGCCGGACAATAATACACATTCATTACTCTGTAGGTAGAAGTATAGATACTATAGTTTAACCCTTAGAACCCTACAGACGGATTTTACATCCCAAATCGCACCTTGTGTTCTCAGCTTAATTACTCAGGAATCCCTTCACACATAAACATAATCCATACATGGTTAGAAAGGGCGGAGCTTACTCTTTCTAAAAATAGTGATCCCATCCCAGTGCAGTAAAGCTAAATCTACAAGAAACCCATTGAGAAAATGTCAGCCTGTCAATCAGACATGTCCCTAGCCTTGTCAGTCAGCATGCCATAAAGTAAACCATAAATCAAAAGATCATAAATCAAGCCATCAATCAGGGGTCATAAATCAAATTGTGACAACAAGTGTATGGTAAGTACTACTGGGGTTAATAGGCTCTTCTCACTAAGTAAACACAATAGACAACAATAATCTCAGATCTGTTCATTAACTTACAGATGCTACTTCTGTTATAAAGTTACACATCTTAAAAAGCATTGTTTTATTTATTTATTTATTTTATTATTTATTTTTTTATTTTATTGATTTTGTTGGTCTTATTTTTATTTTATCATTTTTGTTTACATTTATTTTAATTTACTTATTCCCTACTATTTTATAAAATTGTTACTTTTTAACTGTTTTATTTGTTTTATATTACTTTTACATTTTTCTGTTTTATTAAATTTTATTGTGAAGCACTGTGAGCTGCATTTTTTATGTATGAAAGGTGCTATATAAATTTTAGTTTATTATTATTATTATTATTGTTTAGTCATATTATGAATCTGAAATTGACCTTTAGCCTGTAATCTGGAGGAAGTTCTTGTGTTGGACCTCAGTGTTTTGTAATCCATTATTCAGCTGTGAGACGTAGCCGTCTCAGCCTCTCCACTCTGACCTCAGGCTGTCCCGATTTTACAGCCACTCTCATCGTTTGTTTGTTCTCTGAGCTTTAACGTACCCTGAAGCTCAGAGCTCCGCAAGCCTATTTTAGAGCGAGCTGTGTGTGTGTGTGTGTGTGTGTGTGTGTGTGTGTGTGTGTGTGTGTGTGTAGAAAGCTGTGGATTTGGATGCTTGGGGATGTTTTACACTGACCTGCCAAATGTTACAAGTCTGCATCTAAAACACGGACAAATTCAGCCAGAATTGACTGGTCATGATAACTTGCATAGTAAGGATGCAAGGGTGGATAATATTGCCAAATTGTAACACTGCGATACGGACTATACAGCATGGAAAAAAATGTGCATGACATTATTTTTTAAGGGTTTTTAGTGGTTTTATTGCATTTTTATTTTTTAGATGCATGTTTTACACTGTAAAAAAAATGGGGACACTGGGACGTTTATCATGACAGTGTTGCACATCTTGGCAAAAGACATTTTCTAACTCAGCTTTATGAGGTAGAGTCACCTGTGCCTCGTCATGAGTTAATTACTTGAATTTCTTGCCTCTTAATGTTAGTTTGAGAGCATCAGTTGTAAAGTTGTGAAGAGGTAGAGTTACAGGTATACAGTGAATAGCTCTATTTGAGTAATGTTCCAGATTATGAGAAGCAAGTACAGCAAGTAAACTACTAAAGTAAAGTAGTAAAAAGTAGGGAAAAAAAATTAAACGTTAAAAATGACTAAGAAATGAAGTTAAAGAAACTTCGAAAGCATTTCAAGTGCAGTTGAACAAAAAAAAAACATCAAAAACCATGTGATGATGAAGGAACTGGCACTCATCAGGACTGCCCCATGAAAAGAAGAGCAAGGGTTTCCTCTATTTCACAGGATAAGTTGATCTGAGTTACCAACCTTAGAAATCATAAGTTAACATAAGTATTAATCTACAATGTAGATTCGAAGAAAAATAAACACATACAGTACAGGCCAAACGTTTGGAAACACCTTCTCTTCTTCAATGCGTTTTCTTAATTTTCATGACTATTTACATGGTAGATTCTCACTGAAGCATCAAAACTATGAATGAACACATGTGGAGTTTTATGTACTTAACAAAAAAGGTGAAATAAATAAAAACATGTTTTATATTCTAGTTTCTTCAAAATAGCCCCACCTTTGCTCTGATTACTGCTTTGCACACTCTTGGCATCATTCTCTCAATGAGCTTCTTCAAGAGGTGGCCACCTGAAATGAAAAGTTTTCCAACAGTCTTGAAGGAAGGAGTTCCCAGAGGTGTTTATTAGCACTTGTTGGCTCTTTGTCTTCTTCACTCTGTGCTCCAGCTCACCCCAAACCTCAAATCTGGATTGGGTTCAGGTCCGGTGACTGTGGAGGTTCAGCTCATTGTTTTGTTAAGTACATAAAACTCCACATGTGTTCATTCATAGTTTTGATGCTTCAGTGAGAATCTACAATGTAAATAGTCATGAAAATAAAGAAAATGCATTGAATGAGAAGGTGTGTCCAAACTTTTGATTGGTCGGAAGTCTGAAAGCACTGTAAAATATGCAAGGATTGGCCCGATCCTCATACACTACAGCAGCAGCTGAACTGCAGGAAGAGCATCTATACCGGCTCTAAAAGCACAGCTCAGAGTAATGGTTTTAAACTTCAGGGGAAAGAACAACAAATAAATCCCGCTGTGAGCTGGATGTGTGCGTTCCTGCAGCTCGGCGGCATCTGCATGACTGGCATGATGGAGTGGGGATGGCAGCGTTGGCGCAGTAATGTGTGTCTCCCTGTGGGCATCTCTTTCAATCACTATCTCTCTCTCTCGCTTTCTCAAACACTGCACACACAAACATACGCCTGCAGGCGAAGAGGACCTGAGTGAGAGCTGGAGTCTGGGATAATTTACTACTGCGTAGAATATATCTGTGTATGTGTGTGTGTGTGTGTCCAGATGCCAGCTGAAGGCTAAAGCTAGGCCTGCTGTCTTGGCCTACTTGAAGCCATATCCTGCCAAGGCACCATGTTTCTTTTTTATTTCATGCTGAGAAACACACACACACACACACACACACACACACTCACATGCACACGGACCCCACCATGTTCTTGGTCCCCACGATGTTAGTGTATTAACGGGTTGCCGACCCCACTGTGTAATAAAAACAAACACACACACATATATACAGCTCCAGCAAAAATAAGACCATTTAAAAATGTTGAGAACCTCTGGAATATAATCAAGAGGAAGATGGATGATCAGCTTGAATTTTTGCACCAGGAATAAAGGCATAAAGTTATCCAAAAGCAGTGTGTAAGACTGGTGGAGGAGAACATGATGCCAAGATGCATGAAAACAAAACTGTGATTAAAAAAACAGTGTTATTCCACCAAATATTGATTTCTTAAAACTTTATGAAAATTAACTTTTTTTTTCTGCAAATAAATGCTCTAAATGACAATATTTTTATTTGGAATTTGGGAGAAATGTTGTCTGTAGTTTATCGAATAAAACAACAAAGTTCATTTTACTCAAACATAAACCTATAAATAGCAAAATTAGAGAAACTGATTCAGAAAATTAAGTGGTCTCTTTTTTTTTTTTCTAGAGCTGTATACACTTACACACACTCACCTTTTTTAGGTTAGCTTTCAAATAATTCTAATAATTTCTAATAATTGCATAAAATAGTTTCTTATTGTCTATACTTTTAAATAAAAAAGGGTATTTATACACTCTCAAGCTAAATAAGTGAGGGGAGAGCTGTACATTTAATTGAAATTAAAATAGTTTACTGTTAGGATTATCGGGAACACAAACACCTGTATACGTTGTGAGGTGTTTTCTTGTAAGTGAGGTTAAATACATTTTTTAAAGGTACATAAAACTATAAAAAAACTGTCTTGTGTTATAAGAAATATACAGTATTTAAATCTATTTCATCTGCTACTGACTGATCACTGTTAATTACAGGATGCTGCCAACAGTTCACTGCATTCAAGCTGAGCACAAAGGGAAGAAAACTATAGAATACATTTGCATTTCTATTGTGCAGTAATGAAATTATTGTATATATGTCTGGTTGTTTTTCCATGATAGATACTAAATAATTATATTATAATAATTGTGAGGGGGAGCTTTGCAGGGAGCGAATGTTATCACAGCTCATTTAACATTTCACTTTGGCACTGTTCCAACAGTCATCTGCTCATGCAGTCTCTTTCTCTCGCTTTCTCTCCTTTCATTCTCACTTTCTCTCTGCTATTCATTTTCACCTTTACTCTCTGTGTCTAAAGGATGACTGGATTTCCTGCAGTGAGAAAGAGAAAGAGAGCATCATGCATCTCTGATTTACTGCAGTGGAAGAGTGTAAGATAATAATACAGCAGCTCTCATCACCCACTGCTTCTTCTTCTTCACTTTACACCACTGCAGATGGCACACAATTTTCTATATAATACACAGAGGTGGAAAAAGTACTGAAAAATTGTAATTAAGTAAAAATACCTTTACTTTGCTAAAATTCTACTCAAGTAAAAGTAAAAGTACCCATCTAAAAATCTACTCGAGTAAAAGTAAAAAAAAGTACTCAATTTAAAATGTACTTTGAGTAAAAGTTACATAGTTACTTTTAATTATTTGATGTAAAAATGTTTTTTTTCCCCCAGTATTTTTTTTTACTCAGTAATTGGGAGTTTCCCAATGTAGCAAAGTACATTTTCTGTGTCAAAATGTACTTGAGTAAAAGTAAAATTATCTATTTTAAAAACTACTTAAAAAATGACAAATTACTCATAAAATCTACTGGACTCTATTGCACACTGTGTAATAGAGTAATTACTACCTCACCTGGTCCTTTTTGCACACTGCAAAATTTGCACACTGTCTTGTTATTTATTATTCTTTGTCTGTATGGTGTTGTATTGTCTGTCTGCACTTTTTGTACTGTTGCACTATTGTTCTGTCTACACTGTGTTTATGTGCACCATGGTCCTTGGAGAAACGTTGTTTCGTTTCACTGTGTACTCTGTATATAGCTGAAATGACAATAAAAACCACTTTGACTTTGACTTTGACTCAATAACAGTAACATGAGTAAATGTAATTCATTACTTTCCACCTCTGGGTTTGAGACACATTATAACAGGTTCTTCTTCTTCTATTTTAATTGCAGACTGTGGTTGTTGTTAATGTAAGATCTTGAAGGGAAGGGTAAAGTTCATCTGTGTTAAAATACAGTAGAAAGGGAACACGGTCTAACTTTGATGTACTGTTTAATCATTGACCATGTTTTCCACTGTCCTGCAGACACACACACACACACACACACACACACACACACATAAACACACAAACACACACACACATATATAAAAAGAAATGCAATCCACTACGAAGGGTAGACACACTGTCAGAAAGACTCTAGTTAATATAAGTTTTCAGAAAAAGACAAGCAGATCTTAGTCACCAGCTTCAGTTCAGCTAAAGTCAAGAAAAACTCACAAAAAATATATAAATATACTTAATTGTACTTAAAACATATTTAAAAAAATGTCTAAGTAAGCTGTAAATATACTAACATATTTATGTACTTACTTAAAATATATTGAAAGTACATTAATATTATCCTTTTAATCAAAACATTTGTTTTAAATAAAAACTATAATATAGTGCATTTAAAAAAAAATATATATATAAGGCTACTATGAAGTGCACTTTTAGTTTAATGTAATTCTGTCTACTTCTCATATACTAATATATTTTTATATATGCTATAAGTTTACTAGAAGTGTGCTACTTATAAAAGACAGGAACAAGAAGCATATTTATACTCTAATGTAAAGAGATCACATATATTTAACATCAATTCTTAGTACATTTATATTATGCTTTCATTCAAAAAAGTATTTTTAAAAAGTATAATATAGTGTATTTAAAAAAAATTAAGGCTACTATGAAGTACACTTTTAGTTTAATGTAATTCTGTCTACTTCTCTTGTACTAATTTCCAAATATATTTTTGTATATTTTTGCGTTAAAGTGTGTTAAAAACATCTGTTACAATGTATGGTGTAACTTTTTTAGAAAGTAAATTCAATTACTACAACTAATTAAAAATTATTTGAGGTAAATGTAAAGTAACACACTAAAAATTGTAGTACAGTATATTTAAATACATATTTTATACCCAACTAAGTATAGTACTAGAAGTGTGCTACTTACAAAGACAGGAACGAAAAGCATATTTGTACTGTAATGTAAATAGATCACATATATTTAACATCAATTCTTATATTACATTTGTAATATACCTGGTGTATAATACATAGTGATACAGTTGTAATAATAATTAAATGTATTATAATTTTACTGTAAGCATATTTAAAATATGGGGTTACATACATGAAGTAGTTTAAATGTTTAAATGTTATCTAAGTATATTTAAAATAGTTCCATTTTAGTACAGTTAAGAACATTTTTTGTACTATTTTTATACTGTAATTAAAGTATAATAAGTAAAAAAAAAATTGTAGTTCCATTTTATCACTCTTTAAATATACTGATTAATAATAAAGTGGCTACAAGAACACTTTAGTGCACTATAGCATAATAATGCTTAAAGGGGACATGAAACACTTCAAGTATTTAGTATAATTCACAAGATGTATTTTCACTCTAACAAATTTTATAAGTTTAACAGTTGTCAGTGAAGCGGAATTAAAATAATAAGCAATCTAAATGTCATTTTTTTAAGTAAGGGCAGCGCCATCTTGTCCCAGTGCTGAAAGTGACGTCACGAGGTTGGTTCTCGCACGCCTCACTACTATAATCTATGAGAATACCGTAATTTAGATCCTCAATAGATCATAAAATCCAAACCAAAACTCAATGCAGAGCGGGGGGCACTTTTGTATTGTCCCTGTGTGTAGTAATACTGGGAGTAGTGAATTTTAATAGGGTGAGGAATGAGAAATATTTACTTTCACTTTCATACCTTCAGCGGGGGCTCGCAGCGCTGAAGCGTGAGAATCCTCCGGTTAGCTGTAATGCTAGGGGTTAGTGGCGAGCACTTTCTAGACCAGGACTATGTGAAGGAGAGGGGTTTGAGTCAGGAGCATTAGAGCCGGATAAATAAGTTGAAGTCCGAGGCTTTTTTCCTCCGTTTTTTATTTTTCCTCTGATCAGCTGGAATGTACAGACCGTCCGACTGATGGTAACGTTACTATGAGAGCAGCAGCTGTGAGCCGCACGGAACAACCCAAACAACGCGCTCACCCAGCAGAGCAGCGAGAGGTACCGTTACCGAAAATCTAGATAAATTGACAATTTAAAGATAACATAGCTAGCGTTAGCTACTTAGCTAGCTATCTTATTCTAGCTAGCCAACGCTAGCTAACTAGCTAACACTAACTAGATGAAGCTAAGTACCCAGTAAGCATTCTAACTTCTAAACTGAACGGTTTATCAACCAAACAGCGCCTGGATGTTTCAATATCCACTTAAATCATGTTCGTTTCATTCAGTCTTAATGAACTCTGGACTTTGCATGTTAAATAGCTAAATGTATATAAAATAGCTGGTTAACTGGATGGCAGTAGGTTACCTGCTGTGGACGCGCTGCAGGTTTCTGCACGGCTCCACGTAGAGAGAGAATAAACACTCACAAAACGTCTCGCTCTCAGAAAAGCATCTGAAAAGTTCTGCTCAGGTTTATACAGGAAAGATCTCTGAGTGAATGCTCCATGTTAGCCTAGTTCAGCTTCGTCTTCATCCATAATCTCGACAAACAACAAGCTCTTTTCCTCTAGCTATATGCCTGGGATCTTAAACCAACCAACCTCGTGACGTCACCAGCGCTGCACGGGCAACATGGCGGCGCCCTAGCTCAAACATAACAAAAATAAATGTATTATAATTTAGTGTGTAAACATTTTATATAAAAAAATCCCCCCCAAATAAATTCCATTATATTTAATACCTTAGAAAACTTGTACAAACTGAAATGTTTCATGTCCCCTTTAATATACTTTAATATACTGCAGCATAGTAGCAATGCACTGTTAATAAACGCAATATTATATAATAAACATGGAGCTCACGCACAAAAAGATGCACAGAATGTTCCTCTTGTATGCTAATGCATATATTTTGCCATATGGAGAGTCTATGCATGATTAATGAGTGCACACACAGTACACATTTAGAGCAAACTGCAATAATGTCCCCTCATGAAGCTGGAGTTACAAGCATATCACGTTCAAGTGCTTTGTTGTCAGAGCAACATGAATATTAATGAATACAAGGTTAGCTTATATAATGTAATATAACTCATTCTTTGTGTGCTTTTGTGTTTCCACATATGTCTAGACTGCTTTTATAAACACTTCTGGTCTAAAGCACTATAATACACTTTGATTAAGATATTGTTGGCTCGACTCCAGGTCATGCAGCTTGCCATCAGCTACCAGAGCCCTGAGAGAGCACAATTGGTCTTGCTCTTTCTGGGTGGGTACAGTGTACAGTAGATGGCGCTCTTTCTCTCTCCTCATCACTCCTAGGGTGATGTGGATCAGCACAAGGCTGCGTCTGTGAGCTGATGTATCAGAACCTAGTTGCTGCGCTTTCCTCCAAGCGTTAGCGCTGTGATGCTACTCGGCAATGTTCAAAAAGAGGCGGAGTTTGACTTCATATGTATCGGAGGAGGCACACACAGCTTATTTGCATAGAGAAGAGAAACTGGTTTAGAGAATACAGCAGGTGAGATTTTTATCTTTATGTAAGAGTGCTTTTGTCTAAAGAAATTTATAGACATGTTTTGTACAGACTATATATTTATTCTAACTGTAAAAAATATATAATATGTCCATTATTTAAGATTAAATACTAAATCAAATGGATTAGACGCTATACTAAGAGCAGAGACTTTTCAAACTAATATTTAACTATATAAATATAACTTTAATTTCATTCGAATAACACATAAAAGTCCATAATGGCCATTTTATCTTGTATTGTCCTAAAACACTTTTCTCTTTATTTGTGTATATTCTCTGACTGTCAGGTTGCTACTACTCTCTCTACAGTGTATTACTGTGTATTTTAGATAATGTAATTTGACTATATCAGGAATTAATTTGCATTGTGCTGCTGCTTTACTTTTCCACTATCTGCTCACAGATCATCAACATATAACAGCCTGATAATGCTGCCTGCTGTGGGTTGCCAAGTGTAAGGAAAATACTCTCAGCACTCTAACACCAACAACCTCAGATCATCACACATCTTCACACAGTGACAATAAATAGACAAGGTGCATCTCAAAAAAATTGAACATCTTTTAAGAAAAATGCTTTATTTCAGTAATTCAGTTTAAAATGTTAAACTCATATTTTATGTTTTAAACACTGAATTATCTATTTTAGCCAGGTTTTTTTTCTTTTATTTTTTGCTGATGATTATGGCTTACAGTCAATTAAAACCCAAAAATCAGTGTCTCAGAAAATTAGAATATTATATAAGACCAATTGATACTTTTTGCAGTGTGGGCAGTGTGCCAAGTCCTGCTGGAAAATGAAAACCGCATCTCAAATTCAAAATTCGCATTTCAAATTCCTTAAAGCAAAACCTTTGAATTGGATCATAGCAGGACATTCAATAGAGAAGGAACATTAGCGAAGGTCCAGGAAGTTTCACAAGCGTCTGGGAATGAGTTAATGTGTTATTAGCCTAGCCGCTAACCTTCCTCTGTCCTTCTTATTCTTCTCCCCTTAATTCAGGCCTCCTAATCTTCTGTTTTCAGTAGAAACTCGCTGCTTTTATCACTCTGTGTTTCTGTTATAAAGAGGTTTAGTCAGTGTTGACAGTGAAAATGTGCACTCTCGCTGTTGTCAGTCTGCAGAGGGTCACTTTCTGCAGCACAGCTGAAGGCCATGTGAAGCTGGACTTTGTCCTTCAACAGCTTTGTGTTCTTGAATGTGGCACTAATTCAGTGTGAGCCTTGGGGAGCAGATTCTTGGTAAAGTTGGCACTATTTTAAGTCTGTTGTTTAAGGTCATTTTCACACCTATAGTTGCTTTGCTCTGGTCTGAATCAGTTAATGTTTGGTTTGGGTTTATTTAGGATTGCTTGGTTTCGATTGGTAAGATTGGATTTGACTGGATTGGTTTTGTA